>NC_079217.1:42411833-42776833 GCF_029633865.1 Lampris incognitus | reverse complement strand
GCATTGAGTTGCTGCCATGTGATTGGCTGATTAGAAATTTGCGTTAATGAGCAGTTGGACTGGTGTGCCTAATAAAGTGGCCGGTGAGTGTATATGCATGTGTAAAGGTCTGTAATTTTGTATATGCATATGTATGTGTGTGTGTGTGTGTGTGTGTGTGTGTGTGTGTGTGTGTGTGTGTGTGTGTGTGTGTGTGTGTGTGTGTGTGTGTGTGTGTGTGTGAAGTCAAGTCAATTTTATTTGTAAAGCCCAATATCACAAATTACAAATATGCCTCAGTGGGTTTTACAGCGACACAACATCCTGTCATTAGACCCTCTCATCGTGTGTGTGCATATTTTTGTGTTGTTGTGTGCGCGCAGATTTGTTTGTGTTCTTCTTTTGCCCCAATGGGAGTCTGTGTTTTAAACCGCATTAAGGAAAACATAACTGCAGTGTGTCTAATCTGCTTGCCATGACAGCGGGCACCAAGGGAAGTGGCAGGTGACTGATTCCTCTCTCTGTCTCCCCGGTGCTTCAATTTACCACAGGGAGAATCTCAACGATCACCAGATAAGAAAACCAGAAAACAGATTTAACACCAGTTTCTGCGTATCTGTTTAAAGTTAGGGTCACAGTTTACCAGATTAATGCTTTTGGCTAGGAAATAATTCATGCTCTCATAAATGAAGGGGTGTGGGGTGTGGAATTGAAGCTCTTGCTATGCTACTATGCTATCAACCAGAGAAATGTGATAAAAACAGCGCTACCCAGTCAAGTTTACTGTACTTGCTGTTGCCACAGTGTACACCTGTTGAAGTACCACGGGGCAGACATTTTGAATTTGTTGCATTTGTGGCCACACAGATGAGTTATACATAAATTGCTGCAGCGGGAGCCATTGCAAGAGATGTTTGTTTCTCCCATAACAAATTGTATTGTCAGATTATAACTGGCCTTTGAATATCTTTTTTTTTCAACAGTTCCGAGGCAATAGCTTAATGACTGAGCTCATGGAAATATCAAAGCTCATGCAAACTCAATTACATTTAAAATTCAAATCAATTAAAGTATCAAATAACTTGTATACTGAATGGAAAAAAAGGAACACGGTTAATTTTACAAGTATTTTATAGACTAAGTGGAAAGTGCATCTTATGGAGGTTGCAAATAAAACACAATTATTTAATAAATTATAACTAAACATGTCTTCATAAAGGGCGGCGCGATGGCACAGTGGTTAGCGTGGTCGCCTCACAGCAAGAAGGTCCTGGGTTCTAGCCCTGGGGTAGTCCAACCTTGGGGGTTGTCCGGGGGTCGTCTTCTGTGTGGAGTTTGCATGTTCTCCCTGTGTCTTCGTGGTTTTCCTCTGGGTGCCCTGGTTTCCTCCCACAGTCCAAAGACATTCATACTAAATTGTCCCGAGGTGTGTGTGTGTGTTGGCCCTGTGTGATGGCCTGGCGGCCTGGCCAGGATGTCTCCCCACCTGCCGCCCAGTGACTGTTGGGATAGGCTCCAGCATCCCCGCGACCCTGAGAGCAGCATAAGCGGTTCGGATAATGGGTGGATGTCTTCATAAAATGATGTAGATGCTGTCATGAGAAATGTTGATCCCTGTCACTTACGATTTTAACAACGCAAACATGTCTTTCCTAAAATTCCTGCTTGCAAAGAGGGAAAAGGACATAATACATTTAGTATAAGACTTTATTTGGACTTGCCACAGCTCCTGGAAAGTCCTTCCAGCTCTTATCAACATCTCTGGTCTCCAATACTCTGAAGTGCAAAGCATCTAATTCATTGTAGCATCTCTACAACGTGCCACATAAATGATTTGCCTTGGCTTCACTGTCTTGAGTAAAGCTTTAGGGCTCATGGAACTGCCAGTTTTAATACTCAGATTGCATCTGAGAGTACACATGCTAAAAATAAATGTATGCTTACATTGTCCTATATGGTTCTCTTGATAATCACATACATCGACAATAATACATTGGGTGAAACGTCCTGTACACAAGCATTACATCAAACAGAATGTCTCCTATCGGCCAGTCCTTTGTGAGGGATGACGTCCCCTTCAACATTAGTCATAGATATATTTACTTTATTGCATAACTGAATGACCAAAGGTAATGTATCATGCCAGGGACATTTCTGTCATTGACTCATTGCTACACCCTAGGCATATTATAGGAAGCAACAGTACTAGAAAGTCCTCATCAGTGACAAGACTTGCATACAATTTCAAAATATGTTTTTTTTTCTTCATTTTAATGCTATTTTTTACATATCTATGGGAGTCTTTGCTGTAATTTAACATTGGTTTTGTGTAGGTTATTATGTAACACAATGCGCCTTGCTCTGATATGGCTGAACTTCCTACTTCCAATATATTCTGCACACTCTTTTCTATGGCAGCAGAATATGGGAACGCTTAAAGGGCAATTCCACCGCTCATAATGTGCGTATTGAGTTTTATGGTCTATATTGGCTATTTATTCATTCATTCTCCAAACCGCTTATCCTTACTCTGGGCCGTGGGGGATGCTGGAGCCTATCCCAGCTGTCATTGGGCAGCAGGCGGGGAGACACCCTGGACAGCCCGCCAGATTGTCACCTGGCCGATTGTCTATTAAAACTTGAAACTCATATTTACTTAGGAAATAGTATTTTCCTGTTCAGAGAGCCTTTCCTCTAGTTACTGCGCATACCGGCCTGTGGCGTAGGCAGAGGTCACAGTCTGGGTGGGCACAGAGAGAAACAGGTGGGCCTAGCCTGTCCAAGACCAGTCATTCTTGATAGGCTCGGATATGAATATGTTAACCAAAAGAGGCCATTACAAATATACTTGCCTGATTGCACCACAGTTCAATCACACAAGGCTTATACATCATCAGAGGTCATGTTGCACGCACCAAGATGAACATTAACAGCATCACATGGCCTGGCACGGCGGCCACATATTCACACACACACACAGCTGACAAACGCAACAGCATTATTAATCATTATCCATGGATAGAGGTACACAGGGATGCTGACACCAGAGTAACACCGGGTCAGTTGTCTTGGGCTCTGGGTCAAGGAAGGGTCCAACTCTGACGGCAGTCCTCACCGCGCTTGACGCCAGACACTGCATAGCATGGCAGGTTCAGGGGGACCCGCACGAGCCCAGTCAGGATTGAGGTCCCAACTAGAAAAGAGGCTTACATGCACACTGCCTATGTTTGGGCTGTTTAAGGTCCCAGTATGTATGTTTTTCCCATGTAAATTTGATGTATAGTATGTTCAGATTACTAAATAATGAGTTTGTTGGCCCTGTGATGGACTGGCGGCCTGTCCAGGGTGTCTCCCCACCTGCCGCCCAGTGACTGTTGGGATAGGCTCCAGCATCCCCGCGACCCTGAGCAGGATACACGGTTTGGATAATGGATGGATGGATGGAATTTTAAAGCATTAAAGTTGGGATTTGGGAATGATAGCATGTCTCTAATATGACTGGATTTTGGTGGTGGGGCTACACTTTTAATCAGCCTACTATATTTGGATTAAATAACGTGTGCGAGAGGAGAGCTCTTTTTACTGTATGCAAATGGAACAAGCATTGTGTGTGTTATGGCCAGTCAGCGACCTGTGTGTAGCCGGGATCAGGGGGTGGTGGCTTTGGAGATCTTCTTGTTCTGGGCAAGAGCAACATAGCTACATAAACCACACACACACACACACACACACACACACACACACACACACACACACACACACACACACACACACACAGTGTTGTGCATGAACACACTGAACATGCATGTTTTTGGTGAACTGAACCTCTCAGCTTGCAGCTAATGAACGTGAATGTGAGCATCATTCACTCCCACAAGAGTGAATGACGCTCACGCGATGTGTGTTACGGTATCCGACATGCGGGCATGGCTTGTGCAACCGCCAATTCAGATGCAGCCAGTGGTACTGCTGAAGCCAGTTCATATGAATATTTGAAGGAGTTTCATGAACAAATCAATAAGATTCAATTGGAAAAAAAGACACAATTTTATGCAAATTGTTCCCACTGGTTCTAAAAAAACAAGTCCAAATGTCAGCCACATTGGCAACGAATATGAAACAACACAGCAAATTGAAGCATCCAACCATCGGAGATACTCATTAAAAAAAAAAAAAAAGGAAGAAGTGAACGACCACTAGTTCATTTTTTGGGACTGTGAACTTAGTTCAAAATTTTAAATTGTGGACTATGAAAGTGGCCTTGTGATGGTCTGGCGGCCTGTACAGGGTGTCTCCCTGCCTGCCTCCCACTGACTGCTGGGATAGGCTCCAGCATCCCCGCGACCCCGATTGGGATAAGCAGCTTGGATAATGGATGGATGGACTATGTAATCTGTGTGAACTGAACTTTGAGCTAGCTCTTGTCAAGTGTAAACTTGCACAACACTGCACACACACACACACTCACACACACACACACACACACACACACACAAACACACACACACACACAGCAGAGACAGCAACATCAACATACAATCCAATTGTACACCCAACAAAAACTATACCCAATAAACAACAACATAGGCTACTACAATAGCAATAGGCAATGGTAGCAATAGACTACTACAGTCTGAAATTGTAAATTAGCTTACTTTTGATGACTACAGTGGGAGACGACAGGGCTCGGTGTGGGTGGCGAGTTGAGAATGATACCTGAATTTGAGCTGAATTCTCCTCCTCCTCACGTCTTTTTGTGACAAACTTAAGCAAACTGCTTTGTTTAGCCATCATTGTTATCTTAACCTACATTAGAAGCAGCTAGCTAGTGGAGAGTAGGCTTCTGCTCCTCTGTGCAATGCACAGAATGTACACTGACTGAAAGAAAAGGGGTTGCTCACAATCTGGCATTTGCGAAATGCACTGTCACTCAAAAAATCTTACCTATCATCATCCTGTGGTAAACAAGAATTATTTTATTTTTATTGGTCGCATAGTCAGATAATTGAAACAGTATTCATTGACTTCTATTCAGTGGATGATCCAGCAAAAAAGGAAGCCTTCTGATTGGGTGGGCCTGAGTGCCAAGTGGGTGGTCCTAGGCCCATCCACAGTTATGCGGCAGGTACCAGCAAGCATTTCACGAGGACGAAACCGTCTTGACAAACCGCTACAGCTGCGCGTTGTTTCTCCTGTAGTCTCTTAGTTTCTTTTTTCTTTTTTTTTAACGTGTTATCCTTTAGCAATGCTAATAGAGAATGATTTAGTCTATATACATGGAGTGGGTTTGGTCAAGCAAATCACCATCGTCCATGTGATTGCATGGTGCTCTAAATACTGATTCTGACATTATTTTTGAGTGCAGCCTTCCTTTAAAGCAACCATAGCATGCATGCATGCATGCATGCATACATACATACATACATACATCAGTGTTGTAGTCGAGTCACTAAACCTCGAGTCCGAGTCGAGTCTCGAGTCTCCAGTGTTCGAGTCCAAGTCCAAGTCCGAGTCACCAAAGAAAAGTCGAGTCGAGTCCGAGTCGAGTCCCCATTACCTGAGTCCGAGTCAAGTCCCTATTACCCTAGTCCGAGTCCGAGTCATCAAGGTTGAGTCTGAGTCGAGTTCAAAGATGGCTCCAGTGATCCACTCGGGCACAGTCAAAGATCTGACATACAAATAAAAAAGGTCTACATTAAACAAAAATGACACAGCTGTCACCATTTCAAAGGGAGTTTATTTACTTTGTGACACGATAGCCAAACAAATGCACACCCACACACTCGCACACATGCACGCGCAAGCATGCGCGCACACACACATTTTTAGAACAGTCTGAATTTCTTTGACATTCTGAACACTGGATGTTCTTCAAAACACATTTGATAGCTGTGAATAGCATGCTATTAGCAAATGGTGGAAACAGTATACAGAAGTAAGTTCCACAGCATACAATACATTCATAAAAACTAGTCAAAAGACATTGTCTCTCAGGAATAGTTAGGAACAAAAGGCTGGTGGCACTAGTTTTAAGCATACACGTTGCATTTCAAAAACATAAGATCTGACAGCATGGAACTACTCAACCTTGCACGGTGAGGCCTCATCAAAATGCCTCCATGACTAAATACCCTTTCAATGGGTGCACTGGAGGTAGGGATAGAGAATACCTGTGTGGCAATCTGATAGAGGGTAGGGAATTTGGATTTGTTTTGCTGCCAAAACCTGAGGCACGGGACTGAGTCAGAGTCCTGCTCAGCGATCAAGTTGAGGTATGCAGTCAACTGAGCCTGGCCAGACGGCTTCTTCTCGGTGGAGGAGGGAGTCCTCCTATAGTGGGAGAACATTCTCAACTGCTTCTCAGGAGGAGACTCTGAAAGTTCACCTTCCCCTGGTCCTGTTGCTTCCGCTGCATCTGCTGTTGATACCGCTTGCTTGTCACCCTCTGCCTTTATATACTCTGAAATGAGAGGGGGCATGGGGGACTCATTACAAATATGTTATTGACTAGGCCTACATGACAAATGACACGCCTATGTGCTTTATTGTAACACCTTCAATGATATAAACATCACAACAATCAAATAGTTAATCACTTAACTAACGTTAATCAAAACATTTCTCACCTTTGATCTCAGTCTTCAGCACATCTTTGACGTCACTGTCCAGCTGCACATCATGTTCTAGCCGCTGGAAGCCAAATGCTGGGTCCAACACAGATGCTATGAAGTAGGCATTGGTGAAAGGAAATTTGGTGGGGCCTCTTCCTTCAGCCGGCTCACATCCTGGTATCTTGACTGCACTGAAAACCTCTGCAAACCTTGTTTTCAAGGAGCTCTCCAGAGCTCTCACCAGAGGCCCACAGTATCTGGCTTTTCCTCTTATTTCCTGCAGGTAACAGCGCAGAGTGAGGACACAGGGGACAATCACACTGACGGTGACAGTAGTCTCACCCTGAGTTAGGTTGGTTGCCTCTAAGAACGGATCAAGAACTTCGATCAGTTCTTTAAGCTGAGCATACTCTCGCGGGGATAAGATAAGGCTTTTGTGCCCCACTGATTCCAACACACTGGACAGCTTTTGCATGTCTAAATGCACATAAGCCTTCACCTGCTTCAGAGTGGAATTCCATCGTGTGGCATTCGCTGTTGGAATTGTTGCATCACCAGAACACGCTTCAAAGCAGTCTTTAAACGAGGTGCCACTGTGGAGGAGGTTGGCTGCACGGGATAGCTTTGCTAGGGTGCTTGACAGCCCACTGGTGTCTTTCAGACCATCTTTTATGACCAACTGCAGTGAATGTGTGAAGCATGATAGTCTCTGCATCTTACAGTTCTCAGCCAAAGTGTCATTGACTGTCTGTTGATCTTCTGGCATCAGGTCTTGCCATATTTCATCATCGTCCTCAAATGTGCTGGGATCATGAGCTTCAGCATCACAAGGATCCTCTAGGGGAAAGCTGGCCTGGAAAGCTTTTCTCATGTTGGATGCATTGTCAGTTATGACAAAGTTGATCTATTCCTTAATCAGGTATTCTTCAGCACAGCATTCAAACATCATTGCAATCTTCTCTCCTGAGTGTTTCCCATGCACTCTTTTGCAGGAAAGAAGATATGACTGAAGGCTGAGTTCCTGTTTTTTTTATCCATTGCCACTGTGTGTGCTGTCACTCCAAGGAATGACTGCATCTTTCGATCACTCCAAATGTCTGTGGTAACAGCAACACTCGATGCTTCTGCCAGCTGGTTCTTTATCTGTTCTTTCTTGACTTCCACCATTCCTGGAATGGTCACAGAGGAAATTGTGGATCTTGCTATGGGCCGGTACTGAGGGTCCAGGACATGCAGGAAGTGCTTGAAGTCCTCGTTGTCAACGATGGAGAGTGGCAAGCAGCACTTAATGATTAGATCTTTTACAAGGGCATCACTTATTGCCTTCTGACGTGGATGTTTGAGGTCGTACATCCTTTGCTGTCCATCATTTAAAAATGATGTGATAGTCTTCTGACCTGGAGCAGCTGGCATCACATCTGAAGCAGTGGAGGCACGGTATTCTTGGAACCTAGGGGAAGATAGGATACACACTTTAGCTTGCTGATGCCAAACTGTTTCAAGTAATCTTTCTCACAGCAAAAAATGTGTAACGTTATAGCTATAACAATATGCAATAACAATACAAATGTTACACATTATACACATAGTGGTTTGAACCATAACCAGTTAAGTTACATATTTAGTTATCTATATAACTAACATTACCATATTAGTAGATTAACTAATGTAAACTAGCTGGATAAATGAAAAGTATGAGAAAAGATACATAATTTATGAGACTAACAGGACAGGGATTAATTAGCAAAACCCAGTCATTTAATTATTGATTTAAGTATGTTACATGCTACCTAGCTGAGCTTTAACTCTCTATCCTCCGTGAGTCTGTATGTTTATTCTGTATGGGTCAGGGAGGGTGTGATTTTGTTAGAAGATAGAGCCAGTTCATAGTACTGTTCAAAAGCTACGTCGCGCGTGTCTATTTTTAGAATTTGGCACACCCAATGCTGCATATATGCAAAGAAAAATATCCCCATATTTACAGTAGCCTATGCGGTGTCACCAATCACCATACGGTTCGGTAGTTTTCGGTACATCGGGGGGGGGGGGGGATGCCACATCCGTCAAATCTTGTACCGTCTCCAGCTCTCAAGAAAACCAGTGGCGGCATCCACATTAGCTTTCTTCAATTAGTCCATTTAGCGAGTGATAGCCTACAATTATTTTTATTTGCATTGTAAAGTTGTGCACATTTTATCAACATTATTTGTGGATGCATATAGGCTAGACTTCTTCCTTCTCCGCACTTGGAGAATATTCATGGCGGAGATCTGCAATGTGCGGATTTGTTGTTGCTAGTTAAGATTAATGCTAACACGGTAGTTCAGAGTGGTGTGTTTTTTCCGTTAAGTGTATGCTACTTGGTAATTAGCTAAATGATAAATAAGAAAAATCAGTTTTAATCTCCCTATAACACGAAGACGCTGCGTGTTACTTACCAACTCATCATTAGTGAGATGGATGGCACGCTCGTACCGAAAGCGAACCGTACTGTGACTTTTCTGTGCAATGCTGCATTAGCATGCTAACAGTAACGTTACTTAACTTACCTATACAATCTCACTTGGTTCTAGTGATATGATATACCCGCCACACCACCGAACCCAACGGTTCTAGTGACATGATATACCCGCCACACGACCTGACCCAACATCTTGGACCAGTGGTTGAGTTACTTCAGAGGCTATTGTTACCGTAGCTAGATAGCTAGCTAGCTAACGTTAACTGATCACCAACCATATCATCAGCTGACTGCATATCACTTACTTTTCTGGGTGCATCCTTGACAGATGTCTGTTGAAGTTTGAGGTTGTCCCGGTCTTCTCCTCAATAGTTCGTTTACATATCGAACATCTAGCAGTGATCTTGCTGGAATTTGTTGTAAAATCTGTGTAAGCAAAGCGCACAATTCAGGTTGTCTCTTTAGGCATCTTCGCGCTACTGAACATGACGGTATGCACGCCACGTGAATCCGCATGTAGGTGGAACACACGTGCCTGCCCTTACACGAAATTGAATAATGTTACAGTATTAATATAGCTATCAATATATTTTAATAGGGCCTATTATTTAAAAAAAATCTAACAAAAACAGTCTTTATCAATTAAAAAGTCACGAGTCCGGGTCTCCAACTTCCGAGTCCGAATGCAGTAAATTCGCGAGTCCGAGTCCAAGTCCGAGTCATCAGTGCTCAAGTCCAAGTCGAGTCACGAGTCATGAAAATCAGGACTCGAGTCGGACTCGAGTCCGAGTCCTGGACTCGAGTACTACAACACTGACATACATACATACATACATACATACATACATACATACATACATACATACATATATTGTGGCTTACAAAGTTTGAAACCATTTTCTCCAGAATGACTGAAACCAATTCAAAATTTTCAGAAGTTTGGGTTTTTTTTGAAAGAAAAGGAAACCAAAGAAGGTCTCTCTAGGATGTTATACATACCAAGCTATCTATGTTGGGCGAGAGGGTGGGGTGGGGTGGGGGGGATTACATAAATCATTGCATTCAGTTTGAGCTGCTCTGAGTAGAAATGCCCCGAGAGCTTGCTGCTCCTGAGACTTTTATGGTACCGCTCTGACGTCAGCACCCTTGCCAGATGTCTGTTCCATGGATAGAAACTTGCTGAGAGCAAAGAACAAGGGAGTGGTGAGAGAGAAAAATAGAGAAAGGGTGGGAGGATGGATGGGAAGAATGGCAGAGAGAAGAGAGAAAGAGAGCTCCTGATGCACAAGATACTGGTCACACTAGGAATTGGATCTATGAGACTCCCTAGTGCCTTTATTCAATCACGGAGAACTGTGTCTGGTAACCGAGAGCCTTCTCGATCCTATCAGACGGCAGATACAGCCATCTAGAAGCAGCTCTGGTGGACACTGGAGTGTTCTGAGATGGGGCACATTTTGGACTCGGACTCTGACTCTCTCTCTCTCTCTCTCTCTCTCTCTCTCTCTCTCTCTCTCTCTCTCTCTCTCTCTCTCTCTCTCTCTCTCTCTCTCTCTCTCTCTCTCTCTCTCTTACACACACACACACACTTGCTCTCTTGGTCTTTCCTTGGAGATAGGTAGCAGAGGATGATGAGATTCCAGCACTTGAGTGACTTTATCCACCTTTTATTTTCACAACCATTGTTATAGTAAGGTGTACAGAGATAACCTGATGAAAGAGAAACATGCACCTTTGGATCCCAGTGTGTTTGCACCTCAGATGATTTGCTTTGTTTTTTAACCTTTTTTTTCCATTAACTCTCAAAGAAAAAGTAATCCAGACCTCATTTCAAAAACACCGGGGCTTTCCTTTAGATCCTCACTAAACAGACCCGTATAGCCAACTTAAATGTGTATATTGTTAATATGACACCCTTACAATCTGCACCTTTTTTCTGTCTTGTGGCTGTGCTTACTGTTGCTCCGATGCAGGGTTTCATCTGCACCAAATATTTCAGCCAACATAGATGTGTGTCAGTAAAATGTCCTTAAACCCAACCTTGGGAAGAAACAAATTCAGGACCAAGCAAATCACAACAGGAACAAAGAAACCTTCTTGAGGCTTATCATCATAAAATACCCAGTTGTGTTAGGGCATATTCTCAAAAATATCAATTTATCTTTGTCGGCCCCAAAAACGATGACTGAATTCCTCATAGGTATTCAATTCGTGTTTAAGCCTACTCGCTCCATTTTCCAGGCCCTGGACAATCATCTATTTGGATGATTGATTGAACACTGTGGACCACCAGGGTCACAAGCAGACAGCTTTAATCCAATGAAGATGAATCTCTGTGTCTGACATAACATCCTGCATCCCTTCAGCTGAGTCCAATTTATGGGTGCAAATAAGCATTGCAGTACTATTTGCTCTTCCTCTCTTTTTTATTTCTTTTTTTTTGCATTCTTGTGACCTGTCTTTTCTCATTTAACCAAAATCTGCTACTATTTCTCAACCTTTTAAATCCATGTCTCTTCATCCTTCATCATCTCCTAATTATCACCATCTCCCCTAATTCTTATCACCACTTGCTGCCAGCCATACCAACATGTACCCTGGCTCTGCCAAATGACATAAGCTAAGCAGGTATGGGCTTGACTAGTACTTGGATGGGAAACCTCCCGGGAAAACTGAGTTGCTGCTGGAAGTGGTGTTGGTGGACCAGTAGGAGGCAGTCTTCCCTCTGGTCCTAATAAAAACAACGACTATCAAATCCCAATGCCCCAACACAATGATAGGGACACTGTGCTGTAGGAGATGCCGTCCTTCGGATGAGATGTTAAACCGAGGTTCTGACTCACTGTGGTCATTAAAGATCCCATAGCACTTATCGCAAAGACTAGGAGGTCTCCCGGTGTCCTGGCAAAATTCCCAACATGGTTCTCTCCACCTGACCACCTAATCATCCCCCCCCATGTAATTGGCTCAGTTATTCCTCCCTCCCCACCACAAGCTGATGTGTGGTGAGGGTTCTGGCGCAAAATGGCTGCCGTGCATCATCCAGGTGGTGCTACACATTGGCGGTAAAAATGAGTTACCCCCCCTTTAATGTGAAGCACTTTGGGTGCCTAGAAAAGTGCTATATAAGTGTAATGATTATCATAATTATTATTATCATCTTCATCAGCAGGTTATCATTACCATCATCACTTTAATGAACATCTTTGTTATTGGTGAGGGGATCAGTCATCTTCAGCAGATACTCTTCATCAGAGCAATCACACAAAGTTTTGAGTTGTCCTTTTTGTTTGAGGACACCGTCTTACCTAACTTTTGTATTCTGGTTGGCTCGGCTTTCACGGAGGCGATTAAACATGTAAACAGCTTAGCCCTCTGTAATAGTAATCCTTTGTTGTTTGAGGCCACAGGACATCCTCAGATTTCACCGACTTCATTTTTTGTGTGTGCAAGTCTCCGTGTGTGTCTGTCTGTGTGTATTCGCGTGACAGGAGCGAGGGTCTCTCTCGCCAGAGTCAGTTGGAGATGGAGGAATTCATTATTTGTTTGTTTGTTTGTTTTCCCTTCTTTCCTTCTTGCATACATACCCGTCCTCTTGGAGATGCATCGTGCACACACACTGTACCACCCGCTAATCGCCAGGGCTGAGATTAACTCCAAGGAAAACCAAATGGGGGAAGAAGAAAAAAAAGGGAGGGAGAGATTTTTCTTTTCTGCCTGGACTTGGCAAGCTCTCCTCCCTTCCCTGGATGCCTTCGCTCCTTGTCCGAGCAGAGAAGAGAGGAAGTGTAGAACAAAGGGGTAAGTATCCCTTTGTTGGGATTAGGTGCAAAGAGAAAGGCTGTTGTCTGTAAGGCGCCGGGCGTGTGTTGCTCCATCTAATTTAATAATGTGCCTTTGTGTTTAGGAGATATCTAGCATGGTATTGTTTATGCATTCCTGTGTGTGTGGACGTGCTTGAATTACCCCCCCCCCACACACACACACACCCCACATGGGCTAACTCAGGCATGTTGATATGTTGGCATTTAAATCCACGAAGAAAGACAAAGTGACTCTAAATAATCTAGTCTGACCTGTTCGATGTGGTATAAGGGGCTTTGAAGATGTGTGTCTGTGTACAGTGTGCAAGAGTGTAATATATGTTTGTGTGTCCGAGCGTCCCTGTGTGTACATCTATCTTTCTCTTTGCAAGTGTGTTTGTTTGCGATAACGCAAGATGCGATAGGAAAACAAAAAAAAATCAGTAGCAATTTGGCAGGTCCTTTTGTTGTATGATTGGATTTGAAATGGCAGCAACATATTTCATAAAATGTGGCTCAGCTATGTGCACTAAAATAATTGTGGCATAGGTGCACTTCAGAATGTTATTACATTTATATAGTCGTGATTGACTTGCCCCTCCAAAGCTCTAGTTCTGGAACAGCTCTTGTTAAACCCCCCCCCCCCAAAAAAAACATTAAAATTCAAATTAACATCACATTTGGGGGGGGCATATGGGGGAATACAGTCAGTGCTTAACTTACAGGTTTCTTGGCAGGATTTAGGGAGGTAATAAATGTGCAGATAGTTTATTAACTGATACGTACAGCCTAATGACAGAATCAGGCTTTCGGCCTTGTATTAGACTGAGCATCACTGAGAGGTTGTGTGTGTGTGTGTGTGTGTGTGTGTGTGTGTGTGTGTGTGTGTGTGTGTGTGTGTGTGTGTGTGTGTGTGTGTGTGTGTGTGTGTGTATTTGCACACTGTGTGCTTGTGTATATATATACTATGTGTTAGTCTTTTTTGCACTATATTCTTGAACGACAAGTGCACTTCTCTGGTCTGCTGCGAAATCAGTAGGACCTTAGCGAACACCGTAACCTCACCCTCATTACTTTCACCTGTTTCTAACAAAACACTCCAACCAAATGACTCTAACAGGCCATGCCTCACCTTAACCCTTGTGTTGTCCACATATTCTGTATACTGCCCTTGTCCTAAGGGTCATTTATGACCCGCCTTCATTTTAACCTCTAATTTAAGGCAACTTAATTTAATTTTAAGCCCCATATCTATTTTGCATGAAGAAACAGCCTGTCATTCATCACAAACTTTGTGACTATCTGGGTTTTGTCTCTTCACAGTGCAGAAAGACTGCATTTAATCAGTGGACACCACTCATTTTTATAGGGTCAAACATGACCCTAAGACAATCTTAGTATCCTAGTTATGTGCAGTTTTCATGGAAATATGAACAAAAACAACACTTCCCTTTTTCTAAATTTGGGGTCACTCTCGGAAAAGTCATCAAATGTCAGGTTGAAAAAATGATTTAGAGTATTGTCTCTGCTGTTAAACACTGTTATGGGCCTTTTTAACCCGTAAGACAACAGAAGGGTTGATCTGGCTTTTACTAGTAAGGTTTACCTCTCAGTGTATCTTTGAGTGGAGAAATGTCTGATTTTGTTGTGTGTGTGTGTGTGTGTGTGTGTGTGTGTGTGTGTGTGCGCGCATAAGGACCCGAGCAAATGGAGCAAGTGGAGTAAATGCATCCCCATTATTCAATTAGGGTGAGCAAAGTTATTTTTGCTACCCCACTTCTTGTCTTTTTAAGAAAATAAACATAACATCATACAATCCCCACAATCAGGTGATTATATGTATTGAATCAGCCTGTGACAATGATCACTTTACTATTTTCAGCAACTGACTAAAACAGGTAATAATAATAATTTTAAAAAAATCACATATTTTTGGACCACCATTCGAGTTGGTTTAGTCGAGCCCGTTGCTGATCGTTTGCCAACAGTATTTCATGGGATTGTGCCCATTTGTTGCTCTGCATGACAGATTGCCCGGGCCTCCCTACATGCCCACTTGCCCCTCATTGAAAATGAATTACTTTGGCGTGTCAATCGCTCCCTGTCTGAGAAGACCATAATGGACATGTTCTGCTGCAGCAGACGTGTCGCGCTGTGTGCATCCCTGGTGTATTTAGGCCATAAATTGTTTACTGTTTATTTAAATAATTCATCCACACTGCGTCACTTCACCAGTGCGCCACCAGAAAAAAATAAAATAAAAAATCCCCCGTAGAACTTCCTGTTGGCGAAATTTGATGGCTGCAATCAGACTCTCTACTCTAATTACTTTCAGATCATCAAAGAAAAGGACAAGAACATAAGTTATCAGACTTTGACGGTTTGTCTGCCCATCCCTGTGTCCAAGGCCATTCTTTTAATTGGAAAAGGTCTAGGCTATTTAATTGCTCTATATCATCACACTCCTATCATCACATCTTCTCCTGGATCGCCACCTTGCCATGATGGAGAAGCTTGCGTTTACTAATGATCCCAAGTGCTATGCCATCCGGGGCTTGGCTCCTGGTTAAGTCACCCAAGGTGGATAGGTCAAGGGGAGGGAGGTTCCAGACGAAGTGTGATCCAACAAAGACCTGAACGGCGGAACTGGCGAAAGATGTCTCCAGGTCACAATGGCAGTGAAGGCGGACGGAGGCTGCAACAGAGGGTGGAGCCCAATCGTCTTGGTTCTCCATGCCATTGGACTCTGACCACCCCCTGCCAAGGACCGTGTGGTGGCTGCAGGCACATCAGCCACTCCACATAAAAAGCTACCACGCACAGGCGTCCTCCCATTATGTGGCTCTAGGATCGGCCTCTATGCCCACCTGAAGACCCAGAAGGAGGACAGTCATACTCGACCCTGAGTGACTGCTGATGATGATGATGCTCATCACACTATTGTTAATACAAGCAGTTAATACGAGCTGTTTCGGGACTACGGCTTCATTAGGCTATACAATATCGCCTACTGCTGGATTTGTATTGAACTGCATTATAATACAGCTCAAATCAAGCATTCTGATTGATTGTTAGCCATGATCCAATAACCGTATACAACGGCAAGACGTCTAATTCATTTACATATTCATTATCACTCCCCATGTTGTAGCACCCACCTTGCACTAAGTGATGCCAGTCAGGAGGCACTATTTCTTTGTAAGAACAATGCTTAATGAATGCTTTATCAACATGTTAATAAAAATGGTCTTTCATATTGCCCTACTTGGTAACCGTTTTATAAAAGCAATCACTCACTCCAGGACATGATATATTGTGATTATATCACAATATACCACAGCCTGTCATGAACTATTGCTTAAATAAACTTGAGCTTCTGTGCTTTGATTACCCACTATGAAATATAATTCCCCTCTTCCATTTTATAATGCCTAGTAAATCTTCTGTGGTAATTTTTGTGAAAGCAATGCAAAAGTAGTGTAATCAGTAATGGGTTACTCTACATAGACAGTAATATTGTAAAGTAACTTATTACTTTCAAATGAATGTAATCAATAATATGCAATGTATTACATTTCAAAAGTAACTTGCCAAACACTACTGTGGGGAATGTTTAAGAATGAACGGGGTGTGAAAATTCACCAAGGCAAGTCCAAGTGCAAAGAGCAACTACAGCAAGGCAAGGCACCTGATACTACACAGAGAGCTATCTCTTGAGTTTATTAACACTGCTTCTCAGTCAGTGGAGGACCAGGGCCGAGAGGCAAATCACAGTGCCCCTTACCTCTCTACTCAACCTGCTCAGCGCACAAGACAAGGGGGTGAATCCGAAAGTATGGAGGACCTTGACAGGAAACCGTGGCTGAATTTACCACCAGCAACAGATCACAGATGGGCACATTTGGACGAAGATCTGAGCATCATCCTGGACAACATATTGAAAGGAGATGCAACCAAGAAGATAAAGAATATGATGCAAATTATGTATCAGGCATGCTAAGATGCTTTTGGTGTGAAGGAAAGCAAAACTGTCAAGCCACCGGCAGGTCCCAGTAGGTGGCAGCACCAGATCACAGAGTTGCGGAAAGAACTAATTGTGCTCAAGAAAAGGTGGCAGAAAGCAGATGATTTGAAAAAAAAAAACAGCCCTGAACCAATTATGCTCGGAACTGTGAACAAACTCACCCAGGCTTCACAGTACAGAGACAATCCAGAAAAAAAACAGAGAGAGAAGTGTCGACAGAGGAAAGCTTAATTTAACAACCCCTTCCAGTTTACAGCTGACCTCCGTGGAAAGCCTAAAAGTGGGAGACTGATATGTTCTAAGGAGGAAGTGGAGGATAGTGTGGCAGCAGCTCATGGTGACCCTGGCTGAGACATTCCACTGGGGTACTGTCCTTTCCAGCTACCAACATTCAAACCACACACCAATTTCAACATGGCAGACCTCACTCTTGATGAAGTAAGGGCAGTAGTGGAAAAAGCTTGAGCAGGTTCTGCTCTAGGACCATCAGGCTCACCTTACAAGATCTACAAAAAACAGCCCACAGCTACTGAAGAGGCTACTGAAGCTTTTACGGACACTCTGGAAGAAAAAGCTGAAACCTTGGCTCTGGCTCTGGACACTTGCTGAGGGCTGCTTTGTCCCTAAAGAACTGAACTCATTAGGACTTGACAAGTGTCGAGAAATCTCCCTGCTAGACGTTGAAGGGAATATATTCTGGTCCATCATTGCTAAAAGACTAACATCTTATCTACTTGCCAATGGATACGTTGACATGAGTGTCCAGAAAGCAGGAGTCCCTAGGTATTCAGGATGTCTGGAGCATACATCAGTGATCAACCAGGTCATGAAGAAGGCAAAGAGCAACAACAATACACTCTCAATCGTATGGTTAGATCTCTCACCTACCTAAGTGTACCTCACCAGCTGATCCAAAATGCATTGGAGTACAACCAAGTACCATCAGAAGTAGTCATGCTTGTGATGTCACACATCGATTCACTGAAGATGTGGTTCACTGTTGGACATTTCACCATCAAATGGCAGAGACTTGAGAAGGGCATCATGGCAGGATGCGCAATATCAGTGGTCCTTTTTTTGGGTGCCTTGAACCTACTGCTAAAGGCAGGAGGAATGCAATAATGAGGGCCAAACGTGGATGATGGCATAAGACATCAGGCCTGCAGAGTCTTCATGGATGATATAACTGTGATGACTTCACAGATCCAAGGAACACGGTGAATCCTAAGCTCGCTTGAGAAGATGGCTACATGTTCATGGGTGCTGGCAATTAAGCCCAGTAAAATCTAGGAGCCTATGTATCCTGAAAGGAAAGCCGACAAAAAGCCTCTTCAATATGCTTCTTCAATATTCAAGAGGATGATAGTCCAGCAATTCAAGAACTAGGAATCTGATGACTTGGAAATAATTATGACAGCACCCTGAAGGAAAGTTGAAACCTCAGACACATCATGGCTCAACTAAACATCTGGCTCAAGATAATTGACAACAACTAGTTTCTTGGAGTGTTTAAGGTGTAGTGCATCCAGTGTGGCATCATACCCAGAATGCAATGGAAATTCCTGCTGTATGACTTCCTCATGACTCAAGTAGAAGCAATGGAGAGACTGTGCAGCAAATTCTTAATAAGATGGCTGGATTTTCCCCAAACTTTCAGCTCGGTCCACCTGTACAACAAGACCATCAAGCTCCACTTACCAGTTTCATTGGTGGTGGAAGAACTCAAAGCCACCAAGGCAAGAGCACTGCTACTGTCTGAGGATGAGAAAATCAGACACACTAACAAGACCATCAAGTGTGGCAGGAGGTGGAAGCCTCAGGAAGCAGTGAGGGAAGCAGAAGCGTACTGGATACATAAGGAGATCATTGGGATGGTCTGTCAAGGATGGTTAGGACTTGGGAACTACAACGCCAAGAAATGGAGCAAGGCCAATGCCAAAGGCAAGAGAGGACTCATGGTGCAGAGGGCACAAGAGGCAACAGAGGAAGACCGCTGTGTAAAAGCAGTAGGGCTCGCCTGCCAGGGACAGTGTATGCAGTGGGACCAGGCACTCAAGCAGTCGTCCTGGAAGGAACTCTGGGGTACCAACCAGGGCAAGTTAACCTTCTTCCTGCATGCTGTGGCTGACCTCTTGCCAACTCCAAACAGTCTAAATATCTGGGGCAAAGAAGATGGCTAATCCTACCAGCAGTGTGGAGCAACCCTTTACACCCTGAATCACACCTTGAGATGATGTTCCAAAGCACTGGGAGAAGGCCAATACAGGTGGAGGCACAACAAGGTCCTTACAGAAACTGCCAAATAGCCTCCACGGTGGTGCAGTTTTCTGAGCATCGGCTTTGTGTCGATGTAGTTGCACATGAGGGACCAGGGTTCACACCTCGGTCTTCCCAGATCCAACTATGGCCAGAGTCAATAAAGCAGCAACATTGGCAAATGCTGCTTCAGGAGGGGGGAGAAGTCGGCTTGTGTTCGTCACATGATATACATCTCTGTGTGTGCCAGGAAAGCAGGCGTTGGTTTGGTTCACCTTGTCACGGAGGTGGTGAGGCAGTTCCTTCAACACTGCCGGTCGGAGAGATGCAGTCGGTGAACGCATGCAGTACAAGGGTAGGTGTTTGATCTAGAATGGAGATCGATTGGCCACTAAATTGGAAGAAAAAAGGGAAAAAATCACAAATAAATTTATAGAAGTTGCCAAATGAACAGACCTGCAGAGGATCATAGCCAATAAATACTAGGCATTACCACCCAAAGTTGTCAATTTCCAAAAGGAAGGAGATAAGTCTCCTTGGGCAAGAACAGCTGCTTCTGACTGGGAGATGCAAGCGGACTTGAAGAAGAGACTTTTCTTTCCAGAAGAGTTGGCAGTAACTTCACTGTGACCACACACAGTTCTTCTATTCAGGGGCACAAAAACAATCCTAGCCTGGGAGGACAGGCTATCCACCTCTCACCAACAGAAGAAAGCCAAGTACCAGGATTTGATCGATGAGGCTCTTATCAAAAGATGACACACAACTTTATTTCCCATTTAAGTCAGCTGCCGTGGTTTCCCAGCAACATCAGTGCGCTCTTTCTTATAGAAGGTGTATTTGGAACCCAAACAACTGAAGAAAGTAAGTGGGGAGATAGCCATGGCAGCTGAGACCAGCTCAAGATGGCTGTGGTTGATGAGCCCGCAGTTGGAACCTTTCTGCAGGTTAAGGCTAATTTGGTCTTTGTTGGCCCACTCAGGCGAGGTGTACAGCCTAAGGGGTGAAACACTTGTGACCCTGGGATACCTGCCAAAGGTGCTGAAGAGTTCCCAGCAATGTGAATGTTCTGACCACCCTGCCACCAATAAATAGCATCAAGAGGAGTGACTTGCAACACCTTATCTGAAGTAGCTCCTGCAGTTTCTGCTTGTAGCAAAGTATCTCTAATGTTTATTTCACTTGATAATATCATGGCATGAAAAGTCGACACTGACAGCACACAGACAGACAAGACAGAGCAGCACTGTGCAGCAGCGAGTTATTCAGGCCATCAGGGAGAAAGCGAGAAAAAGACAAAAATCTGTTCTATTACAATTTATTCATATGCATGCTGCTCAGAGTAATCTCAGTTCCCGGCTCATTTGGCAGCAGCGCAGCATCTCTCCCTCTCCTCTCGCACTGTGCGCACGCAGGAAAGATGCATTCTTTGTTTTCATAGCACCCTCAATCTAACTAATCTAGACTAGTGCAGGTGGCTGCTCCTTGAGTTAATCCAAGAGGTTAGGTGGTGTAGAAATGCAGGAAATTTGGTTTTAATTACAATGTTCTTTTCGGGGGGGGGGCATTATGTATCTTTCCAAGTTTACTCACCCATTTTAAAACAAAACCAGGTGCCTGTGTGTGTGTGTGTGGGCTTAAATGTGCACTGATGTAGCCCTGGGGTCAGGCAAGCAGCAGTCCCGACCCTGTCACTGCGTGGGAGTAATGAAATTGTAGGGGGCAGTGGAGCTACAGACATAGAAAATCAGGGCAAGAAGTGATAGGAGCACCTGTGTATAGCGCAGGTAGAGAAAAGGCCCACAGCACAACACAAGTAAACATGTCATACAGGAAAAAAACAACAACAAAGCACTAGACAATTAGATCATAGAGAATGAAAGGGGAGGAGAGGAGTACAGGGGTAGAGAGGGAAAGCAGTGAGAAGAGAAAAGCAAATCACTTAATACATGTCAAGGTGATAGTAAACTGCTGAAGAGAGGACAACAAAATGGAAAACACGGGGAAGTAGAATAGAAGGGTAGTTGTGAGCAAACATGTTGATCGTCTCCTGTGCACTCAGGCACACCTTTAGAGACGACTGACCTCATTCTGTCCACTACGCTGTAGATTCTTTTTTTTTCTTTTTACATGCATGCGTACGTACATGTGTGTGTGTGTGTGTTTGAGAGAGGTGAGCTAGATAGAGGGGATGCTTATGTCGCACAAACCAACTAATGAATTAAGATACATTTCATTTTGTTTTGTTTTTTTTAACAACTTAGGTCTTATTTTTGTTATTTTTTCCATAGCACATATTGGTTATGATATCCTTTTACTCAATGGCTTCATTTCGGAGATCCTAGATACAGGACGCCCACTGGACACAGCTTTGCAATGGCGTCATTTGGTGCAATGACATACAAGCAGTAGACATGTTTCAACAAGTTCAATTTAACCCAATTATCTAAACCACATATTTGGAAGTGAAAATTAAAGTCAAAAGTTCTTATTCAAAATGTTCAATACTATCACTGGTCAGTTGCATGGCTGGGCCACTTGGTTCAGCTTGGTTGCAGGAATGAGCAGCCTATGCTTACTGTAGGTATTCGTAACCACCGGTAAACAACCCAGCAAGCACAACTGAGAAGTTATAGACTATGAAAAATCCTGTATGCAGTCTAACTGAGGTACTGGGGGTTTTTGTTGTTGATGGATTGTTTTCTGTGACACCATAACAAAGTGTTATAAAGCTGCGTCCGGCAGTGTTTCCGTGTCCAAGAGCTCCTCAATGAATAGAAAAACTACAAAAATAAGATCCAGGTTGTACAAAAATGGAATTTATCTTTTAAAGGAAGCTTGTGGGAGAGTTCAAGAGGTGTTCTGCGTGCTCAGTGGCTACTTGAATCTTGTTTCAGTTTCGTTACCGAGTCTGTGTGCTTTTTGACCTTGTCGGACTGGCAGCTCAAATCTGATTATTGCCATATCCTGATAGGAACCCACGACAGCAAAAAAAACAAAAAACAAACAAACAAACACGGAGACTTATTTTTACAATTTGATTCAAACCACATTCGTAATTTCTTTGAAATGCTTTTCAAATTGCATTTCTAGATATACCACCAAGTCTGGCCACTCAAACTGGATTTCAATCTGTCCTTAACATCACTGGCAATGTAGCATCACATAACATCGAGACGGAGGTCTGGCAATGCAAATTTACTCACAACATATGACAAACTCAACAAAGAATAGGAAACCCCTTCGTCTCTCCCATCGTGGTGCTGCACCCTACCCAGTGATGCCAGCTGTGACTGCAGCACAAAACGTGGCTGCATCTATCAACGTCCTGTCGCTGGTGCTGCCTGGTATGGCAGAGGAGTTCTGCGCCACATGTGGACATTGCTGTGGTTTGGAGAGTGAGGGGATTCCTCTCGATTCTTTACAGCCTGCTGTTTACTGTTTTGGTTTCGAGTAACACACGTACACATGCTAACACCATTACAACTGCAACCAGTGCAGATAGGTTAATCATGCTTGAACACAATCTGACCTGATCACTTGCAAATAACAAAGTCAGCCCCAAAGATTGGGTTTGAGATACGAATCAGATTTGCCTGTAGTCTAAACATAGCACGGTGTGGCGTATGTGGGGCTTCTGTTTGTGAAAGTGTGCAATTTAAACTCAAGACTGCTCATATTGACTCAGATAAGAAAGAAGTATCTGAAAATGTCATGCATCATGTTAATAGAGTCCAACCTTGGTGGGTCATCCTGGGTCGTCCTCTGTGTGGAGTTTGCATGTTCTCCCCGTGTCTGTGTGGGTTTCCTCTGGGGGCTCCGGTTTCCTCCCACAGTCCAAAGACACGTAGGTCAGGTGAATCGGCCGTACTAAATTGTCCCTAGGAGTGAACGTGTGTGTGTGTGTGTGTGTGTGTGTGTGTGTGTGTGTGTGTGTGTGTGTGTGTGTGTGTGTGTGTGTGTGTGTGTGTGTGTGTGTGTGTGTGTGGCCTGTTCAGAGTGTTCCCCCACCTGCTGCCCAATGACTGCTGGGATAGGTTCCAGCTTCCTCACGACACTGAGAGCAGGGTAAGCGGTTTGGATAATGGATGGATGGATGTTAATAGATGTTTATCCTGTGTTAATATCTGATAATATATGTGGGCAAGCATGCTTCTCTCTCTTGCTCTGTGTGTGTGTGTGTGTGTGTGTGTGTGTGTGTGTGTGTGTGTGTGTGTGTGTATGTTCACCCGATTTTGCATTAAAAGTCAGCAAAAAAACTTCTTAAAGACAAGACAGTTGTTTTGCCATCTAAACTGAGCAGCATCACAGTGAGCATATGACAACCTTGTGTTTAATGCATTCATAGTTTGTGAATCAAGTAAATATCTGTGGCTGATGGACAACTTGAAACCCATTATTTAGCCAACACGTATTTGTGCGCTAAGATGTACCCATTATTTGGGTATATTGTTTCCCACACAATACCAACACGAGCAAAAATAGGCAAAACAAAACATAACAAAACAAAACATAAGCAGCTGAACAATAAAGAATACCAAAATACATTATACTAAATAGAGGGATTTGAAAAGACAACTTTTTCCATTAAAATACAGGATTTTTTTTTTAGAGTGAAATTCTTGGAAGGAGTCTTAGTACACACACTTGTCCCACTACTGCTTTTGTGCACGTGACACAGTCAGCTTATAACTCGAAAACAGCTTAAAAAAAAAAAGTTCTGCGCATGTATAAATTAGATAAGGTACTTATCAATAACTGCAATTCATTACTGCATACAATTTCTGAAAGGCCCTTTAATGCACACAACCATCTCTTCTCTCCTCTATAACATGGACAGAGTGATAATCAGCTTATCATTTTTTGAACATGTCTTGGACACAGACTGGCAACAGTTTGCACAGTTGTCATTATTTCTAGAGTGTTTAGAAACCTGATATAGTGTCTTCTTCATGGGAGAAATGGGTCAGTTGTGTTGATCTGCTGCCTTGGCTGTTGTGACTGTGTTATGTATGTAAATTATTAACCAGTATGGTTATGTCCCATGTCAGTAATAACTAATAGTAATTCCTCATGAATTAATACATTTTTATGCCCTCTTCAGTATGTCAGGTAAGCATTAACTCAACATACATACAATATGCTACACACACACATATTAATAGGGTTTATACCAGTGTTATGATCTCTTTGTAAATGGCTGATAGAAAGAAATATCTCATCTCATCTCATCATCAGCCGCTTCTCCGGGCTCGGGTCGTGATGGCAGCAAGCTAAGTAGGGCACTCCAGACGTCCCTCTCCACAGCAATGTCCTCCAGTTTCTCCTAGGGGCTCCCAAGTCATTCCCGGGCCAGATTGGACATGTAGTCCCTCCAGCGAGTTTTGGGTCTACCCCGGGGTCTCCTCCCCGTTGGCCGTGCCCGGTAAACCTCCAAAGTAAGGTGCCCAGGAGGCATCCTAATCAGATGCCTGAACCAACTCAACTGGCTCCTTTCAATGCAAAGGAGTAGCGGCTCTGCTCTGAGCTCCCCCCGGATGTCTGAGCTCCTCACCCTATCTCAAAGGCTGAGCCCAGACACCCTACGGAGGAAACTAATTTCAGCCGCTTGTATCCACAATTTCACCCTTTCGGTCACTACCCAAAGCTCATGACCATAGGTGAGAGTTGAAGTGAAGATTGACTGGTATATTGAGAGCGTTGCCTCCCGGCTCAGCTCCTTCTGCGCCACAATGGTCCAGTACAACGTCCGCATTACTGCTGATGCTGCACCAATCCGCCTTTCACTCTCTCGCTCCATCTTACCCTCACTCATGAACAAGACCCCAAGATACTTGAACTCCTTCACATATTTTGAAACACATATTTTAAAACACATATTAAAACATATTTCAGAAATAAATATGTTTTAATAAATCCATAACTAATGGGAATTCCTTATTTTCACTGTTCATTTAAGCTTACACACTATTAGTTCAAGTTTAGCAACTGTCCATTCATAAAACATTGATGTAGATATAAAGGGGGCAACATTTTTTTTAACTTGGATATACATGGGGGATATACTACCGTTAGGGATTAGTTCATAAGCATATATTGTCATTAATTAGTCATTTAACAATGTTTATTTAACAATGTTCATTTATGTTTTTGCACAATGAGTTCATGACTAATGGACATCCTCTGGCTATTAGTTTAGACATTTGATTAGATACAAAACTCCTCAGAGTAAGGGGCAGAAAAGAAGAATTAAGCCATAAGGAATTACTATAAATTGTGTGTTTGTAGACACACATTAATTCATACATGGGAGAAGAGACAATAAAATGCATTAGTCACAGATCGGAATGAGAGAAGGATATAACATTAATACTGATAATAACATAAATATTTTATTTAAAGGCACCTTTCATGACACTCAAGGTCACCTTACATCAAATACAATAAAAAAAAGCAGTTAAAAAATAAAGGAACCTAGAGTAACTTTTAAGCAACTAAAGGTCTCTCTCACATTGGCTAATGTTAATGTTCATGAGTCCACCATCAGGAGAACACTGAACAACAATGGTGTACATGGAAGGGTTGCAAGGAGAAAGCCACTGCTCTCCAAAAAGAACATTGCTGCCAGTCTGCAGTTTGCTAAAGATCACATGGACAAGCCAGAAGGCTATTGGAAAAAATGTTGCGTGGATGGATGAGAACAAAATAGAACTGTTTTGTTTAAATGAGAAGTGTTATGTTTGGAGAAATTAAAAATTTTCCTTTCACTGCATTCCAGCATAAGAACCTAAGAACCTGATCCCATCTGTGAAACATGGTGGTGGTAGTATCATGGTTTGACCTGTTTTGCTGCATCTGGGCCAGGACGGCTTGGCATCATTGACGGAACTATGAATTCTGAATTATACCAGCGAGTTCTTAAGGAAAATGTCAGGACATCTGTCCGTGAACTGAATCTCAAGAGAATGTTGGTCATGCAGCAAGACAACGACCCTAAGCTTACAAGTCGTTCTACCAAAGAATGGTTAAAGAATAAAGTTAATGTTTTGGAATGGCCAAGTCAAAGTCCTGACCTTAATCCAATTGAAATGTTGTGGAAGGACCTGAAGCGAGCATTTCACGTGAGGAAATCCACCAACATCCCAGAGTTGGAGCTGTTCTGTACGGAGGAATGGGCTAAAATTCCTCCAAGCCAATGTGCAGGACTGATCAACAGTTACCAGAAACGTTTAGTTGCAGTTACTGCTGCATAGGGAGGGGTCACACCAGATACCGAAAACAAAGGTTCACATAATTTTGCCACTCACAGATATGTAATATTGGATCATTTTCCTCAATAAATATATGACCAAGTATACATTTTTTTTGTCTCATTTGTTTAATTAGGCTCTCTTTATCTACTTTTAGGACTTATGTAAATATGTGATGATGTTTCATGTTGTATTTATGCAGAAATATAGAAAATTCTAAAGGATTCACAAACTTTCAAGCACCACTGTATGTGCTCGGCCCTGCGGCAATCACTGTATGAAACAAGCTAGGAGATGGAGTAAACATGCAGGTGCCTTGGTTAAACTGAGGACTCCTGCCTGCTGCCGCTCGGTACTGGCCCACATTTTCAGCTCAATGATGTTGGACCTGGACAAACACGTCGCTTCAGTCCTCAGCTCTCCCTCGAGACCAAGTATGCCTTTCTTGGACAAATTATGCAAGACACAGACATGGACACCGGACCACTGCCCTGTGGGATCCCCGCCAGGCTAACTGTGAAGCAGGGTGGTGTAATCCTCCAGAATCTCCACCCTCTGGTGTGGGAGCTGTTGTTGGATTATACTGCAGTCACAGTCAAAGTGTCTCTGTTCAACGTGAGATACATTTTTTTTTTACCTTTTTTAAAATGTATTTCTAGTTTTTCCCCTTATCCCACCTGATTAACCCAATGGCATATGGCCGGAACACTTGTTGAATAACTCCCCAGGCTCACGTTTCCACAGGAAGGAGATAGGCATAACACCAGCTTCCTTCAAACTCGTGTCGGCTGCTCTCGCTATTTTACACGCTGAAGCCTTGCATGGACTGCATCATCTTCAAGCCGCGAAGGAGGTGTAGGGAGAATGCTTTCAGTTGCTTGGCTGCAGGCGCCCGGGTGGGCCAGTGGGGTCGCTAGAGAACGATGAGTCCCCAAACACTACACCGATCTACACCCACTATCCCTCGGGTAAGGGTGGCCTAATGAATGCCTTACCCCGTGGACGCTCTGGCCGTGACCGGTTACGGCGAATCTGGGATACGAACCTCCCAGCCACATGATGAGCGGATTGCAAGAACGGCGGTTTAATCCGCTCAGCCACCAGAGCGGCTACGTGAGATACATATCTAATAAGACTTCTATTCTCAAAGACTTTTCCACTGCCCATGGACTGGATTTCCTACTGGTGACGGAAACCTGGCTGAACACCGGTGAGCGTGCGTCACTTGTTGAACTCTGTCCAGATGACTGTAACTTTTGTAGCATGCCTAGACCCTCGGGGCACGTGGGGGTGTAGCTGCTGTGTTTAAGAAGCATTTTAATTGCCACCTACTGAACTCTGATTACTTCTCCAGCTTTGCGTTGCAATTAATTAAAGTGGACCTGGCCAATCCCCTCTTATTTGCTCTTGCATATTGTCCACCAAAATTACATCACTCAATTTGCGGACTTTCTTTCAAACACTATGCCCAACTGTTATAGAGTTCTGATTCTTGGTGATTTTAATATTCATGTTTGCTGTCCTGCTAAGCCTATCATAAGTGATGTTATACATCTTGCTCTGCTTAGCACTGGTCCCAGTCACAAACTAGGCCATAAACTCGACCTAGTCTCATCGTTTGGTTTCCCGATCTGCAGTGTGGATATAATTGATGCTTCTCTGTCTGGTCATGCTGTCAGTGCTGTCATTTTTGATGCATTGCTGCCTTTCTCTTCTACTAAATCTTATCTCCCTGTACATTGCTCTCTCTACATTAATTCTTTGAGGCTCTCATAGATGACCCCAATACCTGCACTATTGAGGCTTCACCGCTCCCCCATCTCAGGACCGAGGAACCCACTTCCTTATTTAATACCACCTGCTTTTCTATTCTGAATATTGTTGCTCCCCTTAAATTGAAAAAGCCTAAGCCTAAAGGTCTGTCTTGACTTAATGACATCACCAGAGCCCTGAGGAGGGCGTGCAGAATATCCGCACAAAAGTTGAAGAGTGATAAGCTTCAAATTTCCTCTGAAATTTTGAGAAATAATCTTCACAAATATGAAGAAGCAGTGCAGGCTGCAAGAGCAATATAATTTTCTGACCTAATTTCCAACAACTCTCATAATCCCAAGGTCTTATTCAGTACCAAAATTCTGTCATCTGCCCTACCCCCAGTACCAGCTTACATGTGCCCCCTGCTAAGTGCAAAGAATTTTTCAAAAAATGTCATAATCAAACATGTCTGTGAATGTTCTCATTAATCCAGGTCATGGTTATCCAAAGGAGTTGAATCAAGTGCAGCTGGACTTGATATATATCCGTGAAGACGTTTCGCCTCTCATCCAAGAGGCTTCCTCAGTTTGTGCCTTTCTGACTAGACCAAGCTAGTCTGTCATAAGCAAAGTTGGGGATATTAGACCCCCCCCCCAATGACTTAGCTGTTTTAATGGTAATGAATTGAACTGCTTCCAACTTATCACACTACCCACCCTTACAAAGATTGTTTCCACCATGAAACCTACAACCTGCCCCATGACATTGTTCCTACTGCATTCCTGAAAGATGTCTTTTACGTAGCCAGTCCCAGCATCCTCACCATCATCAACAGCTCCCTGGTCACTGGTACCATTCCAATCTGTTTCAAGCATGAAGTGGTCCAGCCCCTCCCAAAAAAAAGAAAAAGAAAAAACAACTTAGACCCTACTCTACGGAGTAACTACAGACCTATTCCTAACTTCCATTCCTGTCCAAAGTTCTCAAAAAGGTTATTCTCAGTCAATTGCTGCTCTACCTCCACCGAAACAACATCTAGAAAAGATTCCAGTTGGGTTTTAAGGCTTATCATAACACAGAGTCGGCCTTGCCGAAAGTATACAATGATCTGCTCTCTCTATTGACTCATTCTGGTGACTGTGACATTCTAATTCTTCTTGACCTCAGAGTAGCGTTTGATACTGTAGATCATAAAATGTTAATACACTGTCACCAGTACAGGGTTGGTGTCAATGGCTCTACCTTGAAATGGTTCACATCCAACCTGAAAAATAGAAGCTTCTCCATTAACATAGGCTATTTTTCCTCACCCCCAGCCGGTCTCTCCTGCAGGGTCCCACAAGGTTCTATCCTAGGTTCCATTCTTTTCTCTATATACATGCTTCCCCTTGGTCAAATCATTTAAGAAAATAAAACACATCCTTCCACTGTTATACTGATGACATTCAGCTTTATCTCCCCCTGAAACTGAACAACCAGTCCAGTTTGGTCAGCCTCTTGAACTGCCTTGGGGATATAAAGTGCTGGATCGCACAAAATTTCCCAAAACTGAATGCAGATAAATCTGAAGTTGGTACTATTGGCCCCCCCCCGACTCTGTTAAAGATTTTACCAACAGTCTTGGCAACATATTCACCCTTGTCAAACAAACATCTTGTCAAAAACCTCGACGTGATATTTGACTCATTCTTCAGGTTTGACAAGCAAGTTAATGCAGTAGTGAAAGCCAGTTTTTCCAGCTTCATACTATTGCCAAAGCCAATCTGTTTCTCTCTTTTAAAGAGCTTGAGAAAGCCATCCACACTTTTTTTAATCCTCCCACTTGGACTAGTGCAACTCCATGTATATTGGGATTAGTCAGTGGTCAATATCCCAGCTGCAACTGCTCCAGAATGCACCAGCCAGGCTCCTGACAGGTACCTGGAAGAGGGACCATATTAGCCCTATACTGACCTCTCTCCACTGGCTGCCTGTGCAATTCAAAATTGATTTTAAGGTTCTCCTGTAAGGCATTCATTCATTCTATATTGCAAACCTTTTAACCCGCTATTCCACATCCAGGTCTCTCAGGTCGGCTGACTTGGGACTCCTGGTTGTCCCGCGATCTAAACTTAAGCTCAGGGGTGACTGCACCTTTGTGGTTGCAGCTCCTAGACTGTGGATTAGCATTCCCCTCCCTATCAGATCTATCTCCTCCATCAACTCTTTTAAATCCCAGCTCAAAATGTACTTTTATTCACTAGCGTTTGAATACTCATGATGTGGCAGATTTCTGGCTTGTGCCTATGCCCATGTGTTGTTTATTCATGCCTACGAGCTATGTGCCTTGTTGTTTATATTGTTGTTTCTTGTATTTGTGTTTTAATTATCTACTCTGGTCTGTACAGCAGCTTGGTCAATGTGGATTTTTTAAAATTTACTTTATAAATAAACTTGACTTGACTTGTCTTTTAGTATTAGCACATGGTAGACCTGAAAATAGAACATTACATTAATTAGGTCAGGATGAAACAAATGCAAGTATTAGAGTCTCTGTGTGAGCCATGGAAAGAGTGAATTTTAGCCATGTTAAGTGAAAAAAGTGAAAAAAGGCAGTCTTGGTGATTTCTTTAATGTGCTTATCAAAGTAAAGGGTGAGATCTAATGTAACACCAATATTTTTGGCTGCCACACACCAAAACCACAAGGGTGTTAAGCATTACTGTTACTTGATCAAATTGATGTTAAGTCTAGCAGAGCCAATGACCAGCATCTCAGTTATATCCAAATTTAAAAGAAGGAAATTTTCTGACATCCACTTTTTCACAGCAGCCAAGCAGGCCTCTAAATTAGTGATTTGAGTATGATCATCAACCCTTATAGGTACATACAGCTGAGTATTATCTGCATAGCCATGAACATTTATTTCATGACGGCAGCCAAGAGGTGAAATATAAAGAGATAAAAGTAGAGGTCCAAGAACTGAGCCCTGAGGTACATCATATTTATCATCAGTGAATTTCGATGTAATATTATTAAAGCAGAAGTACTGTGTTCATCCAGCTAAGTAGGACTTATGTCAAGAAAGCGCTAAGCTAGAGACACCAAAATTACAATTTATTCTGTCTGATATTATATAGTGATCAGTGGTGTCAAAGGCTGCATTGAGGTCCTGTAATAAAATCACAGAGGTGGAATCAGGGTCCATAGCCAGTAAATCATTCACTAATCTAGTCAAAGCAGTTTCAGTGGAGTGACAGGCCCTGAAAGCTGATTGAAAAAGTTCATATAGATAGTTTTCCTCTAAATGGAGTTAAAGTTGTGGACACACAACTCTCTTTAGTACTTAAAAAGTGAATGTAAGGTTAGAGACTTTCTCGATAGATAGATATAAGATGGATAGACGTGACCCTGGATCGAGGTCCGGTTTCTTAAGTAGAGGTTTGACCACAGCAGTCTTAAAACTTCTGGGATAATGTGGTGTTCCCAACACAGAATATTAACCAGTGTGGTTTTATTAGTTTTGAATATACACAGATCAATGCGATTGATACTGAATAAGGTGGAGGTCAGCTATTGGTTGTTCCTGAATAGTATATAAGGCAGAATCGCCACCAGGGAGTTCTCTTGGTACTCCACTCTACTCTGGATAGCTAGGTTGTTACAGTGTAATAATAAATATACTACGTTACTGTCATAAGTCTGCCGTGTGCACTTTCCAGTTATCTGCTCAAACAGCTTAGAACATTATTAGTGTTTCATACACGACAGATAATGCCAGTATTAAGTGATAAATTAACAATGTCTAGCATTGTTGGTCCCAGAAAAGACCAGCAGTTTTTAAAAAGTTTTGCTGGACAAGGGTCAAGTAGGCAAGTATTTGATTTACAAGCTGACACAAGCTTAGTCAAATTATCAAGAGAGATCATCTCAAAAGCTGTAATAACAGGAACTATCTATGGCTCATTGTATAGATATGAATCTGGTAAGACAGAATCTGCAGGATTAACTGGAGTTGAACTAATTTGGTTTCTGATCTCATCAACCTTATTGCAGAAAAAGTCTAGAAATTCATGGACCGTGAATGGTGAGCAACTAATAAAGTTTATTTTTAGTAAATTTAGCTACAGTGTCAAAGAGAAATCTGCGATCATGTTTATTAATATTGATTAAGAGAGAGAGATATGCTGCTTTCGCAGCAGTTAAAGCATTCTTGTATTTCAATAAACACTCATGCCAAGATAGGTAAAAAACTTCAATTTTGATGTTTGCCATTTACATTCCAGTTTCCTTCAGGCCTGCTTAAGAGTACATGTCTCATCATTAAACAACGGTGTTGGCCTCTTTAGTCACCTGGCTCTGGTAGTGAGAGGTCCAACTAAATTCAAGAGGCTAGAGAGGGCTACATTTAAGTCACTAGTGAGATTTTCAATAAAGTCTGTCTCTACAGTGAAAGGAGCCAAGACTTCAGGCAGCTGCTGGCAAAATGCTGCTACAGTGGATGGACCAATGTGGTGAATGGCAATTACATCTGTGCCAACATTAACAGGACAGGCCAAGAATGCTTCAAATTTAATGAGAAAATGATCTGACACAGTAGATGTGGCTGACAAAACAGTCAGATCAGAAACAGCTATCCCATTAGATAAAACCACATCAACGGTGTTACCACTGCAATGACTTTTGAACAAACTGAGCAAACCGATAAGTATCAACAAGCGCCAGATAGGCTTTATTTAGATCACCAGTGTTACTCAGATTAATATTGAAATCGTCAAGAATTAGAATCTCATCAGACTGAGCAACAAGACCTGAGGTAAAGTCTCCAAATTCTTCAAAAAATAGTGAGTAAGGTCCAGGAGGTCGATAGAGTATCAAATGTGGACTGAGCAGAGTCTGTTTATGGCTGAGGGAGATGGACCTAGAATAAGAGCCTCAAAATATTTGAATTGGGTTTCAAGATTAGAAGTTCAATTGAAAATGGACTTAAAGGTACCGTATTATACTCCTTTTCAACAAGTTAATATAAGTCTCAAGGGTCCCCAAAACATGTCTTAATTTTTTTTTTTAAATTTATTTAAACTTTTTTTTTTACTGAAAGTGCCATTCAGATTAAGTATTCTAGCATGCCTCTATACCCCTCCTTTTCATGACAGGCTGTTTCTGTGTCTATAGCTTTAAATGCAAATGAGCTTCTGCTCCCCAAGCCCCACTCCGGAACTGGTTGGGGCTTTTGGCTGTGCCTCCTTGATACCATGGTTACAGTGAACATTTTCCCCCCATGAAACAACCGATATGGATGGAAACAGAAACGCAGGAGTTCAACAGCACATATTTGATCCAGAATCTGATCCAGAACAAGGAGAGGCTCCTGCAGAAGTTCAAACATTGTAAATGCAGCGAGACATTTATGAATGCTTGGTTAACACATTTTTTTCAGTTTGATTCTGCACCAGTGTTCGTCCTACCCGGATACTAATTTACGTTTAACATCAAAGTGATGTTAGTTAAAATTGTCATTCTAATTAATGCCACATTGCAAGGTGTATGCATAGTCACTGCATTGATTTGAAAATATTACTTACTACATATGTGCTTATTGAATTACTGTAAGTACCTCCAACTTACAGTAGGCATTAACTATGAACAAACATGTATTTCACATTGTTCATGGCTTGTTAATGTGCTACAATCACTAGCAATAATGCTAGTGTGTCACCAAAGTGTAAACTGTGTGACTAAAGTGTGACCAAACGAGGTTATCAAAGAGGTCATGCTGTTTTTTTCTAGTGGTGGCCAGCCTTTATTTGCCTCAAAATGCTCCATGTCTTATGTGGGCCCTGTATTAATATGAAGCCTATTTATAGCAAAGTTTTTTTTTTAGGTTAAGTGGGTTGCCTTTCCTTGTGCTAAAGCTAATACAACAACAGCCTCTTTGAAAGCATAAATAAGCAATATGCACACACACATATGCATGCAAGTGTACATAAAATGTACACACAGAAGGCACATATAGGGCTATGCATACAAATGCACACTATGTGATCAGAATGTGTTATGACACGCTATAGAGGCATGTAATATTTAATAGGGTTCCCAACGGAGAAACTCAACATACTTAAACTGTGATTTATCCTGCTTAGTGTACGCCTGGACACAGAGAGATTCTGTTCTATGTACTGACACAGAAGCAAACAGGCACACACACACAAACACAGATACTCAAAATTTACATACTCGGTGTCAAGACAACTAGAAATGTAGAATCTGAGTAATTAATTAGACTACCACTCTTTCTATATGAGGCCTTAAGACAATCTCCCGATTGGATTTGTTTTGTCCACCATCTTGGCTCAGCCTTCTTCCCCATATTTTATATTTCAATGTAGGTTTTCCTGCTGCCTTATCTTTCCCTCGTCACTCATTTATTCATTTTTCATCTGCTCTCTGTTTTAATTATGTATTTATTTATTGAATTTTCACATTTTTCCCCCCACTTGTATCTGACCAATTACCCCACTCTTCCGAGCCATCCCGGTCGCTGCTCCACCCGCTCTGCTGATCCCGGGAGGGCTGCAGACTAACACGTGTCTCCTCCAATACATGTGGAGTCACCAGCCACTTCTTTTCACCTGACAGTAAGGAGTTTCGCCAGGGGGCGTAGCGCATGGGAGGATCATGCTATTCTCCCCAGTTCCCCCTCCTCCCCGAACAGGCGCCACAACTGACCAGAGGAGGCACTTGTGCAGTGACCAGGACACACACCCACATCCGGCTTTCCACCTGCAGACACGGACAATTGTGTCTGTAGGGACGCCCGACCAAGCCGGAGGTAACACAGGGATTCGAACCATCAATCCCCGTGTTGATATGCAACGGAATAGACCGCTACGCCACCTGGATGCTGAGAGTGTGCTGTTTTGCATTAGTACCCTGTTTCTATGAAGATGTACAACTGTACACAAGAAACAAAATGTATGCACACACAAAAACACACGTACGCATGCACACACACACACACACACACACACACACACACACACACACACACACACACACATTGAGTGTTGGCACGAAATTGCATGCACACAAAAACACAGAAATGGACCAATGACTGCAGTTATTTGATATATTGAAGCCTATTCTGGCGTAGTGTACTAAAGGCCCACAGGAGAACATGATGTATACTGAAACTGGGCAAAATGGACAACATGACCATATGGATCATTGGTATTTAGGCCAAGGGTCCTTGGGTAAGAGACAGTTTTGTCCGTTGGCCATTTATCTGTGAAGCTGCAGAGTGAATGGTTTGATGTCAATCTCAGTAATGGCAGACTACTGGCTTTACACACAAAGATGAGTTTACAGTTCCGATGTGTAATTACAGACATGGATGTGCAGCAGCATCACCACCATTTAAAACCTTGTATAAGTCTGCGTTAAATTATTTATTATAAGAGTGTACATAGCATTTTAAAGTGCTTTGAGTGGCTGTTGCAGCTAGAAAAGCAGTATATAAATGCAATCCATCCATCCATCCATCCAATTGTGTCACACACACACACACACACACACACACACACACACACACACACACACACACACACACACACACACACACACACACACACACACACACACACACACACATATACATATGTGTGTGTGTGTGTGTGTTCATATGTGTGTGTGTGTGTGTGTGTGTGTGTGTGTGTGTGTGTGTTCTTGTAAATATTATTGCTTTGCAGGCAGTCTCTTCTTTCTCTTTTTCTTCACCTATTTGCTACTGCTGAATCCAAGACGCAAGCAACTGTTTACTAAGTCGTCTTAAATTGGAAGAAAAAAAATCATGTTCCCTGACTCAAGAATGTTCAATGAATTAACCTTTAATACCTATCTCTCTGCTTTGAATAAATTGTTGTATACATGTAAACAATAGCATTGTTTCTTCCAAGTTAATAATAATTTAATTCAATCAATAATGATCTAAATGAAGCTCTTGAATCCTGCAGGCTTATTCTTTAGTGGTGTATTTATGAGGCACTGGGTGCATACTAGCTATGGGTTTACATTCTTAGTTTCTTCTCCGCTTGACAGGCTAGAATGCATACAACTTTTTTGAATTCCCTTAAAACCCAGGGCGACGGCGGGATGCGAAAAGAGCCAGTGCATTTGTTCCCATTATATTTCCAGCTTCTGACCATATCCTCTGCAACAGCTTATTTCCTATTCATTGTTTTCTCCCTGTATGCTGGTATCGGGTATTGTTCCCACCACAAGAGTCTGCTGTACTCTGAAGGGTGCTCTTTAAATGTAAAACATTTAAACTTTAAAAGTGAAACAGTTAAACTATAGTTGATCTCAACCTACACAAACATATGCACAGTGTGAATGTGGAGACACTTTCCCCCTGCTGAAAATGCACATGTACACAATCATATGCATGCACACAAATTATAATCAGCATACAGAAAGTCAAGATGTCTCATGAATTGAAGATGTCCCATAATGTTCAGGGTTTGAATAATAGAATAGCCAGGGCAACTCATCCTCCAGGGAGTAGTGGTTTAATGGTGTGTGTGTGTGTGTGTGTGTGTGTGTGTGTGTGTGTGTGTGTGTGTGTGTGTGTGTGTGTGTGTGTGTGTGTGTGTGTGTGTGTATGTGTGTGTGAGAGCGCACTACTTGGGTTTTGGTGTGTTCATTTGTGTGTTGCTTTTTGTTTTCTGCATTTGTGCGTTGCCTTTGTGCATGCACGTTTGTGTGTATGATTGAGCGGGGCACAAAATGGAGAAGAGAAAGAGTGGATTGAAGTAAGAAATGTGTTTGCAAGTGTGAAATACTCTTGCCACACCTGGTCAACAGTCATCACTGGGTTGAATGTCCCCCCCCCCCTATTTTTCACTCCAATTGTACTTGGCCAATTACCCCACTCTTTCAAGGCATCCCAGTCACTGCTCCACCCTCTCTGCTGATCCGGGGAGGGCTGCAGACTACCACATGCCTCCTCCGATACAGGCGCCGTCGCCAGCTACTTCTTTTCACCTGACAGTGAGGAGTTTCGCCAGGGGGACGTAGTGCATGAGAGTATCACTCCATTCCACCAGTCCCCCACCCCCCACCCCTGTCATACAGGCGCCCCGGCCGACCAGTGGAAGCGCTAGTGCGGCGACCAGGACACATCCAGCTTCCCACCTGCAGACACGGCCAATTGTATCTGTAGGGACACCCAACCAAGCCGGAGGTAACATGGGGATTTGAACTGGTGATCTCCATGTTGGTAGGCAACGGAATAGACCGCCACGCCACCCGGACGCCTGGTTTGAATGTTTTTAACCTCCCATGTGCTGCATGCACCCTGTGATGGCCTGGCAGCCTGTCCAGGGTGTCTCCCCGCCTGCTGCCCAATGACTGCTGGGATAGGTTCCAGCATCCCCGTGACCCTGAGCAGGATAAGCGGTTTGGATAATGGATGGATGGATGGATGTGCTGCATGTGTCTCAAATGCACATGAGCCCAAAGACACAATGTGGCACACTTCATAGAGAAGAACACCACAATAACAGCTAACAAAAGAGATTAGACGTCAGACAACATGGTGAACAATACTCTGACGGTGAGGACCAAAACCAGTAAGAGTGACACATAAAACATGGTTTTCTGAAGGTTAGTAAGTGTAAGTGTGGGAGAAAGATAAAGAGCAAAAGATGGAATAAGAAACAGCACAGTCTTAAAAGGGATTTCTGAAAACCTGAGCAGGTCACAAGAAAGTGTTTCAAGAAGGTTTCATATATTTGAATTTCTTGAGTTACCTTTGGATTTGACTCGATGTTGAAGCGACCTTATACTTTATGGGGATGGTGAAAAGAGCTTCCTTTGTAAGATAAATCAAACTCCGCTCGGGCTGTCTTCTTCAGAGGGGTTCGCTTACTACCTGGTGGTTTAGTTATGAAAGCAAGATATAGAAGAATGTCACCCACCCCTTAACTGAAATTGAAGGCTGTAAATTGTGACAGTTGTTTTCTTTTTTGCCTTTTTTTTTTTAGTTTTTGTTTTTGTCAGTCAAATGTTAACAGATTGTGTTTATACAGTGAATAAAACGGTAACACTTCATTTTAGGGGGTCGGAAATTACCTAGTATTTTCCTGGTAATAGGGTGGTAATTATCACATAATTTCTTAGAAATAATGTTGAAATTACCTTGTAATTTCCTAGTAATAAGGTGGTAGTTTTTACAGGTGATTTTACAGCTAACCCTAACCCTAACCCTAACCCAAATTACAAGGTAATTTCAGCCTTATTTCTAAGAAATTATGTGATAATTACCACCTCATTACTCGGAAATTACCAGGTAATTTCCAACTCCCTCCGACCCCCTAAAATAAAGTGTAACCAATAAAATATACACATGTTTTCCTTTGTCGTTTTGCCTTTATTTAAATCTGGTTACCAGCCTTTACTGCATCAAATAGAAGAGCACTAGTTCTGTGTGTCATCTGATGCTAAAATGCTTTGTATTCCTCTTCTATAAAAAAGAAAAGAAATGGATTTTAATTATGTTATAGTTTCCCTAGATGTTTGCACATGAAAAACACAAGGGATCAGCGAGTAGAAAGACTCTTCCATGTTGCCTGCTCAAATGTGAACACCGTCTGTGCAATATCACAGAGACTGCTGCTCTTGCGTCCATAAGGGCAGTGTTTTGCAACGTAATACCACTCCCAACAATATCTAGCATGGCACTTGTGCTTGCACAGCCACATTTATGCTCACCGCACACTCGCATGGACAGTCCCGAGACATTTTCAAGTCAATCTCGGTTTCATTCGTGAATAACAGTGGAGCAATTATGTTATGAGCAATGTGCAAACACGTGAGAAACTGTGCATGGATCAGCTTGAAAATATTAAGCCTTAAATGTATTTCTAAGTGTAGTGAGTCTTTTTACCACGCACAAGAACTGTGACAATGATTAGGAAGGGAACCCCCGTCAGTTTTGGCAACTGACATTGCTAGTACAACTGACATCTGGTATTCTTCTGTGACTTTTTCAAGGTATTTAGGTCGTGTTTGAAAAACTATTCAAAATGCTGTAAAATTCTCCACTCAAAATATCTCCATTTGGACCTGACAGCGTGGTGTTACTTCCTTTTTTTTTGTGGATTTTTCACCCTTTTTCTCCCAATTTTACTTGGCGAATTACCCTATTTTCCAAGCCGTCCCGGTCACTGCTCCACCTCCTCTGCCAATCAGGGGAGGGCTGCAGACTACCACATGCCTCCTCTGATACATGTGGAGTCGCCAGCCACTTCTTTTCACCTGACATTGAGGAGTTTTGCCAGCAGGACGTAGCGCGTGGGGGGATCACACTATTCCCCCAGTTCCCCTCCCCGCCAAACAGGCGCCCTGACCGACCAGAGGAGGCGCTAGTGCAGTGACTCGGACACATACCCACATCCGGCTTCCCACTTGCAGACATGGCCAATTGTGTCTGTAGGGACGCCTGACCAAGCCGGAGGTAACACAGGGATTCGAACCGTCAATCCCCATGTTGGTAGGCAACATAATAGATCGCTACACTACCTGGATGCTGAGAGTGTGCTGTTTTGCATTAGTACCCAATGGTGAATGTTTCTCTTGCTCCTTCCTGAGCACGCTGCTCAGCACTTTTTAAAACTTGGTTTGGCCACTGCACTCATTTATATTATGATAGAAAACACCAACTATTAAAATTACATACCCAAAGAATACCTTCAGAACAGTATGAAGAGGACGTGAATGACTGAATAATTGTACATAGGTGCAATCATGGAAAGCTATAGCCTCAAACACATTTAACAAATCACTTCACTATAATTAAAAGGGAAGAAAAAAGAATGAAAGAAATGTTTCTCATATTGCTTTCATTTTGTTACTACATTTTGTTAGCTACTGCCCCTATCTAATGACAGACAGGATGACCAATTCAGATGAGTGACCTGAGATATTATATGCCTTAACATCTTCTGATACCTTTCATACATGGTCGGGAAACTCAGTTAATTGGTCAAGAGTAGCTTTAGTTTACTTGACCCATGGGAAGTGGCATACATATTTATGGTTAAGTTGTTCAGTTTGAAATCTTCAAAGTTTCTTGGACTTGACCTCTACGACACAACATCTCCATCTCCCAAAATAAGTTTAAATAAATAACAAGGGGGCCAAACATGAATGAATATATGTATCTTATTAACGTGCAGTTTTGTAGGGTGGCTTTCCTTCACATACTGATTCCTTTTAAAGTGATATTCAGGGGGGTGTCCGGGTAGTGTAGCAGTCTATTCCATTGCCTACCAACACAGGGATCCCGGTTTGAATCCCTGTGTTACCTCCGGCTTGATCGGGCGTCCCTACAGACACAATTGGCCATGCCTGCGAGTGGGAAGCCGGATGTGAGTATGTGTCCTGGTCGCTGTACTAGCGCCTCCTCTGGTCGGTCGAGGCGGCTGTTCGAGGGGAGGGGGGGACTAGCGTGATCCTCCCAAGCGCTACATCCCGCTGGCGAAACTCCTCACTGTCAGGTGAAAAGAAGTGGCTGGCGACTCCACATGTATCGGAGGAGGTATGTGGTAGTCTGCAGCCCTCCCCGGATGGGCAGAGGGTGTGCAGCAGTGATCGGGACGGCTCGGAAGAGTGGGGTAGCTGGCCAAGTACATTTGGGGAGAAAGAGGGGGAATAAGTGATATTCAGAGATCCTAGGGGTAAGAGAGGAGCCTTGTCAAATCTGGGCCCCTATGTAAGGAATGGTGCAATTTTAACAATCCATTGTACATGTATGTTTGGAAAAATAAGTGGCCATTTAAATCTTTGTGATTTTAGATTGCAATCAGCAAATCTTAGGAAGTGGGTTAGATTGTCGGTTTTTGAATGTCAGTGAGGTGATTTCCTTTCAGAGTTGTAAAGAGAGCAAAGTGATTTCAAGTCAGAGTTTATGGTCTTGTTTGCAGTGCGAAGTGCTGCATAGCATCCTTTTTGGCAATGCACTAGGACAGCACTAAGGGTATCTGGGTCAGGAGATGTAGAACATGGTAAGAATGACAGCTAGTAGAGCTGTGAGATTCTGAGTCTGGTTTCTCAGAGAATATTAGCATGGCTTGCCAAGCTTGGGTTAATTTTGTCCAAACAAAGAGACCTTGGCCCAGGGGCAACATTCAGCTCTGTGTGGAGCACACTTCAGAGATAGGACCTTTTGGAGCACGAGTTGGGATTAAGGACTTTGGACTGGGTGAACATTTTACCCAGGCCCAGTGTCAATGACAGCCTAGGTGGTGCTATATTTGCAGGGGAAAAAAAATTGTTAAAAAAAAAAAATCCCAGCCACACTGCGTGACCTATGTGTATGGAAATTGCAATGCCTGTGCAGTAGATCAGGCTGAAAAGTATTCCTCATAGAACCCATAAAGTCCACCATATTGGATTTTCAGCCATTTTGGATTTTTTGAAAAAAGTTTTTTATGTATTCCTCCTAAACAGTTGGTCTGATTTTAATCCCCTTTGGCATGTGTCTTCTGGGAATGGTCATCTTTCTAAATTGCTTAGGAAAATTTGATACTGTTAAAGATGGCTGTGAAATTAGTGAGTAAAAATGGAAAAAAAAATGTGTGGCCCAAAAGAATGTCTATGAATCTGTAACAGTTTATCTGGTTGTTATTACACATTGTACGAATATTTTAGGGAGCTAGAGAAACAAGTGTGAAAAAGTATTACATTACCTCTCCTCGGGGGGTACCACAAATGAATCTCATGAATGGATTGACCAGATGTTATGAAATTTGTTACGTATTGGGTCAAATATTATTCAAAATCCGACATTTGGCCAAAATTACTTTAGAGGGGCATGGCCTATGACATTTCAACCAATAAATGAGCTTGTGATAAGATCGCTACAAAACTTGATGAAGTCATCAGACAGCCTATTTGGAAAATGTATGTCTGTATTTGTGCCAATCAATCAAAGTATAGTTGGATAGTGGAGATGTGAGCCAAATTTCAAAACACAATTGTTTTATTTTATTTTTTTAAGTCTGCCACTGAGCATTTTAGAAAACCCTTTCAACTTAATGAATACTTATTATGGCATATTAATCAACTTCATACAATTTCATGTAGAAAGCTTTCATACTTTATGAGTTATAAAACTCATTTATGTAACAGGCCAGATAATTATTGGTTTCCTCACTTGCAATGCAAAGTGTTATTTCATGTGTCTCCAGGCCTTGACTGGTAATCTGGCAATTTTGGACGATGCCAAAGGGGCCACTCCAATATTTAAATGTGCTGGGTCAATCTGGCTAACCAGCTGGAAATAAAAAAAAAAATAGATGTGCATTTATTTTAAAAAAAAATTTTAAACAGCGTTGGAGGTGTTCAAATTGGTGAAATCATCAGAATATGAGATGTATGAGCTGCTTCACTTTTACAAGGGGATTGGCCTTTGTCAAGTAAAAAAAAAGAAAAAAGACAAAAACAAAACAAACAAAACAACAACAACAACAACAACAACAACAGCAATGTAGGAATTCAGCTATAGGTTGTCATCAAAATTTTAAAAGCCATTGTAAAGGCTTGCCAGTCAATTGATCATGTTGTGATGCCACTGTCTCACACACACATCAACACATTTGCCTGTGTTGCTGTGTGTGAGATCAGTATTGTGCATTTGTGTTATAGAATGTGTCTGTCTACAGTAAGAGTATCAGGCTCAATTATGCCTTTTTGTACTCTCCATAAATACAATGTGTCACCATATCTGAAATTCCATATGGATATCACAACAAATTAGTCAGAACCACTGACTGAAAATGACAAAAACTAATATGTTGCTATCTCTTCCACATATTTGAGTATTTAACCTCCTGTATTCATTTACTTGAAAAATGAAGTGGCACTTGAGTCGTATGATTGATTTGTAGTGAGGCACTATTGTATTTCCTGCAGGTCACAGACCCTTCATTCAAAATCAAAATCAAAATGAACCTGCAAACCTTTACAAATGGCCTGGCAATTAATTGCTCTTTTCCCTAAAGTGCATGTGTGTTAGTCTTATTTATTTTTGTTGCTGGGATTTCAACGATATTCACTTTGTCAGCAACCAAGATGGTTAATGTTACCCAACATTTCAAGTCTGTAGGCTTGTCTCCTTTGGCCAAACGGAAATAACAGTCTTTATAAATACTTCAGTTGGGTTTAGTTTTGTGCTTGCCCTAATTCCCACTGTCGAATGTCTTAAACGGACATGAACTCCACTACATATCACAACTTATATATTTGTGCTTTGCCTCTGTATTGCTGCTTGCAGCTATATGTATATTTGTGCTCATGTGGTCCCCATTTAAGTAAAGCCAATTATGTTATCCAAGTTGAATTTGAATATATTTTCACTGTTATTCAAATAAAGAGTTTAATGTGTAAAAACAGTGATGGCCTGGGGCCTGTCCAGGGTGCCCCCCGCCTGCTGCCCAATGACTGCTGGGATAGGCTCCAGCATCCCCATGACCCTGAGAGCGGGACAAGCGGTTTGGATAATGAATGGATGGAAAGAAAGAAAGAAAGGACAAGAAAATTAACTAAAAGTGATTAAGATGGAAAATAATGTGTATCGAGTGTAACTGAGTAGAGTTGTGTCCATTCAGCAAAATGGTATTTCTTGGATATTTTGGGTCATATTGGCTGTATGAGCTGTGATTACGTTGATAATACTTATCTTGTAAGGGTGCAAGAGGATGCAGATTGTGAGCTTACAAATACAAAGAGTGTTGCTGATATTAGATGCAGTTGGGGAACAATGTAGACTAATCTTTCTGATGTATACAAAGCCCTATTAAAGACAAACCTGGGCTCTTTAGGAAACCTGTCTTTGTCAATTTGTCTGATTCTGAGATTATTCCAAATGAAAATGAAAAAAAAAACACATTAAATGAGCATCTTAGAATAGCACAGCCTAATTAAAATATTCTAACCGGGTCTAAAATTGTTGGAGACTATATTTTCTTTTGTAAACAACATGTTTTCACGGATTTCCATCTCCTGTGTGTATTGTTTCGATGCGAGTACCTTTCTGCTGTGGTTTGTCATGTTGCAGCAGCCACCGCAGGCGCTCCGCCCTCTTTCACCCACGATCACAGGTGTTGGAGCTCAGCTCGCTTCACATTATCACTCCAAATTTAATTATGTAATAAATGGCCTCAGCTCAATTGAAGGTGGATGATATTGATCTAGATAAGAAGCAGGGATCCGTGTGAACCACAGATCAAATAATAAAGGATACTGAGATCATAGATGAGGCTTATGGCTGATGATAAGGGTGCCGTTGCTCCATGTGTGTGTGTGTGTGTGTGTGTGTGTGTGTGCGTGTGCGTGTATGCAACCATGCACCCATTCAGTCACACCGACCCTGCAGGTGTTACAGATATATGTTCATCAGCTTTTGCTTTGGTAAATTGAGTCAAATCATTACAAGCACACAAACACACAAACAGCAAGTGATCAGGAGACCTGTGGTTTCCAGAACGGGGCACTTTTCCAAATCACTTTACGATATGGTCAATTAACTATTTCCCACTGAGAAGATGAGTTGCAAATACTGGCACCAAACACTGCCAGGGCTTGGCACTGAATGAAAAATTGAAGAACAAAATCTCTGAATTTATAACATATGAGATCATCTCTAAACATGTACCTTCATGTCTCCAGACTCTTTACTTAACTTCAACAGTTGTAAAATATATTACGACAGATAATAATAATAATAAAAAAAAGTTCTCCTATAAAAGGCGGGAGGCATGGTGGTGCAGTGGTTAGAGTGGTTGCCACACAGCAAAAAGGTCCTGTATTTGAGCCCCAGGGTAGGCCAACCTAGGGGGTCATCCCGGGTTGTCCTCTGTGTGGAGTTTACATGTTCTCCCCGTGTCTGTGTGGGTTTCCTCAGGGTGCTCCGGTTTCCTCCCACAGTCCAAAAACATGTAGGTCAGGTGAATCGGCCGTTCTAAATTGTCCCTAGGTGTGTGTGTGTGTGGGCCATATGATGGCCTGGTGGCCTGTCCAGGGTGTCTCCCCACCTGCCTCCCGATGACTGCTGGGATAGGCTCCAGCATCACTGGAACCCTGAGAGCAGGCTGGGCAGTTTCGATAAAGAGTGGATGGATGGATATTTTCGTTCATCCAAAATATATAAATAATTCAATCAATCAATCAGTCACTACATAAACACACATGTACATGCATATGCACATACATACATACATGCATACACGCATACATACATACATACATACATACATACATACATACATACACACACACACACACACACACACACACACACACTACATACACATATATATGCATACATACATACACTACCGTTCAAAAGTTTGGGATCACATTGAAATGTCCATATTTTTGAAGGAAAAGCACTGTACTTTTCAATGAAGATAACTTTAAACTAGTCTTAACTTTAAAGAAATACACTCTATACATTGCTAATGTGGTAAATGACTATTCTAGCTGCAAATGTCTGGTTTTTGGTGCAATATCTACATAGGTGTATAGAGGCCCATTTCAAGCAACTATCACTCCAGTGTTCTAATGGTACAATGTGTTTGCTCATTGGCTCAGAAGGCTAATTGATGATTAGAAAACCCTTGTGCAATCATGTTCACACATCTGAAAACAGTTTAGCTCGTTACAGAAGCTACAAAACTGACCTTCCTTTGAGCAGATTGAGTTTCTGGAGCATCACATTTGTGGGGTCAATTAAACGCTCAAAATGGCCAGAAAAAGAGAACTTTCATCTGAAACTCGACAGTCTATTCTTGTTCTTAGAAATGAAGGCTATTCCATGCGAGAAATTGCTAAGAAATTGAAGATTTCCTACACCGGTGTGTACTACTCCCTTCAGAGGACAGCACAAACAGGCTCTAACCAGAGTAGAAAAAGAAGTGGGAGGCCGCGTTGCACAACTGAGCAAGAAGATAAGTACATTAGAGTCTCTAGTTTGAGAAACAGACGCCTCACAGGTCCCCAACTGGCATCTTCATTAAATAGTACCCGCAAAACACCAGTGTCAACATCTACAGTGAAGAGGCGGCTGCGGGATTCTGGGCTTCAGGGCAGAGTGGCAAAGAAAAAGCCATATCTGAGACTGACCAATAAAAGAAAAAGATTAAGATGGGCAAAAGAACACAGACATTGGACAGAGGAAGACTGGAAAAAGTTTGAGGTGTTTGGATCACAAAGAAGAACGTTTGTGAGACGCAGAACAAATGAAAAGATGCTGGAAGAATGCCTGACGCCATCTGTTAAGCATGGTGGAGGTAATGTGATGGTCTGGGGTTGCTTTGGTGCTGGTAAGGTGGGAGATTTGTACAGGGTAAAAGGGATTCTGAATAAGGAAGGCTATCACTCCATTTTGCAACGCCATGCCATACCCAGTGGACAGCGCTTGATTGGAGCCAATTTCATCCTACAACAGGACAATGACCCTAAACACACCTCCAAATTGTGCAAGAACTATTTAGAGCAGAAGCAGGCAGCTGGTATTCTATCGGTAATGGAGTGGCCAGCGCAGTCACCAGATCTGAACCCCATTGAGCTGTTGTGGGAGCAGCTTGACCGTATGGTACGCAAAAAGTGCCCATCCAACCAATCCAACTTGTGGGAGCTGCTTCTGGAAGCGTGGGGTGCAATTTCTCCAGATTACCTCAACAAATTAACAGCTAGAATGCCAAAGGTCTGCAATGCTGTAATTGCTGCAAATGGAGGATTCTTTGACGAAAGCAAAGTTTGATGTAAAAAAAATCTTATTTCAAATACAAATCATTATTTCTAACCTTGTCAATGTCTTGACTCTATTTTCTATTCATTTCACAACATATGGTGGTGAATAAGTGTGACTTTTCATGGAAAACACAAAATTGTTTGGGTGATCCCAAACTTTTGAACGGTAGTGTATGTATGTATGTACATACATGCAGGCACACATACATACATGCATTCACACACACACACACACACACACACACACACACGTATACATACATATGTACCTACGTATGTATGTACCAAATTACCTACCTACCCACATACACATATGCATACATGCAAACGTGTGTATGTGCATATGTACATATGTACATACGTACATACATACATACATACACACACACACACACACACACACACACACACACACATACATACATACATACATACATACATACATACATACATACATACGTATGCACCTAAGTTCGTACATACACTATATGGACAAAAGTATTGGGACACACCTCTTAATCATTGTATGCAGGTGTTTCATTCAGACCCATTGCCACAGGTGTATAAAATCCCGCAGCTAGCCATGCGGCCTGAATTTACAAACATTTTTGAAAGAATGGGTCGTTCTGAAGAGCTCGCTGAATTCAAGTGTGGTACTCTCCCAGGATACCACCTTTGCACTAAGTCAGTTCATGAAATTTCTTCCCTGCTAGATATTCCACGGTCAACTGTAAGTGGTATTATTGAAAAGTGGAAGCGTTTAGGAACAACAGCAGCTCAGCCACAAAGTGGCAGACCATGGAAAGTCACACAGCAGGGTCAACGAGTGCTGAGGTGCATATGTGTGTAAAAGTCGCCAACGCTCTGTTGACTCAATAACTGCAGAGTTCCAAACTTCCTCTGGCATTAACATCAGCACAAAAACTGTGCGGCGGGAGCTTCATGGAATAGGTTTCCATGGCCGAGCAGCTGCATGCAAGCCTTACATCACCAAGCACAATGCCAAGCGTAGGATGGAGTGGTGTAAAGCACACTGCCACTGGACCCTGGAGCAGTGGGAATGTGTTCTGTGGAGTGACGAATCACGCTTCTCTGTCTGGCAGTCTGATGGACGAGTCTGGGTTTGGCGAATGCCAAGAGAACGTTACCTGCCTGACTGCATTGTGCCAACTATAAGGTTTGGTGGAGGAGGGATAATGGTACGGGGTTGTTTATCAGGGGTTGGGCTAGGCCCCTTAGTTCCAGTGAAGGGAAATCTTAATGCTTCAGCATACAAAGCCATTTTGGACAATTCTATGCTTCCAACTTTGTTGGAACAGTTTGGAGAGGGCCCTTTTCTGTTCAAACATGACTGTGCCCCAGTGCACAAAGCAAGGTCCACTAAGACATGGTTGGGTGAGTTTGGTGTGGAAGAACTTGACTGGCCCAGACAGAGCCCTGACCTCAACCCCATTGAACACCTTTGGGGTGAACTAGAACGGAGCTTGTGAGCCAAGTATTCTTGTCCAACATCAGTGCCTGACCTCATAAATGCTCTTCTGGATGAATGGGCAACATTTCCCACAGAAAAACTCAAAAATCTTATGGAAAGCCTTCCCAGAAGAGTGGAAGCTGTTATAGCTGCAAAGGGGGAACCAACTCCATATTACTGCCTATGGATTTAGAATGGGATGTTGTAAAAGCTCCTGTAGGTGTAATGGCCAGGTGTCCCAATACTTTTGTCGGTATAGTGTACATACATACATACATGTATCCATGTATGATGCAATCCACTGGTGTAAACCTAAGAGGAAACCCACTGGTGCTGGAGCCTGTCTACACACCCTGGGACTCTGCATTGTGTTTCCTTGTGTTTAGTGGGGTATTGTGCGGAGAGAGGGAAGCACCGGACATGGGGGTTCTGAATTGTGGTTGAGACCGGGTGGCACTTTATTTACTCACAACAGCTGCCGGTCCACAACCTTACGAGGCAGTCAAACAAACTCCAAGTTTAGAAAACATGTTCTTTTGCAAATGTATATGGTGCAAAACAGTAATCTAACGCAGAAAATAACAAATAACTGAATGTTTAAATTAAATATGAGACCCATAACATATGATCTAGTATAAAAGCAAATAACATGACATAAGACAACTGAAAAGCTAACTCTTTATCCTGCACCATTTCCACTGAGTGGGTGCTACACTGGTACACTGCAAGCTAGCAAACATTACGGCCAATATTCACATAGAAATCACAAGCGCCCACTTCTCAAAATCACACCAAAGTCTAGTTCGACATCTAAATTATCAAACCAGCTGAACAGATGGACTGGATGGGTGTTTTAATTTAAATATCTCAGGGATGCTGTGGGCCACCATACTTAACTTACGAGGTAGTAAAACAAACTAATGCAACATGCTGCCCCACATGGAACGCATATCAGAATACAGTGTCCTGTAAGGGACAAACAGCGACAATTGCTGAACTCTCAGGGGAATAGACAGCGCAGTGTCAACCTCCAGTGGCCCACCCAGGCTACTGACCTACATCTGCCCCTTCTTTAATTGATGGCTTCTCAGCAATCAGACCAAACAAAATAAAACAAAGAAAGCCCAATAAACACAGACAATTAGAGCAGTTACGTTAAACAGGTGATGAGTGAATGACTATGTTGCATAGGGAATGTGTGCATGTAACTATTATCAAGTGGGTGCACTAGCGTTGTTGTGTTACATATGCCCAGCTGCTCTTCTTGCTTTGACCCTTTGCCACAACTTCTACCCTGCATATAAACATACACACATACACACATACACACACATGCATAAATAAATACACACATACATACATATATGCATACATACAAACATATATACATACATGCATACACATACACATGCACATACACATACACACATACACATACATACATACACACACACGCACACATAAATAAATAAATAAATAAATAAATAAACACACACACACACACACACACACACACACATACATACATACATACATACATACATACATACATACATACATACATACATACATGCATGCATACATACAGACACACATACACACAAATACATAAATATACACACACACACACACACACACACATGCTTGCTGGTTGTCCATCGTGCCCGATGATGATCATCTTCTTCTATTTGTGGGTCCTTTGGTGCTTGAATAGTCCGATCCTGGATGCACAGTTGCAGTTGCAGACCGGGCATGTAAAAGTGGTGCTGGAGGGGGTAGTGGTAGCTTTGCGAGCATGCCTCTTTGCACGCTTTGCTACACGGTGTTGTGTGCGCTGGTTTTCCATGTACTTCACTCCCTCTGAGATGTGAGAGCGCCAGGTTGTGCGGCAGAAAGCAAGTTCCTCCAAAGAAGAGGGGTTGATCTGACATCTTTTTAATGTGGTCTTCATTTGGTCTTTGAACCGCTTCTTTTGCCCACCAGCAGTGCATTGACCAAGGCGTAGTTGGCCGTAGAGGACTTTTCGTGGGAGTTGTTCGCTGGGCATGCGAATAACATGCCCAAGCCACCTGAGTTGATGGTGTTTTAGGGTAGACTCCACGCTGCAGCTGCCTGCCCGCTCCAACACCTCTGCGTGTGGCACTCTGTCCTCCCAAGTAATGCCAAGGATCCTCTGGAGACATTTTACATGGAAGGCCTCCAGGCTTCTGAGATGGTGGCTGTAGATGGTCCATGCCTCACATCCATATAGTAGTGTGGAGATGCACACTGCTCTGTAAACAAGCACTTTAGTGTGGAGATTGAGGTTGCTGTTTTGGAAAACCCTTCTCCTTAGACGGCCAAAAGATGTTGAGGCTTGTTTGAGGCGGTGCTGAATCTCACCGTCTATTTTGCAGGTGTCGGATAGCATACTTCCCAGATATTTGAAGGCAGGAACAGTGGCCAGTTGTTGCCCTTCTGCTGTGAAGGTTGTTGGGTGGTTTGGGAGGCCGGCAGTCAACTGACAGATTACCTCTGTCTTTTGGGTGTTAATAATCAGTCCCATTCTCTTGGATGCAGTTACAACTGCCGACAGAGTGTTTTGTAGAGCTTCTGGTGTGTGAGCTACCAGGGCACAATCGTCGGCATACTGTAGCTCAATAATGGTCTCAGAGGTCAACTTGGTGGTTGCCTGAAACCTCCTGATGTTGAATAGGTTACCATCAAGCCTGAAGTCAATGGTAACTCCAGCCTGGTTCTCCAGCCTCCTTCGTAACAGTGTTGTAACAGAGACTAAGAAGATATTGAACAGGACTGGGGCTAGCACACAGCCTTGTCTGACTCCAGTCTGCACACCAAAGGGCTCAGAACTGCGGTTCCCCACTACCATTCGGGCCATCATTCCTGAGTGAAACTGTCCGAGAATGGTAAGAAACTTGGGTGGACATCCAAATTTCTTCAGGACTTGCCACAGCAGGGCCCGGTTAACTGTATCAAATGCCTTTGAGAGGTCTATGAATGCTATGTATAGATCCTTGTGCTGTTCTCTACATTTCTCCTGGAGCTGGCGTGTCACAAAGATCATGTCAATGGTCCCTCTATCCTTTCGGAAGCCGCATTGTGACTCTGGTATGACCTGTTCGGCTAATGCAAGTGTTAGTCTGCGGAGCATGATCTTGGCTAGAACCTTTCCTGCAATGGCCAGCAGTGAAATACCCCTACTGTTGGAGCAGATGGATTTGTCTCCTTTGTTTTTATAAATGGCCACAATGTTGGCATCTTTCCACTGTTGGGGGACACACTCGCGACTCCACACCTCAAGGATATAGAGTTACAGTGTCCTCGTACAGAGGTAGCCTCCTTCCTTGAGGATTTCAGCTGGAATATTATCAGGTCCAGGGGTTTTGTTGTTTTTCAGGGTCTTGACTGCATCTAGGATTTCTTTAAAAGATGGTGGGAGGTCTAGGTCTTGCAAGGTAGGCTGTTGAGGGAGTTCTGCCAGTACAGTTGAGTCCACTGGGGTGGGCTGGTTGAGCAGGGTGTTAAAATGCTCAGCCCACCGCTCCACTAACAGGGCCTGATCCTTGATGAGAGTTGTTCCATCAGCAGACCTAACGGGTGTCAGGGAGCAGTTTCTGGGGCCATAGATGGCCTTAACTGCATCATAGAAACCACGCATGTCGTTCCTGTCTGCATGAGCCTGGATTTCGTTGGCTTTCAAAATCCACCACTCATTTTGCAGTTTCCGCAGAGTTGCTTGGGCCTCAGAGCGGAGGTCTTGCCATTTTTTCTTGAGAGGTTGGGATAGTGGGTTGCTGAGGGCAGCTCTGTGTGCCTTATGCATGTTGTCCAGGAGGGTGGAGATCGTTCCGGCATTGTCATCAAACCAGTCCTGATGTTTCTTGGTTTTGAAGCCAATGGATTGGGCTGCATTGTCAAAGAGGGTGGTGCTCAGAGAGATCCACTTTTCATCCATCCCAGACTCTGAGTTGATCAGCTGTTCAATGTCAACCAAGTTGTCGGCTAGAGAACGACGGAAGGTGTTTCGGGTGTCGCTGTTGGATAGTCTGGTGCAGTGGAGTGGTTTCTTTTTTGGCCCAGATTGGCGTCTCAAGGGTCGGACATGTACTCTGACTTTTGTCAGGATCGTACGGTGGTCTGTCCAGCAGTCTGCTCCTCGCATAGCTCTTGTAAGGAGCACGTCTTTAAGATCAACCCGCCTCACGATAGCATAATCAAGCAGGTGCCAGTGTTTGGATCTGGGATGCATCCAGGATGCCTTGTATTTATTCTTTTGTTGGAAAATGGTGTTTGTGATGGTGAGGTCATGTTCCGAGCACAGACTAAGAAGTCTTATGCCATTGGGGTTGACTTTTCCAATGCCGTGGGCGCCAATCACTCCATTCCAATTTTGCATATTCTTCCCAACTCGGGCATTAAAATCACCAAGCAAAATGACTTTGTCGCTCCTTGGGATGTTGATGAGTACATCACCGAGTGCCTGGTAGAAGCGAACTTTCTCTTCATCATGAGATGGTAAAGTTGGAGCATAGGCACTTATCAAGGTGATGTATCGACATTTTGCAAGGGGTATATGGAGAGTCATAAGCCGCTCATTAATGCCCAGTGGTATTTCTTCGAGTTTGGGTAAGAGACTGTTCTTAATTGCAAAACCAACTCCATGGATGTGTTGACCTCCTAGGGGGTATCCTTTCCAAAAGAAGGTATAGCCCTCTCCTACTTCATTGAGCGAGCCCTCTTCAAGGAGCCTGGTCTCACTGAGTGCCGCCACATCCACACAATAGTGCCTCAGCTCGCTAGCAATAAGTGCTGTTCTGCGTTGAGGTCTGTCCGTACCATGGCTGACGTCCAGGAGTGTTCTTATGTTCCATGCTGCAAATCTTAGTGGTATAATATTTGTTTTTCGACCGCATAGTGGAATGGCTCGGCAGGTGCGGTTTCCTGCCCAGGCGCAGTGTTGAGTGGGCAATTTTCTAGGCCGTTCCCTGAAAGGGGTGAGCAGTGCGGTCCCTAAATAGGGCTGCTCAGACGCACAGGGGTCTGCCGGAAACAGCTGCCACTCAATCCCAGCTGCTAACGACCGTTGCCCTGTGCCGCTGGCGTGCAGAGTTCCAACTAAGAGCTCCCAGCTCATTCAGACCTGCTCCCGTCATTGGATACTCCATCGCCGCCAGACTTTGTGAGGTTGGGGACTCAGATAGCAGAAGATACCTGCGCAGAGATGGTTTTTAAAGTGGCATGGGGGATGCACTTCTCCCAACACCACATGACTTGATTGTAGAGGAGATGGTTCCAATGGCAAGGGGGATCCCTAGACGACCGGCACCTCCACACAACTGCAGGGGGCTGCCGGAAATCCAGTTTTTCGGAAACCGCCTCGAAGCATGCCGCCACAGCTTGCTTTTCTGTTGGGGTAAGCTCCCTTAGCCTTATGTCTTCCAGACTCACCCACAAGGCAGCAGGGCAGTGGTTGATAGGTGCCAGGGCGTGTCCACCAGGGTGGGCCTGCACACCATATCTCTGGGGCCCACTGCTGCTCCGAGATCCCCTGCCAAGTTAGCCTGGGGCCGCAAGACCCCAGTTACCATGTGTGGCCACGGGGAGGCCTGGCAGGAGTCTTGGTGAAGGAGAGGCTATGTACTGGCAAGGGAAGGCTTACACGCTAGGATGCTTCCCTATTCGCCACAAAGGCTAGCCAGCGGCAGCAAGCTAAGGGCAGGAGGGACACAAGCGGGTTGGAAGAACACATGCACCTTCCCTCCAACTACACGCTGCTGCACTAGACGCATCACAACACCCTGTGTGTATGTACACACACACACACACACACACACACACACACACACACACACACACACACACACACACACACACACATACATACACACATACACACATACACACACACACACATACATACATACATACATACATACATACATACATACATACATACATACATACATACATACATACATACATACATACATACATACATACATACATACGTATCATTGACAATACTTTGGCATGGACATGGACATTGAAACTGGGAGCACGAAAGTATTCTATAGCCATACATTATTTCGGCAAGTCATTCACATGTTCTCATGCTGAGTAACTAGATAGAGAGAAGTACTTCGTTTGTACTTAGATAGCCAGTGTGCGAGCGTGGACACAGAGTCTTGGCTAGCTCAGGGTGATCCATCTCTTCAGCTGAAGCTCAGGTATTACAACAATCAATATTCTGTTCACTGTATGTCTGTAACTATACAGACTGTAAGCCTTTTTTTCTCTGATCGATTTCATTTGCAGAATGGCATCAGTTACAATTGTCTGTTGTTCAGACATACTTTTAAATTACATATTTTTGTGCATCTATGTATGTGTGTATGACGGAAAAACAAAGAGTGTCTGTTTACAGGATTGTGTGCAGAGAATACTTACAATAGAAAAATTATGACATTTCTGCATGTCATTGTGAGTGTAAAATTGTGTGTGTGTGTGTGTGTGTGTGTGTGTGTGAGAGAGACTTCTAAGGCCAGACACTCAGTATTTAGCAGTAGTGTTACACACACACACACACACGACTAATACACTGTTTTTCTCTGTCTCTTGCTCCCTTGCCCTTGGTTTAAAATGCAAAGCAGCGGGGGATTAAATGCAATAGCCCTGGCTGTCAGTCCGGGGCTGCCATCACCAGTGCTTAGAAACACATTTTTGCAGTCAGTCTGAAGTCAATAAGGTTGCTGGGGAGATAAGGCGATGGGCAGGCAGAGAAAGAGAGGGTGAAAAATGAAAGTGAGCACATAGCAGACAGCGTGTGAAAAAGAAAGCAAGCAACAGACAATAGCAGACAGAGAGAGAGAGAAGGTGTGAGAGATGGGGGGAGCGGAGAGGTCACTGTATGGCAGCTTCAGGGAACTGACTCCCCTGAAAAAGACTGTCTTCCTCGGTCTCTGTCCCCTCTCTCCCTTCCCTCCATCTGACGATCCCCACCCACCTGCCCACCTACCCAACCGCCGACTCTGTTTCTATCTCCAGTGAGATGTCTCCAGTGAGATAAGTCCAGACTGGGACTGCTCAGTGAAGGAGCATTATAGCCAGGTCATCCTCAGATGGTCACTGTCTGCTAAGCACACAAGACACAGCAGACAGTAAGAGTCACGTTTGAGCTTTGACGCGTGCACACACAGAAATACACAGACTTTTAAATGTCACACGTGTAGAATGAAACACTGAAATGGGGATCAAAAATGTAAACGCACACAGGCATGACTGACCCCACTTGGAAGGGCAGAGGATGGAGAGGATGTGGTGCTGAAGAGGGGTGGCAGGGAAAATAGAGAGAAAGGAAAACCGGAGCTCTGCATGTCAGTCAACTTTTTTTTTTCCTTTTGTATCCCCAACCTTCATTTTTCTATCTTTCTCTGTCGTCTCCCTTCACCTCTTGTCCGCTCTCCTTGCATGTCTACCTTTTGCAGAATCGGTCGGCTCTTCGTTGACGATATGTGTATTTAGAGCGAGAGAGAGACAGACAGAAAAATACACTCCCTGGCCACTTTATTAGGCACACCTGTCCAACTGCTCGGTAACGCAAATTTCTAATCAGCCAATCACATGGCAGCAACTCAATGCATTTAGGCATGTAGACATGGTCAAGACGATCTGCTGCAGTTCAAACCGAGCATCAGAATTGGGAAGAAAGGTGATTTAAGTGACTTTGAACGTGGCATGGTTGTTGGTGCCAGACGGGCTGGTCTGGGTATTTCAGAAACTGCTGATCTACTGGGATTTTCACGCACAACCATCTCTAGGGTTTACAGAGAATGGTCCGAAAAAGAGAAAATATCCAGTGAGCGGCAGTTCTGTGGGCGAAAATGCCTTGTTGATGCCAGAGGTCAGAGGAGAATGGCCAGACTGGTTCGAGCTGATAGAAAGGCAACAGTAACTCAAATAACCACTCATTACAACCGGGGTATGCAGAAGAGCATCTCTGAACGCACAACACGTCGAATCTTGAGGCAGATGGGCTACAGCAGCAGAAGACCACACCGGGTGCCACTCCTGTCAGCTAAGAACAGGAAACTGAGGCTACAATTCGCACAGGCTCACCAAAATTGGACAATAGAAGATTGGAAAAACGTTGCCTGGTCTGATGAGTCTCGATTTCTGCTGCGACATTTGGATGGTAGGGTCAGAATTTGGCGTCAACAACATGAAAGCATGGATCCATCCTGCCTTGTATCAACGGTTCAGGCTGGTGGTGGTGGTGTAATGGTGTGGGGGATATTTTCTCGGCACACTGTGGGCCCCTTAGTACCAATTGAGCATCGTGTCAACGCCACAGCCTACCTGAGTATTGTTGCTGACCATGTCCATCCCTTTATGACCACAGTGTTCCCATCTTCTGATGGCTACTTCCAGCAGGATAACGCGCCATGTCATAAAGCTCGAATCATCTCAGACTGGTTTCTTGAACATGACAATGAGTTCACTGTACTCAAATGGCCTCCACAGTCACCAGATCTCAATCCAATAGAGCACCTTTGGGATGTGGTGGACCGGGAGATTCGCATCATGGATGTGCAGCGGACAAATCTGCAGCAACTGCGTGATGCTATCATGTCAATATGGACCAAGCTCTCTGAGGAATGTTTCCAGTACCTTGTTGAATCTATGCCACGAAGGATTAAGGCAGTTCTGAAGGCAAAAGGGGGTCCAACCCGGTACTAGCAAGGTGTACCTAATAAAGTGGCCAGTGAGTGTATATCTACGTAGTCAGAGAACAGTACGAGATTCAAGAGAGGAAGAAAAAAGACATGAAATATCATCTTGGGAAGGTTAGGCCCCATTCCGCATAATGCAGTAAAAGGGACTTGAATCTCACCCAGACACACATAGTCACACAGACAGACACGGACTCATACTCAGACAAAGTCACCTTTCATAAATGTGCATGTTTAAAAATAGAGGTTTGTATCTAAGCTGGAATATCTCCAAGTACTCGCTTGTAAAACAATGCAGAACGTGCTTGTGAATGCAGCCCTGTCTGCACCACTGAAATGAGGACACTTCCAGGTTCCAACTTTTATGTTCAGTCTTACGTGCTGCTTGTAAATATAACTCTTGACAGTGATATCGTGTCACAGTTAAACCAAGCAGTCTTATTTTACCTACCCCAAATTACATTTTTATGTGCATGAACCGGTTGTATGTGCGTGCTCGCGTATCAGTGTGTGTCTATTAGGACGCTTTACAAGATTTTAATTCGCTGAGATTCCCCTAAAAGAAGAGAAGTTTAATGATTGAAAAAAAAAATGTAGTCTTAATCTTGTAAGTCCTTAATGAAAAGTACTGCGGTGGTAAATGAGAGCACATTGCTGGAGTGCATTACTCAGTGGAATACTTTTGTTTGTCTCACCAATAAATGTGATTACTGTAGGGGAAGTTACTGGTTCCCCACAGCTGAGCAGCATGTTTCATCTATACGACTTGCTACCCGCCTGCAACACAATGATTTTCCCATGCAACTGGTTTCTTTGGTTTGATTTTGGACCAGCCTCATACAGGGGCAGGTATATTACTCACGATGCTCTGCATCGCGTCAACACAAATAAGCATAATGCTCATAAAATGGTTGTCAACGGTTGAGAGGGAATGTTCTTTAATAAAAAGTTCGAGAAGAATAAATCAATGAAGTATCACATTAATAAAGGGCGGCACGGTGGCGCAGTCGCCTCACAGCAAGAAGGCCCTGGGTTCGAGCCCCAGGGTAGCCGAACCTTGAGGGGTCGTCCCGGGTCGTCCTCTGTGTGGAGGGAGCATGCTCTCCCCGTGTCTGCTTGGGTTCCCTCCAGGTGCTCCGGTTTCCTCCCACAGTCCAAAGACATGTAGGTCAGGTGAATCGGCTGTACTAAATCGTCACTAGGTGTGAATGTGTGCGTATGTGTATGTCGCCACTGTGTGAAGGTCTGGCGACCTGTCCAGTGTCTTCCCGCCTGCCACCCAATGACTGCTGGGATAGGCTCCAGCATCCCTGCGACCCTGAAACCAGGATAAGCGGTTCAGATAATGGATGGATGGACATTAATAAAGGGGCATAGGGAGACTGAGAAATTATAGATAGATAGATAGATAGATAGACAGACAGACAGACAGACAGACAGACAGACAGACAGACAGACAGACAGACAGACAGACAGACAGACAGACAGACAGACAGACAGACAGACAGACAGACAGACAGACAGACAGACAGACAGACAGATAGATAGATAGATAGATAGATAGATAGATAGATAGACAGACATGCATGCATACATGCATGCATGCATGCATGCATAAGGCCATGCATTTCGTCTAAAACAATGTCTGAGTGAAGTGTGTCAACATATACTTAACTCAGACATTCACTTTTGCCTTAATAACTGCAGCCACTGTCAATAATCCCATTATTGCACATTGTATATGTTACAGTACACTAAAATGACTTTCAAATGGCTTTCTGAAACTAATATAGAGTTATGTCACACACCCTATCCATCTGGTTGGCACCTTGGGTACATAAAAAGGTGTAATGATTTTCTTTATTTTTCTATATCTATTTCAAATGCTATTTGACCAGCATCTGTGTGAAACCAAGTTAAAGCATTAATCATAGATTGTAAAATGTCATTGGGGAAAAGTGGCTGTTTTCTTTCTTTTTTGTTTTATCAGCTCCTGAGAAACTGACTTTGTGGAAGATTTAAGTTTACTGCTATGACAAAATGTAATGTCAGAGAGCTACGTGCTGTTCCTGTTTGTCCTGCCTTTGTCTCTGTCCCATCCAGGCCCCATGCTGATATAAGCCCTGCGCCTTAGCAAGGCAGCCTGCCATTTTTATGACGACACCAGATGAGATTTAGAGGGGGGATCTAAGGAGATGCGGGAAAAGAGATAGATTTTTCTCGTCCGACACCCCAGCAGAGGAACTATAGTGTCCGATTATTTTATTTCTGAGGAAAAACTGTGGAGAATCTGAGTTATTGACATGACAAAAAAAAAAAAAAAAAAAAGTTGTTTCACTCTCCATGAAGTGCTTTGTTTACCTTTGTACTTATTCTTACCAAGTTCCTCTTCCCAGCCGACATTCCCAGAAACAGTTTGTATCTGCCTGTCTGTTTGTGGACATGTGCACGTTTTGCTTATTATTGCTCATCTATTGTCTTGCAACCAAACCCTGCATTACTAAAAGTGCCAGTCTTTCGGTACGACAAAACTCTTAGAAATTGGGATTTTTTTTCATTGCTCTTGGCATCAACAAACACCTTAGTGGATGGAATAGTCAGCGGCATAGCCAACACAACTTATTTCCGTGATCAATCCATCTGCTGTTTTGTAACATGAAATATACTTCCTACATTTTCCCTTGATGGTCATTGTATTGAATTTACCCCTATGTGCCTGAGAATGGTCTGTCTCTATATTCACCAGGTCATTAAATCCTCACTTTCTGCAGATCATCTGGTTGTTCATTATGGAGCATAGTTTTATGAGTGGTCCCCTAGCTGGGGAAGCAGTCAGGCTCAGTAGAGGCTGTGAAACATGTAGATAATTATCCAACACTAGTCATCTCTCTGATGGTCAATAATAATATGACGTTATCCTGACGGAGTGGAGGCACACACTGTGTTATTGCAACCCTTGGGACATGCAAGAGACGTATACCTCTGGTAGGTTTCGCAAGGAGAGAGATAAGCATGTGCAATGTTTTCTCTGTTTGTTTGAGGAAGTGGAGGAAAAAAAATGGAAGGAAGAGGTACTATTATAGCTGTGGGGATGCACATAAAACTCTATGTCACCTGTACATTGCCTATGGACACATGATGGGAAAGAGTGGGAGGTGAGGAAATGGGAAGATAAGAAGATGAGGCGAGACAAAGATAAGCAGGTGCAATGCGGTATTGAAGCCCGGGGGACTCGCATAATAACCGAGTTCTTACGTTGTATAAGGATGACGAGTGGCAGCGACCTTTGCCAAAGGGATGCTGAGGAAGAAAATATAGCTCTATTAAGTTAGCTTGGTTAACTTCGCATGTTTTGTGAGGAGGGGAAGCCTACTGCCGATTATGTGTTGAGGTCAGTAGAAGAGCATGGGGAAGAAGAATAGGGTGCATGGCATGGCGAGGACAGATGATGATGATGATAATGATTGTGTTGCAGAAGAGGATGAAGAAAATGAAGATGATCAGAAGAAGGAACTACCGTATTAGCTGTACTATATTTAGAGCTTCAATCATGTACGCCCATTGTGCTTACATAGAAAAAAGGCCAAGTTGTCTTGTAGTAAGCACAGGGATGTACTATGTGGATGGGAAGGGTGAACAATTAACAATCTTCCCTTCCTAAATAATCATCGAAAGGGTGCCCTTGGGCAAAACAACTACTTATGTGGATTCAGTTCTCTCAGTGGTGGTAAGATTGTGGTTGAAGTAAGCTCCCTGGTGGCAATGGAGGGAACTATAAGAATGCAGAATGGGGAGATGCTGTGAAAGCGATAGTTAAGATTTACTGTCATAAGGTGGTATGATTTCCTAACTCATAGTGATAGCAATGCATGGATGTTACCCTGGTCAGTGTCTCCCTGGGTTAGCGATCTGGCTGCTACTCACAGAGTGTGAGCACCAAATGAAGAGCAGCAGTTCATTCTATTTGAAACAACTGATAGGCAGCTTGATAAGCATTTTAAATGGGTCCGGTGCATATTGATGCTGAATATGGAGTTGCCAGGGAAGAGGAAAAGAGGAAGGCCAAAGAGGAGGTTTATGGATGTGGTGTGGGAGGACATGCAGGTGGCTGGTGTGACAGAGGAAGATGCAGACGCCAGGAAGAGATGGAAACAGATGATCCGCTGTGGTGACCCCTTACAGGAGAAGCCAAAAGTAGTAGTAGTAGTAGTAGTAATAGTAGTAGTAGTAGTAATGAGTATTGATACACCAGCGTTCTTTGACAGCAATAGGAAGTTCCACACTATAGAGTGGTCTGAGAGGAGAATCGAACACGAGATATGCACAAAAGAGGTTGCATTGTTTTGTGGATGGTAAACAGGGTATTTTTGCAATGTCTCTACTAGCTGTCGTCATTTACAGCTGTTCATTTTTGTGCCTGCTAACTGGAACTAACAGCCATATCTCGGACCATAGTGGTCACTGAACAAGGTGATGTCCATGCATCGATATCAATACTAGTGATTAACTCAAACCATCTTATGTCAATTAATCCAAAATATCCCTTTAATTAGCTTGCAAACGCCACAAACCATGTTTGTGAAACAAAAGTAGTTAATGCATAATGGAAAAAAAAACATCGTGAGAAGGGCATTCATTTTTTTTCCAAGGGGGAACTGAAGAGAAGCTAGTTAAGCACTCTAGATGACAATTAGGCTAGAATAAATAATATGCATTATATAAAGCTAGAAAAGGAGCAGAGGTACATAAAGAGAGAAAGAGTGGTAGACTGTTTAATAAAAGAGAGAGAGGGTCTACCTAGAAGAACTATAGTCTTTGGGGCGTACAAGAGATGCAAGGAATATTTTGCCGAGTACTGAAAACATTAATAATTCTTTGCTCATGAGCTTGTTGAGTCACACATTCTTTAGCACAACGTCTCTGTTATTACAGGGCTTTAACAAACTGCTGCTCTTAATCTCCATCTGCTCCTCATTAATAAGGAGGATTTAATTATTCAAAATAAAGACTTATGTCCTTCACCCTCATCCACCTGTTATATCTCACGTAGCCGGCAGCCGTACCATATATTTTGCTCACTCAGCGTATACACGACTGATGTAACTCTGGGATCACGAACAAAAATAAAAAACACCCAGTTCTGTGTTGGTTATGGTAAGAGCGTAAGAATGGGTGGGGGGGGGGCTATAAATGTCTGGGGAGGTTTAGCTTTAGTTTTATAATCATTTTTTCATTTGTTGGAAAAAAACAAGGGGATATGGAAGTGGTAGAGGAAAGAGGGGTGAGGGAAGAAGTGTGGAAACTAGGTGTGACAAGGAGAGAGGGTCCGGAGAAAGAGAGTTGAAAGGAATCCGGGTGAGAGGGAGAGAGGGGGGAGAGAGAGAGAGAGAGAGAGGGAGAGAGAGAGAGAGAGAGAGAGAGAGAGAGAGAGAGAGAGAGAGAGAGAGAGAGAGAGAGAGAGAGAGAGAGGGAGAGAGAGAGAGAGAGAGAGAGAGAGGGAGAGAGAGAGTAAAGATAGTAAAGCTAATAAAGATAATATTATGGTCACTGAAGGTCTGTTATGTGGCTATAAAATACTCAATCATTATTATGCCCCCAGGCGTGGGGCATTATGTGTATGGTCACGTGCATGTGTGTGTGTGCGTGTGTGTGTGTGTGTGTGTGTGTGTGTGTGTGTGTCTGTCCGCGGTTAATCTCGCAAACCACTGGACCTATCATTCTAAAAATGTGTGCCCAGTTATGACTGTATGATGAAGAACCTCTCCTGGTTGTGGTGATTGATTTTTTTTTTTTTTTGCTATCGCCGCTCCCTCTCTCCCTTCACTCTAGCTCGCTCGACCAGCGCTGCTCTCTGCTGCTGCCCGCCGAGTCAACCGTGCGCATGCGCAACTCACATATACGGTTGACCGGCAGCGACAGCGTCAATACTACATGTGTTTGGGTGTGAGTGTTGCTGCAAGGGCAGCAAATCATTCACTGCTAATCTAAGCACAGGACAACTGGAGGCGCACTGAATGAACAAAAATAATAACCTCTGTCTTTTTTTATTTTTTTTTTCCGGGGAAAGGGTCAGACAAAAATGGTCACTTAGCAAACCTGCTCTTTTTTTTGGAAAGTGCAAGTTCATGTTAGACTTTGTCGCATTTGTGGGAGAGTCCACCTAGGAGGCTGCAAATCCACAGACTGACAGGCAAAACCGTTTTATTAGGCAGATTTGTTTAGCTTGAGCACTGCATATTAAAGACTTTATGCATATTTCCCGTTCAATCGACTTGGCCACTGCAAAAAGTCTTATAGTGGCAGGAAAAACACTTTCCTCCCCATTCTGTCCATGTGTGCCTGTATCTGTCCGCCGCTAACCTGGCATGCTACTGGGCCTGTCAGCCTAATGCTATTTGTGCACAGTTATGAATGTATGATCAAGGACCTCTCGTGGTTGCGGTGATTCAAAACCTTTGAAAAACCTGTTTTGTACCACAATCGAGCGCAAACTCCTCAGCTGCTTTTTCCTCTAAATCCGGGCACCGGAGAAGGGGCGATACACCTGGTGGAGATCTGCACTCAACCGAGTGCACTCTTCTAGTTGATTTTGGTATTGGACATTGTTCTGGTCTTGTCAAAGGACAAATACTATAAGGAACTGGACAATTATACTGTGACCTAGAGCCCTGCGTGGACTGTTTTCTTAATCCCGTTCTGCAATGTGTGTCCCCTCCCGACCGCACCCGTAAACATCCTGACCATCCATGCCCACCCAACAGAGGTCACTGATGCAGTGTCTTCGTCCGTCCCGCAGGGGAAACACGCTATTTTACTGTGTAGCATTAAGAAAGAGATGCATACCTGTCAGTGTTAACGTAGCGAAATTACGCCCTTGTGCATCATTATATTTGTAATAGTGCAATAATCACAGTTATTATAGTGCAATAATCACAGTTATTCTAGTGCAATAATCACAGTTATTCTAGTGCAACAATCACAGTTATTCTAGTGCAACAATCACAGTTATTCTAGTGCAATAAGTACACCTATTCTAAGGCAAAAATACATTGTATATATTTATTTTACTTTTAGAACATTTGTTGTTAGCTGTGGTTGTTTATTTTGCCGAGGTTTGTTTTATTTAGTTTCATTTCCCTGTGTCTTTTAATGCACTGAATAGGGGCAATAACCCTACTCGGAACATCTTTTACATCACATGTGCCATATATAGCGGAGCGGCTACACTGACAACGTGTTGAACTATGTCAACAATGTACTTTATATAGCACATCTGTCGCAACTAACAAAGTCCAGCTCGTGTCCATCTTTGTCAGCAACAACTGAGAGACATTTCTTCAAATGTCAGACATGCCTTGCTTTTCTTTTGTATTGTAATGCCCTGTTTCGATCTTCTTTTCAACTTCATTTGTTGACTCCATTCTTCTGGTCAGCGCTAGCTAGACCCCGGGACCCGCGGTTTATTTATTTGTTTATTTATTTATTCGTTTATTTATTTGACTGCCAGCTGCGACGTTAAAACCAGCCACTGCTGCGAGATTTGCGTTGGATCCGGCCTTGGCTCAAGGAATCCCAATCCCAGCGCAGTCCTGCTGGGAACCACACACGCTCGCTGGTGTTCAGTGGAGTCCGATGGTGACGTCCCTCCTCGTTAACGGCGTGTTCTTTGATGACCGTAGAGTCGAATTCTTGAGCCACACGTTTTATTGCGCGCTGGGCATATGATAGGGGCAGCCATGGTTGTGTGTCTCCTTAGTCTTTTCTGTCGTTGTTTTTTTTCACATCCCTTTCCATTTCTAGCTGTTCTATACTACCTCTGTGGCAGATCTGCCGCCAGTTTGAACAGTTAATGGCAGAGGTTAGAAAAGCAGGCGGGAAGCAAGCATGCATCTTCCCTCTAACTGCTGCACGACTGCAGTAGTTAGTGAACGCATCACATGTGCAAAATGCACATGCACACGCACACAAACACACACACACACACACACATATAGAGTAAGCTGACAGATACTTTTAGATATTCAAAATGTTAGTTGTGTTAGTTGTTCACAAAATGTTAGTTGCTCTAGCTGGGCATGTGCGTATGTGTTTGTGTGCACATTGGTTCAAGACAGAAAATGATTGTGTATTTTATTTTATTTTATTTTATTTTTGTATTGGACAGAGAAAGAGAGAGGTGTGTGTACTTATATTTATTTTTCATATAACAACTTATTTGACAATTTTTGTGATGATTCACCACTTTTGTCAGTAAAGGAGTATATATGCATATAACAGTATTTTCAGGATGAGTTCATGAATGTGGGAATTTAGGCAATAACTCTAAAATTAATACAACATATAACATGGCCAAATAAACAAATAGGGAAAAAACCACATATAGATAAATAGACTTATACTACATGGTGGTACATCATAGTGTCAGTAAAATGGTCTTGGTTTTCTCGTTTAAGAAGAACGCTTAGACCTACAGTATATTTGATTCATTTAATGTGTATCATTTTCTTTTATGGCCATTTTAATGTTATTGTTTTCACCTTGCAAGTTACATAAACTATTCTGATTGTAATTCTGTGCACACATTCACTTTGAATTTACACTCACTGTTAGAAAAGTCATCCATGCCCATGTGTGTGTGTGTGTGTGTGTGTGTGTGTGTGTGTGTGTGTGTGTGTGTGTGTGTGTGAGCTTCCTCGCTGTGCATCTGTATGATGGGGTCAGGTCTCAAGCGACATAATTCTCCATGCTAATTTATGCAAGACGTGGCACCATTTCATCCTGTCAACATCACAATATCACCTTTGATGATACAGGCAAAGCAACATACACACACACACACACACACACACACACACACACACACACACACACACACACAAACTGAATTATGATATACCCATATACCCTACTGATTGCTAATGCTGAGACCCCAATTAAGTACATTTGTTTCATCCAGATTTGAATGTTATAGTGTGTTTTTGTCTTGCCAATAACTAGCATTAAAAATCCTAAAGATGTTACATGTGACTTTGGACAAAGGCTAAAGTGTTTTGCGCAAGAACAACTTCATTGTCACAAATATGTATTCACCTACACTCACCCTCGGGTAGCTTGTATTGTCTTGAAGAATAGAGTGAGCGATATAATGTTGTTCTGGTAAAACAGGTGACAGACATACAATGATGAGGTAATTTAGCTCTAGCTGTAGCTTGTTCATTGTGTGCTCCATCTGGGTACTGTCAGATTTGGCAGGGAATCCAACCTGGACATGAGCATTTGGGATCATAAAATAGCAATATATAATTTTCTCACTTACCATTTGAACCTTCAACTCCAGAAGAGTCAGATGATGTTGGAGCAACTGCTGCCACACCTTCAACTAGCATACCACAGGGGCATACCTGCCATGTTCATGAATAATAGCTGGTTAGCACTTTCTGTCCAAGCTAATTTTGTTTGCGGGGAAGCTAAGGACAACCCTTATATTAAGCAAATTCACAGGTTTAATTTACATGTATTATTATGATCTGTGAATCCTAAGTAGCTAGTTAGCTTAACATTTATATCATCCATAACTAGAGTGGCTTGATAGTTTTCCTAAATGAAACAATTAATCTGCCAATAAATATTCTTGACATCCCCCATACAAATATCAGATGGTAACTTAATTTCATAAACTGACTGCAGCCTCCTAATAATAGCTGGAGGTCAAGTTTCAGTCTAATCAGTAGGACTTGGTCGAGTTACAAACTTGCAGAGACTACATCTGTCTGTGTAATGATAAAACTTACACTGAAATTACATGTCACAAACAGGTGCATTTGTGGCCATTGTTCCCTAAATGGCAGAGGCAGAAGAAAATTTGTGCAGTAGGGCAGAGAACCAGTGAAATCTTGTCATTTCCGACTCATAAACCATGAAAAAGAGCTGAGGGATCTGACATAAATCATTTTTGAATCTTGATCTCTGGGTAGCTCTAAGTATTATAATTAGGTCTTCGCCAAGTGTGATGAGGTTTAGGAATGAGTACTGAGGCCACCCTGGATTTGATGCTGTAAGCCTCAATCCATGGACCCCACAGGCTATCTGCAATTGCACCAAACATCATACAATTGCAAGATGTAAGGTCTCTCCTCTCTAAGGTATTTCTGGATGGAGGGGTGTCAGTCAGTCACCACAGAATAAACAAGGACAACTGCATTTGTGGGGACTGCAAGCCCTCTCACTAGCCCCTCCTTCTCCAACGTCAAACTGCTCCCCCACCTCGTTGCTTTAAGGAAGCTAATCATTTGTGGCCCAGTCACACATTAATGTCCATAAATGCATGCTGTTACTGAGTGAGTTATTCAGGGGAAAGAAGTAGACAAATGAATAAAATGCAATGACTTGTCATTTTAACCTGCCCAAATTGAACATCCATCACTCTGTTCCTATGGAGATCTATTAGGGTGTAGGAGCCAAACTGAGCATCTTGACCTGCGATAGAGATATATTAATATCGGTAACTCGAGAACTTGTCATGGAAATTATGCTATAACCTACCAGAACTGTCAGCCCTGATGTCCTTACCCAAATCTACAGTTTCTCCAGCAGCTTCCACTTGAAAGATTAGTCCATGTTCCTGTTTCTATGCAAAGTAGATTGTGGGCCAAAGAAAATTACTCTGATGGGTGAGGATGGTGGACTTGGAAATAAATGGGACCTTCACTATATTCCTGGGCTGCAAAATTGCACAACAGCAAGAACTGAATTACCAGGGCCATGCCGTAATGTTATGTATGCTATTACAAACTTTTGCTGCTTCTATCTCTGGTACTCATGTTCTCTTTGTTAGCAAATGGTTATTCAGAAAAAGGCAACACTTAAGCTGATGTTGCCAGATGGGTACCACATAAGACTCACTCCTCCACTTCTTGACCAGCTTGCATTCAGTAAATGTAGCCTCAATGTTGACCATTGTGCCAATGTAAAACTGTTCAGTCTCTAACTTGAAGCTTCCACATGTGCTCTTTCTGAAGAGTTGCAGTAGACAATGTACCGCACCTCATGTGGTGGATTATCATATATTCTACATAGGGGGTGTGGTGCAAGACAGCATGGCCGCGATGATCCACGCTATCTTGTTAATGCTAAATATTGGTAAAGTATACCAGAAAGTTGAATCAGTTCATCTGGATACAACGTTTATTGAGGGAAACGTTTCATCACTCATCTAAGTGACATCTTCAGTCTAAAATGACTGCAGGTATCCCCACCCTTATAAACAATACAGTGGCATAACGACCAAAAACAATGATCAGTTTCATATGCAAATAGGCGTGACCATTAACTAGAGTTACAATGGCCATGTGTACTATTCACAGAGGATTGCAATCACAGTTTTATAAGATGGTGACAGATGTAGTCTTGGCCTCTTTGACTCCCCATTCAAGCCAGTGTTCCTCCCTATAAAGGATGTGTACATCCTCATCATTGAAATAGTGGCCACTGGCCTGTAGATGGGTGTAGACTGCGGAGTCCTGGCCCGATGGTTAGATGGAATGGAAGCAATACACGTCCAGCTCCGCCTCAGCGTCTGTCACCATCTTACAATGCTGTGATTAGTACAAATTGTCACTGAAACTCTAGTTAAAGCTCACAGCAATTTGCATATGAAACCGATTGTTGGTTTCGGTCGTTATGCATATGGGTGGGGATGCCTGCAGTCATTTTAGATGGAAGAGGTCACTTAGATGAGTGATGAAACATTTCTCTCAATAAACGCTGTGTCCAGATGAACTGATTCAACTTTTTGCGATTTCCTTATATGGATTATTGAGCATGCATAAAGACAGCGTCAGGAATTGTCTAATCACATTAAATAAAATTTAAAAAAAACCCAATAACAATTCACTGCCAATAAAAGCAGGAGTGTCTGGGGCGCAGCTCCTACTGCCCTGTGGAAAATGTGAAGCAACCAATTAGAACGCAGCCTCTGGTCACCTGCAGGCCAGAAGTTGAAGGACTTGCATGCATTGTCATTTCCACACCTCGGCAGTGAACAGGTAAACTGCTCATGTGCAGATCTAGCCTACTTGCTTTAAAATTTTGGCAGGGATAGAATCAGGACCTGGTCTTTTATTGTTCTTTAGTGATCTGATGGCTTGAGTTTGCTGAAGGATGGTGGAGCATTGAGGGTCTGGATGGTGGGCAGCAATAGAAGCTTGCGAAGGATGGAGGTGTCCACTGTGCTGGAGTGATTGAGGAGTGTTTCAAAATGTTATCGCCATCATTGAATGATCTTGACCTGGTCCTTTATGAGGGGGGATCCATCAGCACTTCTAATAAGACGGACAGAGCAGCTTCTTGGCCCATAGATGGTTTTTATTGCATTATAAAAGTTGTGCATGTCATGCTTGTCTGCATGGTGTTGCGCAGCTGCAAACACACACACACATACACACACACACACACACACGCAACAATTTGGTCCTTTTCTCCACAAATTTACTATCGACATCCATCTTATTTCATGACTGGAACTAAATAACTGTAATCTCACAAAAGACAAAAGGTTTACAGGACTATAGCAGACACACACACACACACACACACACACACACACACACACACACACACACATTACAAATACACACACTCGTCAGTTTTTTCCCATGCTCATAACCTGTATTAGCTCATTCAATCATCCTTCATGAGATTATGGATTTATAAAGCAAAGGTGCACTAGAATCATACATACACACAGACACACACACACACACACACACACACACACACACACACACACACACACACACACATATACACGCACACACATGCACATTGCAGTCCTATTCTCACAAACACCCTACACATACACAAACCTTTTTTGTTGCAATTTCCCTTGTTATTACAGTCAACAATCCACAATGGTTCACTATTATCTTCTTTAGCCATAAGATTGCATTTTACATCTAGAGCTTAACAAATAATTGTAACCATGTAACACAATAAATGAGCAATAGCAGACAAACGCATAATAGACAAAACAACTTTCATGTTATTTATCTGTGGATTGTCCTCGTCATCTCCTTCATCATATCATAACATATATACTGTATTTATAATGTCCGCAGCTTCCTCCCTAAGAGTGATAAAGAGTGTATGGTCTTTAATGTGTCATGAAGACATGGGACTTTAATCAGTGGAAATATCTGTGTACAGTATGGCCCAGTGCATTGGTGTTGTGCTCATCATATGAAGTTAACTTGTTAGCTAAGGTTTGGGAGCAGGACCATGCCTCAACCACTCCTCTAATCCTGGGAAGCCTACATATGTCTGGTCAACCCATCCAGCACCCTTTGTCTCCCTTCTCTTGATGACACACCAGTGCTTTGTGCCTGCGCTTGATCACATTAATTCAAAACAGACTAATGCCATTTGGAAAACAAAAACAAAAAACAAAAACCAACTCACCACTGATTCCGAACTGCAAACCAATCCATCCGATTCAGGCAAGGACCTACTCGACAGTGATTTTTATCCATTCATGTTATTTTATAGCCAATCTTCTCACCAAAGTCGCTTGCACTCTGTGGTATACATTCCTCAGCCTCGCGGGAACCTCCATCCAAGCCCACCTAACAAGATCTCTCCAACTCCAACTCAATCGCAAGCTTTCTCTCCTTCGTCCACGAGGCCCAGGTCCCGCGGTCGCAACAGACATTGATGCGGAATCTGGCTTGATCGCTCTCCTCATCGGCGGCCTCCCTCATGACCAACTCCCAATGGCCCTCCTCAGCCCACTCAAGGTGCTTCTCCATCACATTGGCCATCTCCATATCCAAGTACTGAAACAAACAGCAGGGACTGTACCATCGCTCGCCTACAGAGCCCCCTAAAGAGGAAAGGTGTTCCCTTTAGTTGCTCCCACAATAAAACAAGGTTGTTTCAACTTCACTTGGCACCCAACAACACTCAAGCTACAGCAAACTCCGAGCCCCCTGTGCTTCCGGTATCCTCACCTCAGCTACCCACCTCCCTCTCCTCATTAAACCTGTAAACGCACACTGTTACGGCGTGGTCCATGCTAGTGAATTGAAGTGCACTTAACTAAGGTTCAGGAGCAGGGCCGCACCTCAACCTCTCCTCTAATCACCTGCCAAGCCAACTTATACCTGGTCCCCCCATCCAGTACCATTTATCTCAGTTTTTTCGACCCCCACCCTCTCACTGTCCCCCTCTCTTGCATTCACCCTCCTAACTCATCCCTCACCCTATCCATCCCTCTTCACATACTTCAAATCAAATCAAGTCAATTTTCTTTGCACAGCCCAATATCACAAATTAGAAATGTGCCTCAGTGGACTTTACAGCAATACAACATCCTGTCCTTAGACCCTCACATCGGGTAAGGAATAACTCCCTAAAAAACACTTTTAACAGGGGAAAAAAAATAAGAAGAAACCTCAGGGAGAGCAACAGAGGAGGGCTCTCTCTCCCAAGACAGATAATGTGCATCATCCTCTTTTCCCTCCTTTTCTTCTCTCCTCTTTTCAGGCACCATTTGGGGTCCATAGGCGACTCGGGAAAACCATCACCTGACTTGGAACCCCGGCCCTGAGTCTCCTTCTCCCCAGCCACTGTATGTCAAGATGTCCCAAATCAGCCTAATGAGATGGCCTCCACATCCATCCTCACCCTCACTTCCATCATTGACCGCCACCATCCAATACTTCCTCTTTTCATTAAACCCGTAAATGCCCGTTGTTGTGGCATGGTCCTTGGTAGCAAAGACATCTTCAGTAAAGATATGTGTATAATGTCCTCAGTTAGTTCACTTAGTGTGGTTTTGTATTAAAGACAAAAGCATGGATTTCACTTAACCGTGTACATTTAATGTTGCTTATATTCACATTAGCCATAATAGTGTGACTCGTACAGCTTGACTTAAAGATGACTTATTATATTATTTTGGGGATATTTTCTTTACTGTTATCTATTATCAACCATGGAAAATGTTTAGAGTATGATTTACTGAACTAGGTAACAAATCACAGAAAGGTGAATCAGTTCATCTGGACACAACGTTTAGCGGGAGAAACGTTTCATCCCTATCCAAGTGAGTTGGTCAGTTTTTTGTATTTTTTTTTATATGCAATGAACATTGGATCAAGCAATTAAAAAAATGACTGAGCATACATTCAAATTTACATTTATGGTCACTGTAGCAGCAACATATTTAAGTCACTGGTCCTTATCACATTTCTTTGTTGAATCCAGAAAAGGGAAAATAACAAATTGTATAGCCACATAAAGCTTTGAGTAGAATATATTACGAGAAAATAATAGATCAATTAGACTTTAACAGTCAGGAGGATAAGACATGAAACATGTAAGAGAGCCCTGGGAAATTCATGAAAATCAAGACTTAAAAACATTCAGTTAAACAAGCAAGCTGTTTGGATTGCTTGTCATGTTTCTTATATTTTATAGAATAAATGTATGAGTCTAATGTAAGGCAGCAAATTCATTTCAACTCACTCAGATTAAATACATACCTATGACGAAAAAGGACATTGTAGATGTCCAAATCTAATGTATGTATCTTCTGCAAATACATATATTGGTTAAATGTGTGCATTCATGCATGCTTGTATGTATGTATGGATGGATGGATAGCTGGCTGCAGATTTAAATGTCATTGATCTTTGCCCTCACTTCATTAAATGCATATCCATCCATCCATCCATTATCCAAACCGCTTATCCTGCTCTCAGGGTCGCCGAGGATGCTGGAGCCTATCCCAGCAGTCATCGGGCGGCAGGCAGGGAGACATCCTGGGCAGGCCATCACAGCCCCCTCCCCCCCCCCATACACACACACATACACACAAAATGCACACGTAGGGACAATTTAGTATGGCTGATTCACCTGACCTACATGTGTTTGGACTGTGGGAGAAAACCAGAGCACCCAGACGAAACCCATGCAGACACGGGGAGAATAAACTCCACACAGAGGACGACCCGGGACGACCCCCAAGGTTCAACCCAGGACCTTCTTGCTATGAAACAACTGCGCTAACCACTGCACCTCTGTGCCACCCATATTAAATGCATATTTTAGCTGTAAATCAATCATAATGGTTGTGCTTGCAGTTATTAAGTCAAAACATGCAATTTGATCATAATTCTGTATGCTGTGTAATGGGTAAAATTAAAGGATTGTGAGTTTATGTTGTTAAAGCATATATTTGGCATTAGATTTGGATCATGTAAATCATACACGGTACGCCATACAAGGTTTTACAACCATTTTAACTTTGCTATGTGATGCAGTCACACACACCCCCATCCTTCTCCTTCTGCTGTGTAACATGTAAGCAGAGTTGTGCCTGGAAGTTTCTGTATTGCTTTATGCAGAGTTCTTCTGTCGAAACAGGCTATCATCCCACTTCTTCAACAGACCTCCAGACACTATAGGACACTGTTCTTTTCATTAATAATGTACAGCATATGAAATGAAAGGTGCTAGAATTTTAAACACATGCACATGAAAAAAACAGGGGCATGCCTATTAACCCACATACTGGCACACAACTTTGTGGTAATGTGAAGCCATAATGTTGAGACGTGCTGTACACATTCATACACAATGTGATACAAAAAAAGATGCACAAGTGAGGGTGCAAAAATGCTCAAACACAACACACACAGCCACACATTCATTTATGTGCGTGCACACACACACACACACACACACACACACACACACACACACACACACACACACACACACACACACACACACACACACACACACACACACACACACACACACACACACACACTTGCTGGTAGTCCATCGAGTCTGATGATGATATCCTTCCTCATTAACAGTGTGTTCTTTGATGACTGTAGAGTTCAATTCTTGATCCACAAGTTGTATACACGTTGGGCATATGAAGTCTGAGTTCATGGGGGCAGGCATGGCTGTGTGTCTCCTTAGTCTTTTCTATTTTTTTGGGTTTTTTTTTCTCATTCCTCTCCATTTCCAGCTGTTCTATACCTCTGTGGCAGATCTCTCACCAGTTGGAACGGTTGATGGCAGCTTGCTCCAGTCTCAAGGGGTCGATACAGCACTTCAACGATGTTTTTAGCTGGTCTTTGTATCACTTCTTCTGACCACCTGCAGACTGGTAGCCCAGATAAAGCTGTCCATGCAGGACTGATGTTGCACCCTGCTTCACTCCAGTGCATAAATTAAAGGATGCCGATTCCTGTTCTCCTATGGCCACCTGTGGCACCATCACATTGTGGAACTGTGACAGAACGTTCACAAATGTCTCGGGATTTTCCAAAGTAGTTCTCAGTTCACAATGTTAAAGCTTTGGAGAGGTGGACAAAAACCATGAAAAGGTCCTGATGTTGTTCGCGGCACTTTTTTTGTAGCTGTCTTACTGTGAAAATCATATCAACAGTACACCTGTTCTTCCTGAAACTGCACTATGACTCTGGTAGCAGGTGTTCTATCAACCGTGTCACCATTGTGCATAGCATGACCTTTCCTAGGACCTTGCCTGCAACAGCTAGCAGGGATATGCTGTAACTGTTGCTGCAGATGGACTTGTCACCCCTGTTTCTGTACAGGGTGACAATTTTAGCATCCCTCCATTGTTGAGGGACACTCTCCTGGTCCCAGACCTGCAGGATGTACTGATAGAGCAGTCTGGTGCACAAGTATCCTCCTTGTTTTAGGAGTGCTGCTGAGATGCCACCACTGCCAGGTAACTTATTGTTGTGAGGGAGCTGATGGCTGCAAGAACTTCTTGAAAAGTTGGTGAGTGACCAAAGTCTGGGGTTGGTGGACGAACTGGCAGCTCTTCCAGTATGGATTGGTCAGTTGGTGAGTGCTGGTTAAGTAGGGCTTCAACATGTTCAGCCCACCACGCCAGGAACCGATACACACACACACACACACACACACACACACACACACACACACACACACACACACACACACACACACACAAGACTTATACACTTCCTCTAAAAGCGGTCTTGCTCAGTCGCTTGCGAATCTTAAGAGTGCAGTAGCATCATGGGAACTGTTTGGTCTCAACAAACATACAAACATATACAATTTCAGCCAGAGACCAGAGCTACTGTACATAGTAGACATCTGCAAAGACTCCAAATACTTCCACGATTGCTTCTTTATCCTTACACAAGGGTTTTGAAAGGTTACAGGAATTAAAACTAATGGGGTAGTGTATGATGTTTTACCCTGATATGTGTTTACTGTCAACAATTTATAATGCACATGTGTATGTGTGTGCTCATTTGTTTGTGTACATGTGTGTACTTGTGTATATATATCTATAGACAATGCTTTTGCTTTTGAAAGCATATTAGTATCATGCACGAGTAATACTTTATCTAGTCTACTCATTAAACTTCCCATGGGGGGTATGTCTGGAGGATGTAAAATTTTGACAAAAGTCCCCAACAAGAATAAAAACCAACAGCGCAATTTACCGCAAAAAGTGTTTAATTTGCTCATGCGTCAAATTGACTTGCGATCCTGCGACACAGGGCATCCTCGATAAAAGCTGTGTATGCTCTTAATCAAGCCAACACCAAGTAAACAATGTGAATCTGTAAAAATGTATATTTAAATTGAACATCACTGCGCAAGGCCATTCTAATCCAAGCTGAATAATTAATACCATCTCTTTCAGATGTTTTTTGTGTGCCCGTTTTCCCTGTTCTTCATCCTCCACATTTTTCCCTTGCTTTATCAGCAGACAGGCTAACACAATTAGCCTAAGTCGAGAGGGTTGCGAGCTTAGCAGCTGGAAAGACACAGAATTTAAACTAGGGAACAGGTTTGTCTGTTTTATTTTTATTTATTTATTTATTTATTTTATCCATGCCTGGCTTAAACACAGATGTTAAACCATTTACATAACAGGTGGTGAGGAGTTCTGTTTCTTTTGCAAAATTTTTGGATATCCATCTGATGCATGAATTAGATGTTCACAGTAAACTTATTTATAATTTAATGCAGGTGCAGCTCGTTCATATCACTAAAAAAGCAAAAACAAATCATCCACCCAAAAACATTGTTCCTCCTCATAAACTATTTTCCATGTTAATACATCATAATTTATATTGCAATAAATGTTACCCAGTTTTGTGCAATAAATGAATTAAATTAGTCAACAACTTTTGATCTTTGAAAGTTAAAATCATAATTTCAGTGATTCGGTCTCAATTTAGTGTGTTGTGCAGTATTGGGGCAGGAGACCTCAGCGCCCTGCTTTCACTGGCAAATTTATTATAGTGCCTTGTGGTCAAAGATGGGAGCTGCAATAAGTTCATATAGAGGCTCATTGAGGCAAAAATTAGTCTGCCCTACTCCCATACTCTGCAGCCCTCTACCGTTTTCTTGAGTTATTCCGCAAGTTTAGATGACTGCAGAAATGGCGATCAGCATTGCTGCACCTGTTGTGTCTAACAGTGTAGAGTTTATTTAAAAAAAATGATTTGAATGACTACAATTACAAGACAAGTTAGTAATTAAGCAGCTTGGCCCTGATAGACCAGACATTAACATTACTTGGCGAAAAAAGGACAAAGGGAAAACCTACAACAGTACATTTTCATGAAAATGGTATGAAAAGAAAACATGGCTATGTGGTTGCTCAACATGGAATACAGTTTTCTGTTCCCCGTGCCTATTGTTCTAGTCATCTGTAGCAGGGTCAGGACAAGGGACTAACACAGGACTATGGACTAACACAGAGCTGAGTGATCTGAAGTACTTTTAGAACGGGCTAAGAAACACAAGTCAAGCAAAGCACATTTACATTGTGCTATGAAACTATCCATGCTTGGTCAAGCTAACAGCAGCACAGCTTGACAAGAGCTACCATGTGAGTGTGCAAAATCACAATAAGGAGGTGGACAAAAACCAGCACATTCTGTCAAAGCTTATAGACTGCATATATTTATGTGGATCATTTGAACTAGCTCTTAGCAGACACAACAAGACCGACTTACCCAATAATCCTGGCGTCTTCAGTGGCCTTGTGGATTTAGTTTCATCGTTGGATACTGCAATGACGGAACACCTAGAAAAGGCAACGGTTTTCAAAGGTTCGTTCAAAAGTATCCAGAGCAAGCTACTCGATTGCATGCAATGGTCATGCCCTTCTCATAATCATGAAAAAATTGAGTAGGCTATTTTTAGACATTGCTTTAGTTTATTGTGGGGTTTTTTTGTCGCTTACACTTGGGTTAAAGGATAGCCTATTGTTCATTTTTGAAATGTGTTGACTACTGCGGCATTATGTGGGTTGCTGACTGGTATGTTTACATGTATGTACTGTCTATTCTCAAATATAGTAATTATTATACTTAATTAATATAAGTATTTAATATACTTAATTATTAAAATAATGACATCAGAAGTGAACGTGGCTAGTGATTCAGGAGCTGGAGCCAGTGTCCGCCCCACTAGTATTGATGGCCACGGGTTGCTACTGATTGAATGACAGTGTCTAGATTCTGGAGAATGCCATTTAAGAAAATTCATCATTACATATGCATGCAGCATAGTTATGTTCCTACTTTGCCTATGTTTCTTGCAAAGTGGATTTAATAAAAAAACTCCTTAAGTAATAATGTGACAAATATAAGACATGCATAGTATTCTTCTGTGTCTGATTGAATCATTATATTCTGGATAGTCATACATGTTTTGATGGATGGATGTCATAACCGAATAATCAAGTTTTTGTATTGTAACAACCACGGATAATTAGACTCGCTAGCCCTTGGCTAATGGGTCGGACCCTTTAGTCAACTGGTTAATGTAGTCACACGTGGTGCGGGAGACCCGAGTTCACGTCCCAGCTGCAGCAGTTCCCGGGCAACGCAAGTATGGCAAGCCAGCAATACAAGTGGCAAAAGGGGCTCTGACAATTAAACACAATGATAAAATTATGACTAACTAAATCACCATACCGCATCAGTCATTGCGCAGGTCAACAAGGACCGCGATCTCCAGCGAGAAACCAGGCTGGAACCACGTACCTGCTCCCGAAGACAGAGAAGACACAGAACCCAAATAATTACAGACCCATCACCTGCCTACCAACAATGTACAAGATCATCACCTCCATCATCACAAAGAGGACTTACAGCTTACTTGACAAAAACAACTTGTTACTAGCAGAACAGAAGGGATGTAAGAAAGGTAGCTAGGGGTGCAAGGACCAGCTACTCATCAATAAAGCCATATTGCAAGAGATCAACCTGAAGAAAAATAACTTGTCAACAGCATGGATTGACTACAAGAAGGCATTTGACAGCATGCCAAACTCCAGGATAGAGAAGAGCTCACAATCTACAAAGTCTGCCCAACAACTGTCAAATTCATCATGAAGAGCATGAAGACCACCCTGAATCTCTATCATGCAGAGGGGTCGTTAACATCGAGACTGATCAACATCAGAAGCGGAATCTTCCAAGGGGACTCACTATCACCACTGCTCTTCTGCCTTGCACTTGCGCCACTCAGCAATCTACCGAACAGCAGCATCTATGGGTACAAATCACAGAATGGCAAACTGGCCCACCTGTTCTACATTGACAACCTCAATACATTTAACAAGGACGACAATCAGCAGAAAGGTCTACTCACGATCGCCAAGACCTTCAGCGTCAACATCAAGATGGTGCCAAAGCCACTTTCAAGAAAGGAAGATTTACCAAGACTGCAGACTTAGATCTTGACACTGACACCGTAATCAAACAGCTAGGCCAAGATGGCACATACAAGTACCTCGAAGTGAATGAAGAAGATGGAATACAACACTCAACCATGAAGGAGAATATCCAGAAAGAGAACGTATGGTACTGAGGAGCGAACTCTATACAGCTAACAGAATTGAAGCTATCAGTACCCTAGTGCAGTGTTTCCCAACCCAGTCCTCAAGGAACCCCTATCCTGCAGATTTTCTTTGCAACACTGAATAGGCACCTGTTTTTAGTCATTCAACCAATCAGCAATGAATTATGTCAGATGTTGCACATCTTGCATAATTAAGTGCTGTGAGATGATTGGTTGAGTAAGTACAAGCAGGGATACCTATGCAGGGTTACAATGAAAATCTGCAGGATAGGGGTTCCTCGAGGACTGGGTTGGGAAACGCTGCCCTAGTGATACCTGTAGTGATGTACAGCTTCGACATCTTCACTTGAAAACTGAATGACATCAAGGGACTAGACACCAAGACAAGAAAGATGCTGAACACGGAGAAGATGCACCACCCAAAAGCAGATGTCGACAGGCTTTGCCTACCAAGAGCTTCAGGAGGACAAGGCCTAGTCCAACTCGAAGTGACCTTCAAGACTACCACTACTGGGCTGGACGCATACCTGACAAAAACAGATGACCCAATCCTCTGAATAGTAAAACATCAGATCTACTCCATCAATAAAGAAGCTGCACAATTCAACAAAGATGTACCAGAAACCCCACCAACAGAAAATGAGGCAACTACCATCTATGCCAAATGAGTGAAGCAGAAGGCAAAACACCATGGCCAGCAGCAACTGCAAAAAACCTGGGAGGATAAAGCAATGCACAGGAAGTACCCAAAAAGGATGAAAAATGCAGACATGGGCCAACAAAAGACACACCAGTGGCTGAGGAGGACCGGACTGAAAGCAGAGACGGGGGCCTGATAATCACTGCACAAGACCAGAACCTGGAAACCAGACCCTATCACCATTGCATCATCAAAGATGGCACAGACCCAAAATGCAGAATCTGTGGAATGTACGAAAAAACTATTGACCACACTGTCTCAGGCTGCCCGGAACTGGCAAAGACCGAGTACATATACAGGTACAACAAGGCAGCAGCATACCTGAACTGGAAGATATGCCGGAGTTACAAGATCAAGACGACTGAGAAGTGGTACGAACATCAGCCAAAAACAGTCACTGAAAACAATGATGTCATCATACTCTGGGACATACCTGTCCACACTGACAGAGAGATAAAAGCCAACAAGCCTGACATCGTTATCAAGGACAGGAATCAAAAGAGGTGCATGGTCATCAACATGGCAATACCATCCGGAAAAAAACACCTCAGTGAAAGTCACAGAGAAGCTGACCAAGTACAAAGACCCGGAGATTGAAATCAACAGGATGTGGGGAATGAAGACCGGAACAACAGCAGTTGTCATCAGAGCTCTAGGACTCATGAAGAAGGGAATGGAAACAATCACCAACCGTATCCCAGGCAACATCAACATACTTGCAGTCCAGAAGATCGCCCTACTCGGAACAGCCCACATATTATGATGAGTACTGTCAATCAAGTGACATCTGCCCTACAGTGCCTCAGGTCCATAGTTTGGACCCAGCTCTACAGGATGTAAAACAGGAAATGTGAAAGAAATAATAATAATAATAATAATAATAATAATAATAATAACTTTATTTATATAGCACTTTTCTAAAACAATGTTACAAAGCGCTTTACAAAGAAATAAAAACAGACAAGGCAAAAATAAGAGTAAGACCAAATAAGTAAGAATAAAAATAAAAACAGTATAAATAAATACAAAAACAAATATCAAATATTTGTAAAAGCTTTCATAAACAGAAAAGTTTTAAGATGAGATTTAAAAGAAGCTATAGAGACTTGGTTTATCTTAGTTCAACAGGAAGAGAGGTCCATAGTGTGGAGACTCGAATAGCAAAAGCCCGATAACAAACCGAGAGCTGGGGATAACCAGCAGGATCGGTGATTCAGAACCTTTGGACAACCTGTTTTTACACCGCAATCGAGTAGTGAATGCTCAGCTGGTTTTTCACCGAAGTCTGAGCACTGGAGAAGGGGAGATGCACCTGGTGGAGATCTGCACTCAACTGAGTGCACTCTTCTAGTTTCAACAGATGATCAGTGTGACTAATCCAGTGGTGAAAATGTATGCAGCCCTAACGTCTGCCTCTAATTTTCAATTACATGTGGGTAATTGATGCATACGCTTTTGTTTCAATCATCGCAGGCATGCTGCCCACGTAGGAGCACGACGTTGTTTGCCATGGAGGAGCTGTTTGGTCGGGTAAGAGGCCTTTACGAGCCAACAGATTGAGAACACTGATGAACAGCATGCCTATCTTTGAACCTGTGGAGACTGGCACTGTAGGTGTGTGTTTTTGAGTGCCACTGAGGCATGTGTGTACACCCATATGTTTGTCACACTCCCCACTCAAGACGTACCAGATGGCCGCCATACAGCAGAAGGGACAACTGTGATTATTACAGGGTTGGTCCCTGTACCAGTGTGTCAGCCAACCTTTGTGTGTGTGTGTGTGTGTCTCAGAGAGAGAGAGAAAGAGGGAGTCTGCAAGAGACCGAAACATCACTTATTTTGTTAAAGTCCTTAAATTTATGAAGAATTTATGAAATATTGTCCCTCACCTACCGCCTCTTTCTCATTTTCCTCTATACATCTCTTTCGCTCTTAAGTTCTATTTCCTCTTCTCAATCATTGATATGCATCATATGCATGGATTCTCATTTAAACTTTTTTTTTCTATCGTACAAGCGAGATTTTTAAAATGCAAAGCAGGCTTTACCACCTTTGATGTTACTGCTCGAGCCCCACATACATTTTCATATAAAATGACAACTGTTAAAAGCTTTCATCAAATTCTGGAAACTGCTTGTTTATTAGAATGGCAAAGGGGAAAACTTTATCAGAAATGCCTCCATAGGGCCTCTGTTGCACTGTTGCATGCATTTAACATGTTGTGTTAGCATCAGTGTGATAGTGTGTGATAGTGGAAAAGTTGTGTCATCATCTTTATTTTCTATGCTGTCCTAATCCTTTTCCTCTCATGGAAACTCTCTCTCTCTCTCTCTAACACACACACACTCTCTCTCTCTCCCTCACACACACACACACAAATGATGAGAGCCATAACATTGAGATTAGGATCTAATGAGACACTGTGAAAGACACTGATTATGAGAATCCAATGTCCGTACTCTCTTTCTTCAGCCTGCTGTGGAACTTCATTAGACCAGTGTTGAGCAGATGAGCAGATAGGATATTCAGATTCAGCCCGGGACAGCTCTGCTAAATGAATCTGATGCAGCCTCAGCATTCCCTTACAATAACAAACTAGAAGTACCAAGAATGAGTAAATGAGTATAATATTTTATTAGTGACAAGCACAATTATGAAGATGAAACAAGTTTGAAAGCAGCCACATTTGCATCCAACTGTTCAATTTGTTCTTGAGGTCATTCTGAGAAGAAAAGGTACAGTGAATGGGGGCAAAGCCCAGACCAGTAAAAGTGGTATATCACAGTAAAATGGAGGTGGAGTGAAGTGCTGCAGAATGGATAGTGAGACAGAGTGAGTTGCGGATGAAGGGTAGAGCGATGGAAAGCTAAAGAGAGGATTAGCCATGCGGCGAACTGAAGAAGGTGAATAGGTAATGAGGGAGACAGGCCAGTAACGTTAATGCATGAGAATAGGATGCAGGGGCTTAGCAGGAGTCGTGCAATGCATTGATTTCCTCTATCTGTCATTAGCTGTAGTCCCTATACCCACAGGGTAGCGGGGGGGGGGGGATCAGAGGAGTGGAGGATGAACGAAAGTCAGAAATTGTAGAATGAAAGATAAATGGGTAATAAGTGCCCTACCCATATAAATTAATAAATAGACTATATATAAATGAATAAAAAATGAATAAATAAATAGATATAAGTACTTTAAAAAATGAAATGAAGTATAGGTGACTGTATTAATAGTAATATGGAAGTAGTGAGAATAAAAGCTAATTTTGTCCAAAAATGAGAAATTGCATGTGTTCCAGACCACAAAGGCATATTCCTCTATTCATGTGTGTGTGTGTGTGTGTGTGTGTGTGTGTGTGTGTGTATATATATATATATATATCTCCGCACATTAATGCATGCATACATTTCTAAATGTGCACATGCACATGCCTATGCAGCTGTATACATCCGTCTCGTCCAGCATGTGTCAGCTTCTTCTCATTGGGCTTTATTGGCTAATGGGATCATTTAATGCTTATAATTTTTATTTCATTAGGCCCATGAAATGCGGCATTATGTCCTGTCCACAGTCCAGCTCTAAAGCGAGCAGATGTGCGTGTTGGTCTGCCTAACGTGTTTTGTGGACTGGAAAATGGACCAGCCAGCTTCACTGCTTCAAAGTCACTGAACCTGTCTGGGTCAGTCAAGCCCCGAGCCAGACCACTGATGACCACTGAAGTTCAACACAAGCTCTGTGTGTGTGTGTGTGTGTGTGTGTGTGTGTGTGTGTTGATAATCTTGTCTGCACAGACACCAAGTTAAACACAAAATGAGTAATGACAATTATTACTCTGATGATCAAGTTATTGATTCAACTTATATTCACTTTAACAAAGTGCTTTTATTCACTTATTCAGATGTGAAAATGGGGGAGATATACTGCCTTATTAACTGGGTTTTGTTCCTATTAGAGACAGCAATAGAGTAGATTAGGTTTTGATTATTCTTGAGGGAAATTTGTTTTTACAGCCAACAATCGAGGTATAAAATTGGCTTCATTTAGTTAGTTTGGGAAATCTGTAGATTACGTGATGAATGAGGTTAATCTTTTTTAACGTTCCAGGGAAGATATATTAAAGTCATTATTGTGTCTCCCTTAAGACATAAGCAATAAAGATACAAAGGTATTCAATATTATTCTTTTTCTCATTGCTCTGCATAGAAAACTTACATTTCAAATGCTTTGTTTTCAAACAGTGAAAAATAAAATAAAAATGGCCAACAAATGATTAAAATGCTGTTGACTGAACAATAACAACTTGTCAGAAATGCACGTGGACACAAATTCTGACTCTGAGTCTGATTCTGAAGTAGACACACAATGTAAAACAAAACAACAAAAAAATACAAGCACAACTTCTAAACATTTTTTTCAAGAGAGATCGTAAATCATCACACCTCTCTCAAAGAAACGTACAGTGCTTTTAGCACTAGCTTGAACGAAAGAGCTCTGAATATCATTAAGAGCTTTTCCAATACCATTACTCCCACAGTAAGCATTCTAGTACTTGAGGGATGACATGATGCAATGTCATCATATAGATGCAATGTGATTTAAAAGGGCATATAAAGATGTGAAAATTGAAAACAGGAAAAAAAATAGCATAAACCAATATATACTAATATAACTATTCTAAACATATACCCATATATGGAAAACCAATATCTGACATTTACTTTTCCATTTTCTTATTTAGCAGATGCTTTTACTTCAAAGTTAAAGAATAAGGGTGATGTGCAGGGCTGTAGTAACTACAGAGGTATAAAGTTGATCAGCCATAGCATGGATATATGGGAAAGAGTAATAGAAGCTAGGTTAAGAGGAGAGGTGACGATTAGCGAGCAGCAGTATGGTTTCATGCCATGAAAGAGCACCACAGATGTGATGTTTGCTTTGAGAATGTTGATTGAGAAGTATAGAGAAGGCCAGAAGGAGCTATATTGTGTCTTTGTGGATTTAGAGAAAGCATGTGACAGGGACGAGATCAGGCAGGAGTGTCTGTGGATGATGTTTGCTGATGACATTGTGATCTGCAGTGAGAGTAGGGATTAGGTTGAAGAGAGCCTGGAGAGGTGGAAGCATGCACTGGAGACAAGAGGAATGAAAGTCAGTAGGAGCAAGATGGAATACATATGCATGAATGAGAGGGAGGACAGTGGAATAGTGAGGATGCAAGGAGATGACGGTGATGAAGGTGGATGAGTTTAAATACTTGGGGTCAACTCTTCAAAGTAACAGGGAGTACAGAAGAGAAGTGAAGAAGAGAGTGCAGACAGGCAAGGTGGAGTGGGTGGAGAAGAGTGTCAGAAGGAATTTGCAACAGAAGGGTACCAGCAAGAGTTAAAGGGAAGGTTTACAAGATAATCGTGAGACCAGCTATGTTGTACAGTTTGGAGACAGTGACACTGATGAAAAGACAGGAGGTGGAGCTGGAGGTGGCAGAGTTGAAGACAGCGTTGTAATACTTGAGTCCAGGACTCGGAATCAAGTCCGACTCGAGTCCTGATTTTCAGGACTCATGACTCAACTTGGACTTGAGCACTGATGACTCGGACTTGGACTCAGACTCAAACATTGGGGACTCAAGACTCGACTTGGACTCGAGGTTTAGTGACTCGACTACAACACTGGTGTGTGTGCACATGCTTTTTGCATTTGTATGCCTATTGTGTCACAAAGTAAATAAACTCCCTTTGAAATGGTGACAGCTGTGTCATTTTTGTTTAATGTAGACGTTTTTTATTTGTATGTCAGCTTTTTACGGTGCCAGAGTGGAGCACTGGAGCCCATCTTGGAACTCGACTCAGACTCAACCTTGATGACTCAGACTTGGACTCAGGTAAAATGGGGACTTGACTCGGACTCGACTTAAACTCTTCTTTGGGGACTCGGACTCGAATACTGAGGACTTGAGACTTGACTCGGACTTGAGGTTTAGTGACTCGACTACAACACTGGTTGAAGATATTATGACTTTCGTTGACAGCTTGGAGAAAAAGCAAGAGAGGGAAGATTGAGATGGTTTGGACATGTGTGGAGGAGAGATGCTGGGTATATTGGGAGAAGCATGCTGAATATGGAGCTGCCAGACAAGAGGAAAAGAGGAAAGGCCAAAGAGGAGGTTTATGGATATGGTGAGGGGGGACATGTAGGTGGTTGGCGTGATGGAGGAAGCTGCAGAGGACAGGAAGAGATGGAAACAGATGATCCGCTGTGGCAACCCCTAACGGGATCAGCCAAAAGTAGTAGTAGTAGTGGTAGTAGTAGTTTTACTTCAAATAATCTTACCAAAGAGTCAGCAATTGTAGATATATTTGTGTGTCAACCTCCAGGCATCCTAGAGTACTAAATAGTTATATCATAGTCACTGTACATGTCATCTTAAGGGCTATTCATATGAGTACACCACAGGTAGATCCAGTGGTGATGTGAGTGAGAAGGGATTCCATACTAGCTGGACAATATCACAAATCTGCATCACAGTTATGGCCATCTGTGGCTTAGAGTAGGCTTAGAATAGGACAGTTTTAAGGCCTTTCTTAAACAAAGCAACACATCTGTAACTCTGATTGAAAACTGGAGTTAATTTCCCCATTTTGGGGATTAGTGAGACAAAATTACAGACCAAGAGCTCAGCCCTTTTGAAGTGGGCATAGAACAAAGAAGGCAAGCAGGAGTGTATAATCAGTTTAATATAAGTTTGCTGGTAGGTTGCTGCAATTCCTTGAACTGCCTGGAAAATCCGAAGCAAAGTGTTGAACTTTGTGCGGGCAGCAATTGGGAGAGGAACAGATGCAATGTGGTCAAGAAATAATAGCCTATTGTTGATAGTCACCTTGAAGCTCCTTACATATCCTAAGATAATACGTGTTGATGCACCAATCATGACCAAGATATCTCAGAGGATTTTGGAGTTGAATGAGTGGGCCATGCACTGAGCCTTGTGGTACACTTGTTGTAACCTGTCAGGGAGGCACACACCTGACCCTTGTGTGACATTTTGTATGACCTCCCTATATACCAGGCATGGGTGGATCCATTTTAGCGCTGTGCCGACTATGCCCAGGTCCATCAGTGTTGACCAAAATCAGGTGAATCACTTTCCCAGAGAGGTCAAGGAGGATGGGAGTTGTTGACTTAGGGGCAGCCTTGCCTGAGTGGAGGGCTTCAGCAACTGCAATAAGAGCTGTTTCAGTTGAGTGATAATTTTTTATACCCACATGGATTTGGATCAATTTAGGTTATTCTGGGAGATAAAGGAGGAGAGCCAATTACTACTTGCTGCTTGTTCAGGAATTCGGGTCAGGAAATGGACCAGCAAGACAGTCCAATAGTTTTGGATCAATGTAGAATTAAGCTTAAAGATGAATGGAAAGACCCCAGATTGGCGCAATGGATGGAAAGTACAGGGTTAGATGGAGGGTGACTGTGGGGCTGATGGCCTGATGGAGGGGTGAGAGAATGGATTCAAGAGAACACATTGTGGGATGGTGACAGAAAAAAAGTTTAGAGACTTTGGTTTCAGAGATGGGGAAGAAGTTGGACATAATGGAAGTTTCTGGACTAATGTTATTGGGAGGTAAAATAACAGAGGAAGCAGGAGGAGTGAATTGACCACTGATGACTGCCACTTTCTCTTCAAAGTAGAGCGCAAAGTCAATTTGAGTGTGTGTGTGTGTGTGTGTGTGTGTGTTGGTGGGGGATGTGCAGAGAAGGACAGATTGCGGAGGCTGGAGGCATTGGAAACCTTGTGCTGGTAATAGGATGTTTTTAGCAAGGGTGCACGTGTGGAGAAAGAGGATAGGCGGGATCGATAATGTATCAGATCGTTGTTGTCTCTGCACTTGCGCCATGTACTCTCAGCTACACCCAAAGGCTTGGCTCCTCCAGCTGGTTTTGTAGTGCGCTGGTGGGATTTGTCAAGTGTTGAGGACAGGCAGGAGTGTAGGGTGGCAGTTACATCGTCAGTTTCAAGAACAACAAAAACAGACACAACATGCATAAGTTCACATGAGCTTTATAAATAACATTGTATAATACATGTACACATATCCATTTATTTAGCACATTACAAAATACATATTTGCTCAGACTGGATAAACATGTTGGGTACTATGTCATGAATAACAAATTCAGTCTCATGCCATTCTTGCACCTTGAGCATTCAGGGCAGCTAGGCAGTTTACCTGTTTATTTATTTGCCTAAGAACTCCACCTACATGACGTAGTCTGAGCCTAAATATGAAGACTGAATAGCAGAACATTTAAAGACATCTTATACCTGTTCACTTCAAAACCAGACATTCCCTTTAACTTGCTTACATAAGTACACAGGTCCATCATTCTGCTTTGAACAGTATTATTCTTTACCAGAGTCACTAGGTGTGCGTCACAAGCTCATACACAACTCCACGTTTCTCCGTTCATGACACTCTGGGACATTTTGCCAGGGAAAATTGCCAGTGGTAAGAATTGGCAAATTGGCAAACTGAATGTACATTTACCTAAATAAAATGTGATACTTTTGGGGCATCCAGGTAGTGTAGCGATCTATTTCATTGCCTACCAACACGGGGATCGGCGGTTCGAATCCCCGTGTTACCTCCGGCTTGGTCGGGCATCCCTATACAGGCCGTGTCTGTGGGTGGGAAGCGAGATGTGGGTTTGGGTCCTGGCTGCTGCACTAGCGCCTCCTCTGGTCGGTCGGGGCGCTGGGGTGAATAGCGTGTTCCTCCCACGTGCTACGTCCCCCTGGTGAAACTCCTCACTGTCAGGTGAAAAGAAGCGGCTGGTGACACCACATGTATCAGAGGAGGCATGTGGTAGTCTGCAGCCCCCCCCCCCCCGGATCGGCAGAGAGGGGTGGAGCAGCAACCGGACGGCTCAAAAGAGTGGGATAATTGGCCGGGTACAATTGGTGAGAAAAAAGGGTGAAAAAAAAGCGATACTTTCTGTCAAGCTAATAGAAGTGATGTCATTCTTCCAAGATTGTAAGTATGTTGCAGGGGATGAGAACAAAAAAGGGGGGGTATAGGGGAATACGAAAACTCCCGGGAAATAGCCATTGCAAGCCAAACTACAGCAAACGCACATCCCCGCTGGGAATCTCACTGAATATCTCTGGACTGTTTGAGCGAGGGACGACATGGGGACGGTAGGTTAGCAGTAACACGCTATGTAAAAGTCAGCAGCCATTTACAGCTACCTGTTCTGACTCTCACATCCTCTTACAGTTTTGCCTTCGGTGAAAGACCAGCAGGCATGCCCCTTATAAAGCGAGGAGTGGGCAGTGGCCATTTTCTGCTCTGACTATTCTGGAGAGCCAGTTTAATCTCCCAGCATGCTCTTGTGACCTGGCGGGGCTCCTCCACTGTGCTGAGAGAAGTGGCCGGCATGCTTTCTGTTGCCCGGTGAGTAAGGGATTGCATAACTTAAGTGTCTGCCTACGTGAATGTGTATCTGTGCATGTGCATGTATGTGTCTTACAGAGTGTGTGTTTGTGTGTGCGCTTGTGTGTGTGTGTGAGTTGAGGGTGTGTGCGTGTGTTTGTTTGAGTGTGTGCATGTGTGTGTTGAGTGTTTGTGTGTTGTGTGTGCATGTGTTCATGTGTGTGTTTGAGTGTGTGTGTGTGTTGAGTGTATGTGTGCGCACATGTGTGTTGTGTGTATGTGTGTTGAGTGTGTGTTCGTGTGTGTGTGTTGAGTGTGTATGTGTTGAGTTTGTGTTCGTGTGCGTGTGTGCATGTGTTTTGAGTGTGTGTGTGAGTGTTGTGTGTGTGTGCGTGCGTGTGTGTGTTGTGTGTGTTGAGTGTGTGTTTGAATGTTGTGTGTGTGCGTGCATGTGTGTGTTGAGTGTGTGTGTGTGTGTTGAGTGTGTGTGCGTGTGTGTTGAGTGTTGTGTGGTGCGGCAAGTGCTTGGATCAAATGAAACCACACACAGGATAAAGCAAGTGAAGTGTTCAGAAGCACCTGCGCTGTGCTGGCGGCAATAGCAAACCAACAGGCAAGAGCACGCAAACACAACCGCACATGAGAGGAGGCAGGCATATTCAAATATGAACGCACACTCCCAGCCATACAACTCCTCAGCTTTGGACTATCTTGCAGAGGTCACGCATTAATTTTCAAGGAGACATCTTTTTGGCAAGGTGCTGTTTTACTGCAGTAACATGAATTAGCAAGGCAGCAAAGGCAACCACAAAACAAACCAACCCAACTCCCATCTGGCCAGCACTTTACACACAGCCCTGAGGGAGCCGGTCCGCTTAGAACCCATCTAGTCCAGCTAGGCTTTGCATGTGTGTGTGTGTGTGTGTGTGTGTATTCTTGAGTGCTTGCCTGACAGACTGCTGATAGCCGTGTCCTGCTGAAATACACATGACACATGAAGCCTTTCTTCTGAGCCCAAGATCTGAGATTGGGCCAGCTATGAGCCTGACACCTCCAGCTATCAGGTGAAATCTGTTTTTTTTTCTTTTCTCACAACCTTACTCTTTCTATCTTTTCTTCGCAGCTGTCTGTCCTTCAGTTTATCTCACTTCCTCTTTATCTTACTGTCTGACTGCTTTCCACTTTTCAGCTGCGAATGTGTTTTGTGCCCGTCTAACAGCATCTTTCTCTCCGACTTCCCCTCTCTGTTTCTCTCTATCTGTATGCTTGTCCCTATCTTTTTCTCTCATCACCTTTCGTTTTTGTTTTGTATTTACATCTGTAGCTCTCTCTCGCTCCCCCCCCCTTTTTTTTTTAAATCTCAAGACTTGTGCAGCCCCGATGGGGGATGATGGATGTGCAGAGTTCCTAGCTAGTTTCTCAGGACTGGCAGAGAGAGAGAGAAAAAAAATCTTTGTTGGAAAGCCAAGTACTAATCATTATTGTCATTGAGGTCATCTTCTAACTTTTGGCTGCTGAGGAGTTGAGAGCTAACACCTTATTTATCTGCAAAAAGAAAAAAAAAGCATGGTATGATCTGTAAAAGTGGCTGATGAACACAGAAGGCGGATTAAAGGTAAACCTGGGAACCGCTCCGTTACTCACACAAGAACAAAAACGGGTCGATTGTGAAACTACACATGCAGCAGCTGAGCGACGTTCAAGAGGATAATTGTGATCATTTCAATTCAGTTCCACTTGTGTTCTGCAATGTTAACTAAACTGTTAGTTTACCTACGTCTTCTTTAAATCTCGGGTGCTGTTTGAAACTAGAGCAAAGTCACTGGTGTTTTAAGATCGAGTGTGTGCAGCGCAGCGTGACGCTGATTGCCGTTTTAACCAGGTGATCAATATTCAGTAGTGTACGACATTTTGAACGTAACCTTGCCCATCTTGTCAATGGCAGACACTCAAAGTCTGTGGTTTCAGTTTGCAGCCCTTCTTTGCAAAAACAAAAAAATCTATTTATTTATTTTGTTTAATTTCCTGTACATAGGCAAGAGAATGCATCTGTGTATGTGTGTGTGTGTGTGTGTGTGTGCGCGCCTAATGACCTCTCCATTTCCTGTCCTCTTCCTCCCCATCCACTTTCCAGTCCTCTTTTCTCCGCTCTCGGTATAAATATTCATCCAGCAATGCACCTATTAGATGTATGAGATGCGCTGGCCGCAGCCACCCATCTTCATTAACGTTATCACGCCTGGCTTTTGCCAGTCAAGCCCCTTCTCCCCTCTCCTCCACTCCCCTCTGCCACCCCAAGTGCAGACAAGGGCTGGGTAACAAATTGCTGTAATGAAAGAGAATATAAAAAGAGTACTCCACGTTTTAGAATATATGCAAAGGCCTGGGAAAATAATCTGTTATTCTCTCCCCAACTTGGTGCTCCTGCCTCTCTCTCCCCCTCTCTCTCTTTTTGACTCTCTGTGTCCATTGGCGTTTCTCTCGCTCCATTTTCTTTCGATTCCTTGTTTCCCCGTCGTCAGGTTCTGCGGGTTCGTTTGAATGTTGATGGCTGGATGGGGGGGGGGGGGCAGGCGGGGATGAAGAGATGGAGGGAGGAGCGGCGGTGGGTGGTGAGAGGGGCAGAGATTTGCAAACAAATTTAATAACTAGCCTGCAGAATGGAATCACTTTGCTAGCTTTAGAATTGCTCACCTCATTCGGAGAGAAGTGAGAGAAAGGGATATTGAGGAGAGCGAGAGTGGGGATATTAAAGGAGTGGAGAAAAATTGAAATGTGTCACATCAATTTCAGTCGCGGCAGTTATCAGGCTGTTTGGTAGACACACAAGTGCTTGCGCGAGCGACAGTGAGGGAGACAGAAAGGATGAAAATATAAGGGGTGGGGGAAGATAGGAGGTAGGAGGTGAAGAAAGAGAGGTACGCAGGAAAAAAAATAAGGGGAGAAGGAAGGATTTTTAGTAAATGGAGCTGTTATTCAAGAAAAAAAGAAAACTCAAAAGAAAGCTTATCAAAACATGGCAAGTGTGATGAGAAGCATAGGAGCCTGCTACTGTATGGGACAAAAGCAGTTTTAAGAGCAAAACAAAAACCAAATCAGTCAAACCACAAAAGGCCCTTAACCAAGACTCATTATCTGATATTGCTTGTACACTTCACTGTAATAATGTGAACTACCAAGGAACAGCCGAGTTTCCTCAAAGCTGCCGGGACAAAGGGTTCAGGTTCCCATCTATGGCTTTTTTATCATTTGTAATTCATCTTTTTTTTGTAACATTTTCAACAGTGTAGAATTAATTTAAAGGACCCAGCGAATGTGTTCAATAATAATAATAATAATGATAATAATAATAAATTAATCTTATATAGCACTTTTCTAACACTCAAATTTGCTTTACAATAAATGGGGTGAAACAAGACGACAGATAAACATAACACAAACATACAGGGGAGGATGGGAAGGGGGGGGGGCTACGAGAGGAAGAAGTGGCAGCCACACACAATGCCAGCAGTACTCCCCAACTTTATTCGTCCATCGCAGTGACGAGGACCATCAAGTCATCCTGTGATGGATGGCTGATGACTTGCGCAGTGATTAAAGTGGGGAAAAGTTGTGCGTCATCCACCCCACTCTCTCGCCCGAGACCACTTCCTACCAGTGGCAAGACTAGCAGGATGACTGGCAATGGAGAAGGATGCAGATTTTTCCTCAGGGTTTCTTCCCGAAGCCTTTCCCGTAGACGAGTATACCCGCAAGGCAGCGGAGGTTTAAATCAGAGTTTGCCTTCTCCTAGATTAACTGTCTGACAAGGCTAACAAGCCTCATCTACCCGGGTTTGAAATCAGAGTTGTCCTTCTCCTTGATTGGCTGCCAACCAAGGCTAACGAGTCCAATCGACCCACCCGGTTATACCGCCGGGAACCTGGTCGCCCCCGCATTAGACTTTTGAAAACAGGAGGTACCACGAGAAGGTGCTGCTGCGGACACATTTGCGTAGGAGCGGCCATATGCTAAGGTCCTGATGGACCTGTGGCGATCACTACACCAGGAAGCCAGAGGCCACCGCACCACTTCGCATTCCTTTTGGCAAGGACATCTAGCCCAATATTCGCCACCTCCCAAATACTCGCCACCTCCAGACTTCAACAGATACAAAAGGGCAAGAAAAACAAAATGCAACAGCACCATGGACGTTGATTTTCTGTAGGGGTTTACTCCTGTAGCCTATTGCTCTCCCCAGGTATCCACTAGGCAGTGGCACTATTTAACCCATAGCTGGGGGCTGGTCCGTGGGCATCAGTGAGTTAGATTAGAATCTAATCAAGCATAACAGTAGCAGTATTGTCATAGCTGTGTAAAACATAGCAATGAAAACACAAGTTTGAAAAATCCTGTACATTTTTTCGGACTTTCAAAATATACATTAAAACAGGACATTTGAATGTGCAAGTTTTTTTTTTTATCCATATCTTACTTCTTAAAAATTTTCCATTAAAGATTTTAACAACAACGGGCAGCAAGGTGGCTAAGGATGCATGCAAGTGGGTCCTGGACTCGATCCCAGTCCTTGTGGATTTTATGTCCTTTTCACATTTGCATGGGATTCCTCCAGATAGTCCTTGTTTCCTTCCTCAGACCAAGCATATGCATGTTGGAACAATAAGTGACAGACTGGGAGTGGGCTTTGTGATGGACTGGCAACCTGTCCAGGGTGTTGCTCTGGCTTCTACCCAAGCCTACGGGGATAAGCTCCAGACCCAGGCGACCCCGAACTGGATTAAGCAGGGATAGCAAATGAATGAATGTAACAATATAATTTTTACTGAATGAGAAGAAACAAAGGTTACCAAGACCCTGAGGTGCCAGTGTGAGACTTTAACGTCAGTGTTCAATAAATCACGGTTGAGCAGCTGAAACACTTCAGCTGTCCGTTCCGTGTAGACGAGGACAAAACATAATAAAAACTGAGTTGTAGCTGAGATTTTTTTATGCCATAAATAATTACAATGGGAAATTGGATTAGTCACTGGCTAACACTGGAGGATACATTAATATAGCTTGCTAGTAAAGTCAACAGAGAGATTAAAACATTCACCAAGTTTTTTTATTTGGACTCAGATGATTCGGCTAAGATGTCGAATATGCACAAGGTACTTTCTATCTTACTTGCGGGAGCAGTAAAGAGACACTGTATGTGAAACCCTGATAAGCGTTATCTGTCAGGGGAGCCGTGATTTCAGTGATGGCAAAATTTGATGAACACTGCAACTCAAGGTAAATGAGGCTGCAGAGAAATACCATGTCTTAGCGAAAGAACGAAAGCACTTTAGATCAAAATGTCATGGCTCTCTGAATGCTAGCGAGTACATACAGCTCTGAGTATATAATTAGTCAATTATTTAGAATAGAATAATTTTTTGTGACAACTCAGAACTAAGATACCCGAGGGAAAAAAAAATAAACAACCTACAAATGTGTACAGATTTTTCGAGTAACTAAGTTGTCACATGAGAATAGTAAAACTATTGAAAGGAATACAGTGGAAGAAGTACATGCAGTCAAACACAGCAAAGCAAGATGCTGACAAAAACGTCTCCTGTAGGTTTTCACAGAGAAACAAGAAAATGTGTCCACATTTGAGAAAGCAATGTTCTGGGAAGTGCAGTGAAGAAAACAATTGTGGTAAAGCATAAATACAAGACGGCGAAATCATATGAGGGTGACAAGTATACACTGTAATTGAACAAAATGGAGACAAGTAATAGGATATTTTGAGTGTAAATATAATTAACATAAGGCGGCACGGTGGCGCAGTGGTTAGCGCGGTTGCCTCACAGCAAGAAGGTCCTGGGTTCGAACCCCAGGCTAGTCCAACCTTGAGGGTCGTCCTGGTGTGTCCTCTGTCTGGAGTTTGCATGTTCTCCCAGTGTCTGCGTGGGTTTCCTCCGGGTGCTCCGGTTTCCCTCCCACAGTCCAAAGACATGTAGTTCAGGTGAATCGGCCATACTAAATTGTGTGTGTGTGTGTGTGTGTGTGTGTGTGTGTGTCTACTGAGACACTAAGGATTTTTTATTGTTTAAAGAACAGGTTTAAGGCTTGTATTCTGTGCCTCCAAAAGATGCTGTTGTGTCCAGTGGTATTTCCATGCCCAAAATGTCTACAATGAAGCTGGTGAGTAAAATGACATCCTAGCCAATTTGTACAATAACAAAAAACTATGAAAGGAAGACCAGGTCCTTAAAAAAAAAACCAACAGAATTATCCTTGCAACAAGTTGAGCTATGAAACCAATGTAAGTACAATATGAAAATATGCTGGCCATTGACATGCCAGAGTGGAAAATGTTCATGGATAGCGTTGTGACAAAAACGTTGTGGGGTTCAATGGCAAATGAGGCAGGTGAAATTGAAAACAGATATGTGTTCAAAGCTGACGGCTCTCTGAAGTGTGAATACAAGAGTGAGATCAATAAGAAAATGGAGCCAGAGAGCAGAGTGCCAATGGCTATGATGACACTTCTTTAAGAAGTGCTGAAACAAGTCCAAAAAGAGAGATCATTGCACCTGTTGAGTTGCAGAACAGACCACTTTCCCTTAGCAGAAATCAAAGGGGAGACCAATATTCTGCATCGATCCAAAACCACTGAAGGGGCCTATGAATTGCAGATACTTTATTCCCCCGCTATTTGTGTCATCCTCCCTCTGCAGCTGTCCAAAACTAGGATGCTCAGTCTGCAATTTCAAATATGGTTTTTGGCTCTGAAAAAGCTATTTCCCTCATTTGGAGGGTTTAAATGGCTAAATATGCAGATGTGGACTGACCAAATGCCTGAGATTTTCTTGCAGAAGTGGACTGGAGCATTGGAGGACTCATCTGGCATAAACATGCTTTATAAAAATTCAAAATTGTGTTGAACAGATGCTAGGAAAATAAGCTCAGCTGAATGCTGACAGGTTCAAACTGAAATGACAGGAAGTGTCCTTTATCTGTTACCTGTTAATCACTGAGGGACTGATAATTGACTCAGGAAAGGAACATGCTGTCATGGAAATGCCAATATCTTGAGAGGTGAAAGCAACAAAGAGCAAAGAGAAACCCACTGCCATGGTAAATAATATGTCAGAGTCCATTGATCACTTATCAGATAACAGTGAGATATTGAGAACCTTAATATTTGAAAATGGTCAGTCAGCCTATTGTACTATATATATATATATATATATATATATATATATATATATATATATATATATATATAAAGCTAGATGTAGGAGAAAAAAAATACATAGCAGTACAAGCCTGTTTCGTTTGTCACATACTCATCAGCTGCCAAGTAGGCTATACCACAAAGAAAAAAACCCAGCGAATGAATAAATGCTATGTTGCCTCGCACCACACGCCTAGTTACGGTGCACAGCAAATAATGGGAGGAGAGGAAACATTTGAAAAGTAATATCAGGAACATTACAACCAATGAGGGAAGGACTGGGGCTTGTTTTGAAAAAGTAAGGGCTTAAAGGGCCGGGGCACTGTTGAAATAGCTTACTTTTAAAATATCCATCCATCCATTATCCAAACCGCTTATCCTGCTCTCAAGGTTGCGGGAATGCTGGAGCCTATCCCAGCAGTCACTGGGCGGCAGGCGGGGAGACCGACCTCTTCCAACGTATTAGTCAACTATGCCAGCGTAAGATTTACATAGAATTAGTGACTATATTTGGGACAAAATTTACTTTTAATTGGGATGAACTCCTTTTTGGTCTATTACATGCAACACCCACAAACATTAATACAAGTCACTTATTTGTCATATTGAGTATAGCTGCAAGAAAAGCAATTACAAAGAAATGGCTTAAGTCAGACACCCCAACTATAGAGGACTGGTATGATGTAATTTATGACATTTTTGTGATGTAAAGAATTACCTTCTCCATGAGGCTTGAGGAAACTAAATTTGAGAAAATGTGGGAGAAATAGAAATTGTATATTTCCCCAAAACATCAATCTTTTGTTTAAATGTGTTTATGTAAGTATTTTTTGTTCTTTTTCTTTCTTTTTTCTTTTATCTCAAATGGAAAAAACACCCCATGTTCTATTTTTGTATTCTATAATTACTCTGTAAAATGCAGAAAAAGATGGATCACTTCATAAAAGTATCTAACTTGAGATGATTATGTAAAAACGCTGTTAATATGTGATTCCAAAAAAAAAAAAAAACAACAAAAAAAAACTCAGCTGAAGGCAGAACATTATCTGGTATCCCTACAGCAACACCGAGGCCTCTAATATTGGAAAACTATTTTTCAAACTTTTGTATGAGTCTTTTACCTCAGACCATCAACTAAGAAAAATATTCAACAGGAACATAGTCAAAATTAGCTACAGCTGCATGCCAAATGTTCAGCAAGTTATATCATCCCCTAATACAAGCATCATGACCAAGGCACAAACCTTACCAGGCATCAGTGACTAGAGAAGACAACTACAAAGTGAATACTTTATAGTTGGCACAGAGGTTAGCATGGTCGCCTCACAGCAAGAAGGTCCTGGGTTCGTGCCCTGGGGTAGTCCAACCTTGGGAGTTGTCCCAGGTCATCCTCTGTGTGGAGTTTGCATGTTCTCCCCGTGTCTGCGTGGGTTTTGTCCGGGTGCTCCGGCTTACTCCCACAGTCCAAAGACATGTAGGTCAGGTGAATCGGCTGTACTAAATTGTCCCTAGGTGCGTGTGTGTGTGTGTGTGTGTGTGTGTGTGGGCTCTGCGATGGTCTGGCAGCCTGTCCAGGGTATCTCCCCGCCTGCCGCCCAATAACTGCTGGGATAGGCTCCAGCATCCTCACAACCCTGAGAGCAGGATAAGCGGTTTGGATAGTGGATGGATGGATGGCTATATATTCACCACAATTGCCAAACTCATACTCGAAATGAAGAAGAATGTATGTGCCCACCAAACAGCGTAGATGTTGTCAAGGTCACAAAAAGTAAAGAACAACCTGGAGAAGGATGGAAACCAGACAGGTTCAAAGTTATATTCACATCAGGTCAAGTCCAGGCCCTGTGATGGCCTGGCGGCCTGTCCAGAATGTCTCCCCGCCTGCTGCCCAATGACTTCTGGGATAGGCTCCCGCATAGCCGTGACCCCGATTGGGATAAGCAGCTTGGATAATGGATGGATGGATCCTCGAAATGTTTGAACATCTCAGGAGACAATGGTGTTCTATGTCAGAATCATCACCAGTCTATCCACAGAGCAATGCCTAAGCTTAGTCTGTTGTGGAAAAATAAACAAATGATAAAACTAGGGATGGTGAAACCTGATGAGCATGCATGCTGCAAGGTAAAACCTCTCCAATCTGTTTGGGTGTTTGCTTTTTGGGGGGTGTTGGGCTTGGTTGGCAGTGGTTGGGGAGGGGTGCAGTCTACTACACATGTTCTCCAATAAAAGTGGAGTCCTCATCTGCTATTTTTCACCAGCGGGTTTATCTGGGGGGGACGACACGTGCAGAGACACACTATTTTCCTTCTTATCCCCCTGCAGCTGTACAGGCTGCATCACCTGTAGGAGTAGCTAATTACAATAGTAGGACATATTACCTCTACCGGCTCCCCCAGGCCGTGCCAGAGACAATGCTTGGCTTTTGAACAGTGAAACTCAGCATGTGGACACTACTTTCTTTGAACCCTAGGCAATAACAATGATTACAGACAACGCGCTGTCTCAAGTCTGGCTACATTATTTGTCAGCCCAATCCACATGACTGTATACAGTGAATGTTAGAAAATGAACAACACTGACCGATGCATGAATAAAAGGGAACAGAGATTAAATGTGGAAAAGTGTTGCATTTATCTGACAGTGTTGTGTTGAGCTAAGGTAAAATGCAGTAGACAAAACATTTTATTTCAAATTTGATGGATTAATGTCATAATTATATCCACTTATTGTTGATACATAGGTTATCAGCAGTAAGACAGAGTGACAACAGTATAGAAGCTGAGACATTTACATTATGGGCTGATTCGTGGTTTTACTACAGTAACCCATGTGGCCTGCAGCAAAAAAAATCTTATTTTTTATATCATCCCGTCTTGACTACAGTAACTCTCTTTTCATCTGCCTCAGCAAAGCATCCCTGGGTCATTTACAAATGGTCCACAATGCTGCTGCTAAACTCTTGATATCACCTATAAAGGTCTGCATGGTCAGGCTCCTCCCTACATTAGAGATGTCTTGCAGCCCTGTGGCACCAGCAGGTCTTTATGGTCCTCTGATCAGGTTTTCTTGGTTGTTCCTCGATCTAGACTTAAAACTGAAGGCGACTATGCTTTTGAGGTTGTGGCTCCTAAACTTTGTAATTCTCTCCCTTTGGACTTAAGAACTGTGGACACACAGTGGACACCTTCAAAAAGCAGCTCAAGACCCATTTGTTTAGATTTGTCTTTGTGTAATTTTTCTATTTATTTCTGTTTTTATTGTGTTTTATGTCTGTACATATGTCTATACTTTATTTCCTCTGTCAACCACTTTCTGAGGTCTCTGCTCTCAAAAGGCACTATACAAATAAAGTAACTTATTCATTAAAATTAAGCAGATTTAGTACACATGCTCACATTTTGAAGTGTACTTAATTATGTCAGTTTTCTAGTGTGAACAACACTACCTGCTCGTAACACAGATAGACATAGTATGTAGTATGCATTTTGAATGCAGTGATACTCTTCCATTAAAGCTATCCGTGACTTTTTTTTTTTGGATCACCCCACCCCCCCTTTTTCCCCCCCAATTGTATCTGGCCAATTACCCCACTCTTCCAAGCCGACCTGGTCACTGTTCCACCCCCTCTGCTGATCCAGGAAGGGCTGCAGACTACCACACTGCCGGATCGAATCCCCATGTTAGCTCCGGCTTGGTCGGGCATCCCTACATACACAATTGGCCGTGTCTGCAAGTGGGAAGCCAGATGTAGGTATGTGTCCTGGTCGCTGCACTAGCGCCTCCTCTGGTCGGTTGGAGCACCTGTTCGGGGGGGGGGGCGACTGGGGGTAATAGCGTGATCCTCCCATGTGTTATTTTCCCCTGGTGAAACTCCTGTCAGATGAAAAGAAGCAGCTGGCGACTCCACATGTATCGAAGGAGGCATGTGGTAGTCTGCAGCCCTCCCCAGATTGGCAGAGGGGATGGAGTAGCAACCAGGACAGCTCGGAAGAGTAGGGTAATTGGTCGGCCGGATACAATTGGGGAGAAAATGGGGGGGGGGATAATGATCATGATAAACAAAATATATCTGAATCTACAGTTAAAACTAATATTGGTTCCAATGTTTTGAATGAATGATAAGTTTCAAAATAGTTTCCCAAAAAATAAAAATGTGTCTACTTACAAAATTAATCACCTTTAAAAGTAATGTTATGGGCTGTAGGCAAAGGATGAAACATTTATTGAGAAAATAAACTTGCCATCCATAACTTTTGGTCAAATTTGGTTGCTGAAAATATATCAATATATTTTTTTAGTGAAATGCAGTAATTGTCTGACCCACTTATGATGTATATGTAGTCTGTCTGTTTATTGTGTTTTTGTGTGTATTATGTTTTTTTGGTTTGTATATTTATGTATGCACACATTTGTTTGTGACAAGTTTAAGTGTGCCTTCCATCAAATAATAATCCCCTCCAACAAATAATAGTCTGTTGGTTGTTCAAAATGCCTCAAATTGTGTTTCCAACATAAAAAAGATGCACTGCTATTGCATTTTATCAAGAATTGATTGATGACCCACTAATTTTTGTTTTCTCTCTCATTGCCATATGCAGAAAAACATATAATGACACATTCAGATGCTTAGATAACCCTAGCTTGTACTTGAGGATGATAGAGGTTGACAAACACTGTCTGGGCCATACATCATTTCTATGGTGTCTGTCTAAGCACAGCATGTCTCCCACATGAACAATCTGGATAGAACTGGGCAGCTAGTTTCCAAAAGTATTTATCGATCTATCCATTTAGGGGTGAAGTGTTTTACAGCTCCAACAACAAAATCAAGTTCTCATGTTCAGTTTTCTGCTCTGAACTTGCAACCCCAAACTTGGTCTTATTAAACATGGTTTGTTGGTAGAGGTTTGTTACTTTCTACTGCATAGGTAAACATTGGTGTATTATTATGGTTGTTAATGCAAAGTTAACCTTGTCTTTTGGACTCATTTCAGTGGTGATTTTGGAAAGTTTGAAATGTTTAAAGAGAGAATTTGTTGCTTCAACGAAGACCTGGAAAAGGAATGCATGCTTATAAAAGTGGACCTCTTTTCACAGATGCTGATAAAATAGTATCCTACACTTATCCTAGACTGTTCATATCACCATTTGAAATCTTACAGTTCATCAGGACAAAATTAAAGTTGTGATTGTTGCCTGAATATTTGACCATTTAAGTTATGCTTTCCTAAAACTAGTGTCAGTTGCAGAGTGGGTGGGCGTTTCACTGTCCCGTATTTCACTCAAGTGAATCTGGTAATCCTAAATAATGGCAATCTCATTACTGTGATATGTTATGTCAGTTATTTATGCATTTATCTATTGCATTATGGGGAATTGTTAGTGTCCTTTACTTTCCTCGTTTATGTTTTTTCTTCTTCTGTTGGCTTCTTTCCTGTTTTTCAGGGGTCGTTACAGCAGATTTTACAGTTTTCATCAGCACCCAGTGAGGGTACAGTATCAATGGTTGCCATTGTTAACTCAGGCCTTGACCGATCTGGTATGGTGTTGTCAATCCACATAACGATTTGGCAAAATTTTACGTCAGATACCCTTCCTAACACAACCACTAACCTTATGGACAGGGGCACAGGTGAAGCACTGGATGCCATCCCAGTATTCATGGACTTACTTGTACCCATGCCTGTTGCTACTTCCTTTTGTGTGTGCGTGTGTGTGTGTGTGTGTGTGTGTGTGTGTGTGTGTGTATATCTTTGTTAAAAGTAACACTCAACGGTAGTGATAAGTCTCAACAAATAAGGAGCAAAATAATCCAGTGAGTCAAGTAAATTCTTTATGAAGACAGTACAAGTCTATTTCATGTCATATGCAATCATCAGCTGTCAATAAAGCTACACAGAAAAGAACACACCATTTACTGCATCGTCATGCAAATCACGTGCACAACGTCCAATGGGAAAGGGAGCAGTGCGACATTCAAAAATTCAAAAACATCCCAGCAAGCATTAATAGAAGACTCTCAAAATTATCATCTAGTGAGTCCATCTTCAATGAAGCTGTACCCCCATACCAAGATGCATTACAAAAGAATGACTACAATTTTAAGTTCAAGTACAACCCACCATTAAATACTGACTGACAGCAAATCAACAAATGTAGCAGAAAACAAAACATCACCTGGTACAACCCACCCTGCAGTGACGCCATGGCCACAAACATCGGTAAGCAGTTTTTTGAACTTTTGCATAACTGCTTTACCCTAGATCAGCGGTCGGGAACCTATGGCTCGCGAGCCATATATGGCTCTTCCGGTGACGGCATATGGCTCCCAGACAATTTTGAGTTGAAAATTATTTTTTTTTCAAAAAAATCAGTTTGGAACTGATTTTAAAATACTTGTGATATTTCTTAATAATACTGTGTCATTTTAAAGTAAACAGAAATTAGTTTTGAAGATAAATTTCACGGGTCACGGGTCACCCGTGGGTCGGGTCGGGAACCAATGGCTCGCGAGCATGTCCGGGTCATTGTAAAGGTGAAGAAATCAATTTTATCAGATAGCCAACTAGTTTATCCGCTTCAACCCTTGTAACGGAAAAGATGGCGAAAAGAAAAAAAGACGATGATTACCGTGCATTCCAGGCTGCGTGGACAGAGGAATTTACATTTGTGGAGAGAGCAGGATCTGCGGTATGTCTAATATGCAATGATAAAATTGCATCGATGAAACGGTCAAATATAAAGCGGCACTTCGATACGCACCATGCTTCATTTGCATCGAAATATCCAGCGGGGGACAGCAGGAAAAGGGCATGCGAGGAGCTACAGCGGAGAGTGCAGACGAGTCAGCAGCAACTACGTGTGTGGACCAAGCAAGGTGACGGGAATTCCGCTAGCTTTGCGGGGGCTTTGGCAATAGTAAGGAATGGAAAGTCATTCACAGATGGCGAGTATGCCAAAACATTCATGCTTGATGTGGCCAATGAACTGTTTGATGACTTCCCAAATAAAGACAAGATAATCAAACGAATAAAAGACATGCCCCTGTCAGCAAGAACTGTGCACGATCGTAGCATCATGATGGCAAATCAAGTCGAGGAAACACAAATTAAGGACATAAACGCCGGGACATACTTTTCTCTCGCGTTAGATGAGTCAACAGACGTTAGCCATCTATCTCAGTGCAGTATCATTGCCAGGTATGCTGCAGGTGACACACTGCGTGAGGAAAGCTTGGCTGTTTTGCCAATGAAAGGGACAACAAGAGGAGAGGATTTATTCATGTCTTTCATGGAGTTTGCTAAAGAAAAAAAACTACCGATGGATAAACGTATTTCTGTCTGTACTGATGGTGCACCCTGTATGTTGGGGAAGAACAAAGGATTTGTAGCGCTTCTCCGTGAACATGAAAAGAGAGCCATCCTAAGTTTTCATTGCATCCTGCACCAGGAGGCGCTTTGCGCTCAGACGTGTGGCCAGGAGCTTGGCGAGGTGATGTCTCTGGTCATTCGAGTGGTCAACTTTATTGTTGCCCGAGCTTTAAATGATCGCCAGTTTAAAGCTCTGTTAGAAGAAGTTGGGAATCATTATCCCGGTCTGCTTTTACACAGCAACGTGCGTTGGTTGTCAAGGGGGAAGGTGCTCAGCCGTTTTGCAGCTTGCCTGAGTGAAATCCGGACTTTTCTTGAAATGAAAGGCGTCAAGCATCCTGAGCTAGACAACACTGACTGGCTCCTGCAGTTTCACTATCTCGTGGACATAACTGGCCATCTGAACCAGCTCAATGTGAAAATGCAAGGTATTGGAAATACAATCTCATCCCTTCAACAAGCAGTGTTTGCATTTGAAAGCAAGCTGGAAGTCTTTCTCAGGGACATTGAAACAGGTCGTCTTCTGCACTTTGAAAGACTGCAACAATTTAGAGATGCATGCTTAGCAAGTGACTCCACTCAACATCTGGATCTCCAGCAGCTAGCTGGCTTTACGTTCAATCTCCTGCAGTCATTCAAAGCACGTTTTGGAGAATTTCGTGCACGCACTGGTCTTTTCAAGTTCATCACTCATCCACATGAGTGTGCAGTGGACAAAATCGACCTGACATGCATCCCCGGGGTCTCTATCGGAGACTTTGAGCTGGAAGTTGCTGACCTGAAGGCATCAGACATGTGGATGAGTAAGTTCAAGTCACTTAATGGAGAGTTGGAAAGTCTTGCGCGACAGCGAGCAGAGCTGGCGAGGGAACACAAGTGGACAGAAATGAAAAATCTTCAACCTGAAGACCAGCTGATTCTTAAAACTTGGAACCTGTGACATACCACACAATGCAGCGTGTGAGTATTGCCGTATTGACCATGTTTGGCTCTACATATGCATGTGAACAGTCTTTCTCGCATATGAGGAACATTAAGACCAACGCTCACGTTTAACTGATGGAAGCCTCAACGCCTGCATGAAGCTCAACCTCACCACGTATGAACCAGACTACAAGGCCATCAGCAAAACCATGCAGCACCAGAAGTCGCATTAAAAGTAAGACATATTTAATTTATTATACGTTAAAAATACTATATGGCTCTCAATGAAATATATTTAGAAATATTTGGCTTTTATGGCTCTCCCAGTCAAAAAGGTTCCCGACCCCTGCCCTAGATCATCAACTGAGGAAGACATTGAATAAGAACATCATCAAAATTAGTTACAGTTGCAAGCCTACCATTCAACAAATAATATCATCCCACAACACAAGAAACATGAACAAATTAATGACACCTTCATCAAAAACCGACACCCCTAACTGCAACTGCCATGTGAACAACTCATGTCCCATCGAAAGAAAATGCCAGATGAAAGGAGTTAGCTACCAAGCTATGGTGACGAGAGATGACAATGGCAAAATAGAGTCACACGTCGGTCTAACAGAGGGAATATTCAAAAAGAGGTTTAACACACAGGTGTAGCTTTAGAAACAAACATTTCAAGAATGTAACATTTTTTTTCTTCTCAAAGATATTTTTATTGTTTTTTAAACAACAAGCAATACTTACAAAGATTTTAAAACAAGTGTATGATATGTCAGATTTACATGATATAAAAATGATATAGGAAAGAATGTAACATCTTTAAGCCGTTATATTTGGTCATTGGCGGACAGAAACATTAATTATTCAACCACCTGGAAAATCCTCTCAAAGAACAAAGCATATTCAACCAGTAGTAAAATGTGCAATCTATGTCTAACTGAAAAATAGTTTATCATTTGCAAACCAGAAATGTCCACACTGACTAATAGGAATGAATTGGCCAGCAATTGAAGACATAGATATAAGCACCAATTTCGTAATTATAAATAAATCATACCAATAGACAAATATGATGCAGTAAATGCTATGTTCTTTCCCGTGTAGCTTTATTGTGACAGCTGATGATTGCATATGGCATGAAACAGACTTGCATTGTCTCATAAATAATTTACTTGACTCACTGGATGTTATATATATATAATATATATATATATATATATATATATATATATATACACACACATTTTTGCATGGTTATCAACATACATAATACTGAACACCAAACAAAACCCTCAAATCTGTGAGGAGATTAAAGATCTGCGAGAGGTACTGCATTTTGAATATATTTGACCTGCTGAAATAGGGCCCTGTGATGGACCGGTGGTCTGTCCAGGGTGTCTCCCTGCCTGCCACCCAATGACTGCTGGGCTAGGCGCCAGCATCCCCGCAACCCTGATTGGGATAAGCGGCTTGGATAATTGATAATGAATGTTCAGAAAGGAGCAGGAAGAGGTATACACTTATTCATTCCTGCCCCTTCTCCACTACTCATCAATTAATTCATAATCTTTATCTTATACACAGTTTATATACAATTATCCCAATTCTATGTACATAGTAATAGAGGTGATGAAGGCATATGAGTTTAAATACTTGGGGTCAACTGTACAAAGTAACGGGGAGGGCAGAAGAGAGGTGAAGAAGAGAGTGCAGGCAGGGTGAAGAGGGTGGAGAAGAGTGTCAGGAGTGATTTGCGACTAAAAGGTACCAGCAAGAGATAAAGGGAAGGTTTACAAGATGGTTGTGAGACCAGCTGTGTTATATGGTTTAGAGACAGTAGCACTGACGAAATGACAGGAGGCGGAGCTGGAGGTGGCAGAGTTGAAGATACTGAGATTTTCATTGGGAATGACGAAGAAGGACAGGATTAGGAATAATCATATTAGAGTGACAGCTCAGGTTGGACGGTTTGGAGACAAAGCAAGAGAGGCAAGATTGAGATGGGTTGGACATGTGTGGAGGAGAGATGCTGGGTATATTGGGAGAAAGATGCTGACTATGGAACCGCCAGGGAAGAGGAAAAGGAGAAGGCCAAAGAGGAGGTTTATGGATGTGGTGAGAGAGGACATGCAGGTGGCTGGTGTGACAGAGGAAGATGCAGAGGACAGGAAGAAATGGAAACGGATGATCCGCTGTGGCGACCCCTAATGGAACAGCAGAAAGTAGTAGTAGATCCCAATTCTATGTATGATTATTATTCCAGTTCCTATTTTCACACCGGGCTGCTAATGCCTGAACTGCTGCATTTACAAAATATTAGGTTTTTTTTCTCCCTCTTCAGTATCAATTTAAAGAATACATTGATGGCGAGGATTGTGTACTGACCTTTTTATTTTGTTGTAAGCAGCGAATATCAAACTGTATTCAGTTCAGATGATTGTTTTACTTTTTAAGAAATCTTGAGACTTGGACTGAATCCTGGTCATAATTAGCAAGAATCCTCAGTAATTATCTTCTGGTCAGCTTAATGACTCCCTCCTGTGTGAGCGGGAGTAAAGATGATTTTATTGGCCCAGAAATGTGGCCATTTGATTGGTTGGAAAGAGTGACTGTGTCGCCAGCCTGGTTAACTGCTGCTCTGAAATCATTTTAATAAGAACAGATGCCCTTGGCGGGTTTTCCGTTCCCTTACTCTCACTCTCGCTATCCTTCTCTGTGCAAACACAGAGGGAAAAAGAGAGAGAGAGGGGAGGGGAATGATTGAAATGTTCCTGTTAATGAGATATTAAAGTATCCTCCCTTTCTAATCATTCTTGCTAATTACATGCTACAGTCGTAAGTGAGGATGGCTACCAAACGGCCGTTTGCACAGAGGCATACTGAGAGAGAAAGAGAAAGAGAGAGAGGGAATGAAAGGTCTGTTTCTCATGAGTTGTAGCCAAACATTCTGTCACTATAATAAACATATAATCTATTAATTTTGTATACATTAAAGATTAGACTGGTACCTTCAGATTCACATTAGCCTCTTTAACTGATGGCCAGTCAATAGTTTGTTTGCAAGTCACTTGTTATGGTCCCACTGGGATGATTTTGCACATGCAGCCTCCATGGCTTCATGTATTTTGGCATCCTGTACCCTCTTTTTCAATCTGATTTTTCAATAGTGATCCACAACTGGCACCATTTATCTTAAGGCCTAGGTGAGAAGTGAGCTTTTTGACTTACAATTCAATGCCAGGAACATCTTCATTGCTTTACAGCATAAACTTGCCATGCGAGCTCAGGCCTGATCACATTCTTCAATTTCCTAACTAAAAAAGGTGAAAATACCCCCACTCTAAAAATAGATAATAATTAAACATACATGAAAAGCAATTGCACAGGGCAAATTATCGTTTAAAGGCAGAATCTGTAATGGTGTCAAAAAGCGACCTCTTGGCAAATGAGTCGAGGAACGTGTCCTCGCCTGGACAACATATGGGCTTGCGACCTCGCTCACCATCGTAGAGATATTGGCTATGCTTTCTTGAAATGGAAATATGTTAAAACCAAACAGGATTCAAACGCAATGCCGCTGTGTAAGTAATGGCTTGATTTTTTCCCCCCTGATTTGGTCAAACATGCGGCTCTCTGGCTCTGGAAATTGTCGGTTTCAAAGATGGACTGAGGGAGTTGGTGAGGGAGGCGGCACTGTGGTTGAATGAGTTTCTCCCAGTTTTTACATTCAACAAGAAAATATATTTTTGTAATCATCATAAAATACATTTCGATGCCACCTTTTCACACAATTGCAGATTGTACCTTTAATACTTGATGGTTGGAACATTAAAGTGTAACCTCTCCCCCAGGTCTGAGCCTAACTCCACTCACTGCATAATTTGGAAAAATACTAACAGTGGCCAAGGGGTGGGGGTGGGGAGGCGCATGGACAACAGTAGCTGGGGAGATCCGCGAGAAGGGCCTAGTATGAGTCCCCATCTCACCGCCACACACCACCGTACCCAGTTTCCTCCACCGTCCGGCTTTCCAGCACAGCATCAGACACCACCCTGCAAAGACGCCCTGACCACCACGATGTGGATGTGCCGCAGATGGAAAGGGGCCCCGCGAGACGGGCCGCAGTTTTCCGGCGGTGGAGAGACGGTCAATGGGGCAACTACTCCCCTACCTGCGGCGTGAGCCCAACCAACCCATTTGTCCAGTGGTCAAATGGGTTGGTTGGACACCAGCACACAGAGAGAGAGACAACAGGAGAGAGGGAGAGACGGACACCAGCACACAGAGAGAGAGACAACAAGAGAGAGGGAGAGACGGACACCAGCACACAGAGAGAGAGACAACAGGAGAGAGGGAGAGACGGACACCAGCACACAGAGAGAGAGACAACAGGAGAGAGGGAGAGACGGACACCAGCACAGAGAGAGAGAGACAACAGGAGAGAGGGAGAGACGGACACCAGCACACAGAGAGAGAGAAACAACAGGAGAGAGGGAGAGATGGACACCAGCACACAGAGAGAGAGAAACAACAGGAGAGGGAGAGACGGGCACCAGCACACAGAGAGAGAGAAACAACAGGAGAGAGGGAGAGACGGACACCAGCACAGAGAGAGAGAAACAACAGGAAAGGGAGAGACGGACACCAGCACAGAGAGAGAGAGAAACAACAGGAGAGAGGAAGAGACGGACACCAGCACACAGAGAGAGAGAAACAACAGGAGAGAGGGAGAGACGGACACCAGAACATAGAGAGAGAGAAACAACAGGAGAGAGGGAGAGACGGACACCAGCACATAGAGAGAGAGAAACAACAGGAGAGAGGAAGAGACGGACACCAGCACACAGAGAGAGAGAAACAACAGGAGAGAGGAAGAGACGGACACCAGCACACAGAGAGAGAGAAACAACAGGAGAGAGGAAGAGACGGAGACACCAGCACATAGAGAGAGAGAAACAACAGGAGAGAGGGAGAGACGGACACCAGCACATAGAGAGAGAGAAACAACAGGAGAGAGGAAGAGACAGACAGCGGTGCTTCTACAGCTGTCAAAAGCACAAGACCGAGCCATTGCGACAAAATTTAAACTGATGAAATAATATAACTATAACTAACAGTAAATTGAAAGAAATTCTAAAGGTTGGTAGAACATGTAATAAAGAGCAAGGTTAGCGAGTAAACTCCTCCGAATGATGAGTCTCGGTCAGCATATATTTGAAACTGAGCACAGCTTCACAGACTCACACTCAATGGCGGGGGCTGGGGGAGGTGGGTCACCCAATTTTGATGAGAGGGCGTTAACATGCTTTTCTTTTCAAATTTAATGACATAGGTAAGTCCCAACTGGTCGACTCTACATCAGCATTGGGCTTGCAGGTTCAGGCCTGATTTAAAACAGTAGATGGTGTGCTTAGCCATTTTCAACCCATAGAATGCCGATTTTTATAAATTTGGTAAGAAATGTATTTCTTACTAAATTATCAACAGCATTGATGTATTTCATCACTGTACAGTCATACCATTCAGTTTACAGCTCAAAAACACATTTAAGTGTTTAGTACCTCCTTAAATCCTGGGGATGGTACAAAGTGTGATTTGAAGCATTTCCTGCATTTTTAGACTCCTTCAACAGTTAAAGTAACTAAGCGACAGTGAGTGAAGACAAGTGTTAATGGTGGATAAACCAAAATGAGGACATGAACAATGAACAGAGAATCTTAGAGAGTGAACAGCTTTAAATACCAGAGAAAGGTGAATCCACATTTGGCTGGTGTGGGAGATATCACATAATACAATTTTCACATCATGAGCACCTGATAAAATTGGCAGAAAGACCTCTATGTTTCCCTGTTGGTCCCTTTTTTCATCTCACCTTCTTTCCCCTTTTTCTCATGGCATGCGTGCAACTGCCGCCGTGGGCTGTGCATCGCAAATTGTGGTCACTCACTCACTCACTCATGGATGACCTGGGAGGGATGTTTAGTAGGACACGCTCACAACTGATGTATGGGCAAATGGAGGGCAACACATAACCTTACAGAGGTGAGGACACGGCAAAGCTAGCTAGCTACTATATAGTCAGCTTAGTTTTATTCATGACACTTTTAGGATATGACTGAACATAAACGCTATGTGCTGGTCCCCCATCTTTCTCACTGAACACTGCTCTGCTCCACCTTCATGCACAGTACAGGTGCACCGTTGGTGTGGATGGTTTCGTGCTTATTTCCATTCTTTTTTTTTATTCTCCTTTATTGAACATGCCTCTTACTGTGCCTCGAGTTTTTGTTTGAGTCAATGGAGCAGCAGCCGAGAATTTTCTGACCCACCTTTTTCTCTCTCTCTCTTTTTTGACTTTCGCTTTCAGATTCCCTCTGTGTAAAGATCAATAGCTCATACACTTTACATAGCACACCCGTGTTGCTTGCTTTGCCAAGGAAGAAAGTGGAAATTACCTACAGTCAATGGACATGCAGCGTTTCTGTGCTTGTGTGAGCTTATGTATGTGTTTGTGTTACATGTGTGACTTTTATGCTGCTGAGGTTATTGATGTCATTGTATGACACCTCTCCCTCCCCTTTGTCAGAGGAGCCGAAAGACAAAAGAAAATCAAAACAAAAAGCAAAGGAAAATAAGTAATAATGTCTTGGACAAAAGAGAGAGCAAAGGAGAGGGAAGAAGAAAGGAAAGAAAGATGTTTTATAGATACGTATATGAAAGAGAAATGTATAAAGGGAGAAAGACTCAAGAATACTCAGCTAACGTATCATTCAGGGGCGCCGTAATGGGGGAGGGGGCAGGGGGCCATTGGCACCCCACTTTTACCCTCTTTCCAAATTTCCCCACTAATGCCCCTATACTGCAACACTTACGGTAAAAGGACATTTCAATCATTCCTATCCACTCTTAAGAAATTAGGTCAGATAAAGCACGCAGACATAAATCAGGAAGAATATTCACATTTTAATCCAATCAAAGGGTACATTGCAACATAAATCAAATGCACTGGTAGCCTACACAGCAACCAATAAAATGATGTGTGTTTGCGTTGTTTGTCTGGTAGAGCCATTAACTTGGCTAACGTCAGCTCTGCTAGCTATCAATATTGCGAACACATGCTTCTGCAAAAATGTCAAAAGAAGCAGTGAATAAGAAAGTAAAATACAGCCAAACAAAACTAAACTTTAACAGTAATGTTACACCCCCGCCGTCCACAACTCCATTGGAGCCTGGCCCCCCAAATCAAGAACCAGTGTAGCCAGAACCCCGAAGCAGCACCACCAGGACGGGGACTGGTGATACTGTTGAAACCGCTAGCATAGAAGCGAAACAGGCTAGTGCTAGCACAGATTGCATGGAGGATTGTTGTCGGGACATAGAGATGGGTAAAGCTGCACAGCTAATTATTGACAAAAAGGAGAATGCTAGTTGTTTGGACAAAGGGGAAGAAGATACTTCAATGCAGAGAAAAAAAAGAGAGAGTGGTTAATTCTATGAAAAACCCATAAGCGAGCCTTCTCTGAAATACGCAGATTTGCTGCTGTTAAGCAGCTTGTAACTTTCTTGAAGTGTGGGGATGACGGCTTTGTAAAGTCGGGAATTAACAATTGGAAAAAGTGCCTAAGCCTCGTGGACTGCCACGAAAAGTCGCACTATCACAAAGAGTGTGTGCATAAAAAGCGCTAAATCATTTTGGTGAGGAATGTGACGATGAAGCAGTAAGCTGTTTTTCTGATTTTTCGTTAAATATGGCTTTGGGATAGATTTGCGCTGCTGAACACATGACAACATTACCATTGCTATTCCTTGCTTGCTCTACAGTGTTACTGTCTTGTAAACTCGTAGTTTAGGCTTGTATCTAACCCCACATGCACTAGATGGCTTATGTTTGAGATACCGCTACCCCGTGGGCAGACAGCAGAAAGAGTGGGATTGCAAAACTGAATACAATGTATCAGTTAAGCTCTCAAGCTCAACACAGAACGCTACATTGAGATTGCCAAACTGCAACAAAGTAAAAAGATGGGGTGGACACGTGTCTTCAATAACGTGGTTCATTGCATTAAAACTGAAAATACAGGCATACGGAGCTGCGCTCCGGTGCGCTCTTATAGCACTATACAGTACACCCCTGCACACGCATATATATCATTGTTGCCCCCCCCCCCCACACACACACACACAAACACACACTTCTGAAATGATTCCGGCGCGCCTGGTATCATTCACAATATTTATATAGCAAAATTAATTTAATCTGAGATCTAAAGTCTATCTATTTTCCATCCATCCATTATCCAAACCGCTTATACTGCTCTCAGGGTCGCGGGGATGCTGGAGCCTACCCCAGCAGTCATTGGGCGGCAGGCAGGGAGACACCCTGGACAGGCTGCCAGGTCATCACAGGGCATCTATCTATTTCAATGTTTTATATCTTTCTTTCTTTCATCGCCTTATTTTAATTGTTTCATCATAATCCTTGTTTTATCGGCTCTAATTCTCTTCATTTTAATTATGCTGTTGTGACTGTATCTTGACCATGTTTTACCTTTTTCTGTGGAGCGGATCTGGCATCACGTCCTACATTTGTATTGTATTTTATTGTTTTATCGACTATGTACGTTATTTTATCCTGTTGTGTAAGGCACGTTGTAATGTTGTTCAGAAAGGTGCAATATGAATTAAGTTTATTATTATCATTATTATTATTATTATCAACAGTCCTGATGCCTTGCTATATCTTCTGTTATAAGTTGAAGGCCCAAATTCAGATTTGTAGCAGTGTCACTGATCATTAAAACATGTTACTGAGAAACCTGATAACGTTTCAGTCTTCCTGAGTATGACACGACATACACCCAGACCTCTTATGACATTTTGGATCCCATATTGACCGTCAACAATGCTGGTCACTGAAACTAAACACATTCTTCAAGGCACCTTAAACAACATAGGAACTGACCATCTGTGTTGATCTAAAGGTTTATCTTATTGATACCCCCGACAGCCCTGTTGGGCTCCAAGTCCTAGTTGTCCTGCTGAATAGTGCTTCAGTCCCTTGAAACCCTTACTTTTATACATCTCACTAAGTCATATTGGGGGAAGACATTATTAAAATATATGAAATGTATAATGCGTAACACTTCAACTCCATTGTTTGGTCAACTTTGTCATATTTGTCAGGTGCTGTTTGCGGGGAGATCCCACAGCTGTATTCTCCAATGTATCCCCCATATGGACTGTCAACATTTCAAACCTGAAGCCAGACAGTAGAAACAAATGACATATTTGTGCTAGAAAAATGACTGCCTGTCCAACAACGAAGACTGGGAAAGCACACAGGCATCAAATAACTGACAGACTGTCTTCACACATATCCACACTGTGCACATATTACCTCACCCTGTCCCTTTACATTTGCCTGTTCAATAAAGCATATCAAACTTGCATAAGCTGATAAATGTCATGACTGTAATGTTTGGTGATGATCAACAGCTGTACTGTTCATTGCCGGTGGCAAGTTGATCATATTTACTGACATCTCGGAGTGGATGGCGACACACCACCTGAAGCTCAATCTGGACAAGACACAGCTGATGTTCCTCCCGGGGAAAGGTTGCCCGCACCGAGACCTGGCCATCACCATTGATAACACCGTGGTGATGCCAACTCGGACTGTGAGGAATCTGGGTGTGATCCTGGACAACCAACTGTCGTTTTCTGAAAACGTTGCATCGGTTTCTCACTCCTGCAGATTTCTCCTCTATAACATCAGGAGGATTCGCCCATTCCTCACCGACGAGATGGCACAGGTGCTCATCCAGGCTGTGGTCATCTCCTGGCTGGACTACGGAAATTCCCTTCTTGCTGGCGACCCGGCATCGGCCATCAGACCTCTGGAGCTTGTTCAGAAAGCTGCAGCTCGTCTGGTGTTCAACTGCCCTAAGTTCTCCCACACAACTCCCCTTCTCATGTCCCTACACTGGCTCCCAGTAGCTGCTCGCATACGGTTTAAGACTCTGGTGCTAGCCTACAGGGCAGTGAAAGGAACAGCTCCTTCCTATCTCCCGGCCATGGTCAAGCCCTACACCCCCGCCCGACCACTTCGCTCTGCTGCCTCGGGACACCTGGTTGCCCTGTCGCTCAGAGGTCCCTGCTGCTGATCGACCAGGTCACAGATCTTTTCTGTCCTGGCCCCACAGTGGTGGAATGAACTCCCCACTGATGTCAGGACAGTGGAGTCGCTGCCCATCTTTCGGCGCAGGTTGAAAACTCACCTCTTTAAGAACTACTACCCTGTTACTTGTTCTTAGCACTTATTGTATTCACTTATTAAAAAAAAAATCTTTCACTTTTACTTTAGCACTGGTTTTGGCTCTTAGATGCTTGTTTAGATGCACTTATGACCTCTGATGCCTGATTTCCTTTGTTAAATGCACTTATTGTAAGTCACTTTGGATCAAAGTGTCGGCTAAATGACTGTAATGTAATGTAATGTAATATCCTGTAAGCGAGTGTTAGAGTTTGTGCCTGTGTGCAAAAGAGTGAATGTTTTTGTGTGTGTTTATTGAGACTACAGCTGAGAAATGGAAGAGCTCTATACTCCTTACTGTTTGTGTTTTGTGTGCTTAGGGGTGACATTCATATCATTACTGTTACATAAGGATATGGACAAAGAAACACCAACCAAATAGCCCATATCATATGTCTAATGCTGTGTTCTTTCTACTTGATGAAGATGCACAGTGATTTATGTATGTGCGTGTGTGTGTTTCTGCTAAAGGTTTGGGACATTTGGTGTTGTTAAAGAGATGCCTAAAAGACCCACTGACATGACAATATGTACTCCTATTTTAAATGTCTTCTTTCCAATCTTATCAAGGTTAGCATTCATACAATTACATCGATGCGTGCTGGAAACTGATTTCCCATTAGCCATCCTACTCTTGACATGTCACTTATTTAGCAATTCTTCTTTCCACTTTCATTCAGCTGTGCACACAGCTTTTGTCTCAACCTTTTTAGCGTGTGTTTGAGTCAGACAAGAGGATGTGAATAATTATTCCAGTGTATTTTTGTGGAGGGATCAGCCCTTCCCCATCATGCTCTTCGGCACTGCAGAGATTGATCACTATCAGTCGCCTGTCTGACAGCCCTGGAATTAAATCTTATTTAGCGATGCTGACGATTTGAGAATACTGGTTTGAAAAACATGAAAAGTAAGTGGAACAGACAGAATGGAGAAAGGGAGAAAGAGAGCGAGTGAGACAAAGAGAGAGAGAGCGAGAGAGAGAGAGAGACAGAGACAGAGAGGGAGGGCAGAGACAGAGAGGGAGGGCAGAGACAGAGAGGAAGTGAGAACAGATTGAAAGGGAAAAGGCAGAGGAAAGAGCAGGATAAGGTGAAAGAAACAACAATCTACCGAAGGGGAAAAATGCAGGAAGAAAGAAAGGGTGACACAGAGGTGATTAGATGACATCAATAAAAGGTTGTGGAGGATAGAAAGGACCATTGAGGATGCACAAGCCAGTGCATTCTTAGTGCTGGTCCCAAGCCTGGATAAATGGAGAGGGTCGCGTCAGGAACGGCATCCATAAAATATTTGCCAAAACAAATATGCAGACCATAAATAAGATTTACATACCTGATCGGAGCGGGGAAAGGCATGTCCAGAGACAGCGAGAGAGGAGGAAGGGTAGGAGTGTGGAGGTGAGAGTCAGAACTTTGAATGTTGGCACTACGACTGGTAAAGGGAGAGAGCTGGCTGATATGATGGAAAGAAGGTAGGTATACTGTTGTGCAAGAGACCAGGTGGAAAGGGAGTAAGGCCAGGATCATCGGAGGTGGGTTCAAACTCTTCTAACATGGTGCAAATGTGAGGAGAAATGGGGCAGGGATAATTCTGAAGGAAGAGTATGTCAAGAGTGTGCTGGAGGTGAAGAGAGTGTCGGAAAGAGTGATGAGTAGGAAGCTGGAAATCAAAGGCGTATTGATTAATGTTATCAGCGCATATGCCTAGCAAGTTGGGTGCGAGCCGGAAGAGAAAGAAGAATTCTTGAGTGAGTTTGATGAAGTGGTGGAGAGTGTACCCAAGGAAGAGAGAGTGGTGATTGGAGTGGACTTCAATGGGCATGTTGGTGAAGGGAACAGAGGTGATGAGGAGGTGGTGGGTAGGTATGGTGTCAAGGAGAGAAATGTGGAAGGACAGATGGTGGTGGATTTTGTGAAAAGGATGGAAATGGCTGTGGTGAATACATATTTCAAGAAGAGGGAGGAACACAAGGTAACGTACAAGAGTGGAGGAAAGTGCACACAGCTGGACTATAGCTTATGTAGAAGGCACAATCTGAAAGGGATTGGATACTGCAAGGTGGTGACAGGGGAGAACGTAGCTAGGCATCATCGGATGGTGGTCTATAGGATGACTTTGGAGACCAAGAAGAGGAAGCGAGTGAAGGCAGAGCCAAAGATCAAATGGCGGACGTTGAAGAAGGAAGACTGTTGTGTGGAGTTCAGGGAGGAGTTAAGATAGGCACTGGGTGGTAGTGAAGAGTTGCTGGATGGCTGGGCAAACAATGCAGAATAGTGAGGGAGATGGCTAGGAAGCTACTTGGTGTGTCATCAGGACAGAAGAAGGAAGAAAAGGAGACTTGGTGGTGGAATGAGGAAATACAGAAAAATATACAGAGGAAGGGGTTGGCAAAGAAAAAGTGGGATAGTCAGAGAGATGAAGAAAGTAGACAGGAGTACAAGGAGATGCAGCGCAAAGTGAAGAGAGAGGTGGCAAAGGCAAAGGAAAAGGCATATCATGAGTCGTGAGTTGTATGAGAGGTTAGACACTAGGGAAGGAGAAAAAGACTTGCACTGATTGGCTAGACAGAGGGACCAAGCTGGGGAGGATGTGCAACAGGTTAGGGTGATCAAGGATAGAGATGGAAACGTGCTGACAAACAAGAAGCATGTGCTGAGAAGTTGGAAGGAGTAGTTTGAGGGGCTGATGAATGAAGAAGCATGAGCGAGATAGAAGGTTGGATGATGTGGGGATAGTGAATCAGGAAGTGTGGTGGATTAGCAAGGAGGAAGTGAGGGCAACTATGAAGAGGAAGAGTGGAAAGGCAGTTGGTCCTGATGACATACCGGTGGAGGCATGGAGATGTTTAGGAGAGATGGCAGTGGGGTGGGTGATGTGCAGAACTGTAGCAACTACAGAGGTATAAAGTTGATCAGTCACAGCATGAAGATACGGGAAAGAGTAATAGAAGCTAGGTTAAGAGGAGAGGTGACAATTAGTGAGCAGCAGTATGGTTTGATGCCATGAAAGAGCACCACAGATGTGATGTTTGCTTTGAGAATGTTGATTGAGAAGTATAGAAAAAAATATTTAAAGTGATATTACCATACAAGGTAATATAGTTAACGGTCCTTGTGCAGTTGCAGTGAGTGAGTGAGTGAAGAGAGAGAGAGAGAGAGAGAGAGAGAGAGAGAGAGAGAGAGAGAGAGAGAGAGAGAGAGAGAGAGAGAGAGAGAGAGAGAGATACTCTTTTTTTATTTTTTGATATACTTTATTAATCCTCATGGGGAAATTCTGCTCTGCATTTAACCCATCGTAGCTGTGTAGCTAGGAGCAGTGGGCAGCTGCCGTGCAATGCCCGAGGACCAACTCCAGTTTGTCTTGCAATGCCTTGGTCAGGGGCACAGACAGGAGTATTAACCCTAACATGCATGTCTTTCTGATAGTGGGGGAAACCGGAGCACCTGGAGAAAACCCACCAAAGACATGGGCAAAACATACAATCTCCACAAAGAGGACGACCTGGGATGACCCCCAATGATGGGACAACCTCGGGGTTTGAACCCAGGACCTTCTTGCTGTGAGGCGACAGCACTAACCGCTGGGTCACCATGCCACAACCAAGACTTTTGACCTTAAATCAAGTCTTTAATTGTCCAACTTTTCATTCACATTAAAATAACAGTAGTATTAACATAGATACTCATATACACATTGAAAAACAATCCCCATACACAGCAAAAACAAGATACAGACCTTCCCTTTTCAGAAATTAAGAATAAGTAATTGGTTGTCCACAGTGCACAGAACATCTCCATGTCCCCAAACAGAAACAAATTCTTCCAAGTTGGATATCATTTTGAAATACGTAAACTCAATTTTCAGCCAAGCAGCCGATAGACCCCTGAACATGAGGAAACTCGAGACATCTATGGACCCTGTGCCTTTACTTTTGTTTGTTCTACTAAGCCAAATGTTCATTTTTGCCTTACCTATCAGAAAATTAACCAAGGTGACACGTCTGCACTGTGCTGCCATGTACCTATGACCAAAGACAAACAGTCGGTCTTTGAACACCTCTCCTAAACTTCTGAACCACCGCTGTAGTACAGAGAAAAGAGGGCTCAATCTGGGACATCTGAGCTGTAAGTGCTGTAGAGTTTCATCATCATTACAGAAAGAGCAGTGACGCCCTGCTCTAGGATCTATATGTGCCACACGTCTGTTCATAGCCACAGCCCCATGTATCACCCTCCACTGTAGATCCACAGTGCATTTCTCTATGGGGGTTTGTACAGGGACCTCCAGCTGCGTTTGGGAGATGAACCTGGTGTCAACACACTCAACCACCTTGACTCCTGTACACCGGTTAGTGATGTTCTGTTGATAACCTTTACAGCGACTGTGTACAAGGCCTTCTTAGATGTTCTTGACAAGTCCTGTAGTTCTGGAGTTTTTAAAGACATAATGATGGCCCCATCACTTCCTCCTGCTCCTCCACTGCAGCATGGATGGACAGAGATGGAAAAACAGGCCGCATAACCGGCTGACCACACTCTGCTCCTTGTGCCTCTCTGAAGAAAACATAAAGTGCACTGATCAATTTCTCCAACAGCCTTTCCATTAGATGAAAAGATTTAAACCCAGTCTGTTGGCTCAAAATGTCTGTTTTGCACTGTCGTCCTGATCTGAGACATGCTATCTTAGTAAGTCCACCTCTTGTAAGAGCTCTCCGTACGCTTACAGAGCTGAGCATCCTGCAGTGTATCAGTGGGTTGTAGAACAGTGGTTCCCCCCCCACCCCACACTGCCATAGATCTGGCAGTAGTCTCTCTTGGTGCTTAAGACTGTTCCCTGAGCTCGGAGGACAGCCTGATCGAAAGTTGTCATTGTAAACTCCATGCCAGCTAAGTCCAGAAGGAGCATGTGCTTGTCATGGTTCAAGTGCATAATCCTGCAAAGCAACACAGATGTTGTTTCACTCCAAAGCTGTTGTTTATGATATAACAGTTATTGCACAGTTTGAAGGCGGAAGCTGTGATATGACTGTGGCGGTCAATCAGGCCCTGGCCTCCCTCTAACACTGGTAGGAACAATACAGAAGATTTGGTCCTGTGAAAGCCTCCCCAGAAGTTGTTCACCAGCCTCTTCTGTACTCTTATGAGTGTGTTCAGAGGTTCTACAACTGTAAACCAGTGTCAAAACGTTGAGGCATCAAGCTATTAACAATCAACACTCTCCCTCTGTAGGACAACTGAGGCTGAATCCAAGTCCATGTAGACAACCGGGCACTGATCTTTTCAACTAAACCCTCCCAGTTTTTGCTCAGAAAGCTGTCACTGCCCAGAACGACACCTAAGCATTTGATCTCTGTGTTCCACTGCAGCCCAGCTAGTAATGTTGGCTTCTCTTCATTGTTCCACTCCCCCTGTAATAAACCCTCATATTTTGACCAATTGACTTTTGCGGAAGACACTTGTTTGTGTAAGGCCAATTTCTGCTTGACAACTTTTAAATAATTTTGACTTGTTATGAAAACTGCAAGATTGTCAGCATATGATGAACAGCTAACTGAATTAGTGATATTTTCTGAAAAGGTTAGCCCGGAGAGACACTGCCTAAGGTGAATTAAAAGAGGCTCGATGGCCAGGGGGTACAGCTTTCCAGATAAGGGAATCCCTCTGAACAGAGACAGGTCGGCTGAGTCCACCTCCTACCTTTAACAGAACACTGGATCCAGAATACAGCAATTTGATGCATGAAATAAATCTATACCCAAAACCAAAACCTTCAAGTGTTTTGAACAAATAATAACCATCAACCCTATCACCAGCCTTCTCTTGATCTATAGAAAGAAGGCCAATGTCCAGCTCCAATAATGTCCCATATCAAAAACAGATCCTTGATTGTACAATCAGGAACACAGCACATCTGGCTATAACGTACAACAGTAGCCATACACTGTTTGAGTCTATTTGAAAGTCATTTTACAATTATTTTATAGTCTGTACATAACAATTAAACCAGTCTCCAGATTTTCATTAAGTAAATACTTCCCTTTTTGGGTAATAGTGCTAGGACAGGCCTTCTACAACTCAAAAGGTACAGTTACAGAATCCATCTGGGACTTTACCTTTCCATCCATCCATTATCCAAACCTCTTATCCTGCTCTCAGGGTTGCAGGCGAGGAGACACCCTGGACAGGCCGCCAAGCCATCACAGGGCCCAAATACTTCATGTAAGTCTTGTCCAATTAGAGTCCAGAACGTTTTGTAAAACTCTGAAGGAAGTCAATCAACTCCAGAGGCTTTGCCACAGCTGAGCTGCTGAACCACTGCCGACATCACTTTAAAGGAGATGGGGGAGTCTAGCAAAGCTAACTGTGTTTAACCCAGCTGAGGCAGTCTCTCCAGTATCTCCTCCACACATTCAGAGTCACAGTTCTCCGTACTGAACAGGACACTGTAGAAGTCTATGGCCAACCTCCTCACCTCTGATGGATCAGTTGTTATAGCCCCATTTAGAAGTTTGAGATGCATCATCACATTATTTTTTTTCTTCTAATTTTTCTTTCAAACTTAAAGAAAAAAGAAGTTGGAGCATTTAGATGTTTGATGGTAGGGATTCGAGTTCTGATTAAAGCACCCTTTGCTTTCTCATGTAAAAACCTACCTAAAGCCTTCCTCCTACTCTCCCAGGTCCTGCTATTGCCATCATTTCCAATAATCACTTCATCTTCTAATATCTTAAGTCCTTTCTCTAATTCTCCAAAACAGATGTTCTCTATATCGAATGTGTTTTTTGTATTGCTGACATAAAATCCTAATTTGTGTTTTTCCTACCTCCCACCACCGAGCTAAGGTCTCAAAATCTTTCTTCCTCAGCTGTCATTAACTCCAGACATCAGACAACTGACAGAAAAATTGTATCATGTGTTAACCGTACATCGAAGTGCCAGTAGGGACAGTGTCGAAATTGAACTTGTAAGGAAAAATCTGCCACTACTAAATGGTGATCTGAAAATCCAACAGGTGATATTGTGGACTTAATTAACTTCTTGTTATATTTTTGATTTAGATAAATCCTATCCAACCTGGCTAACCTCACAGTACCCTCGGCAGCTTTTACCCATGTGTACTGCCTAAATGCTGGATTAAGTTTCCTCCAAACATCCGTGAGGTCATTTTCTGTGAACACTGGACAAAAATGAAGCTGACGGTGGATGAGGCTCTTCTGAGTTTCTGTCAACTGTAGGATGTGTAGTGCAATTCCAGTCTCCTCCCACTACTATTATTGAGCTACTATTAAACTGTTTGTTTGTCTTTCATTTTGTTAAACAATCTCAAGCGATCACTGCCAGTAAGAATACACATTTATAAAAACAAAAGGTATTTATTGGATTGTTGCCTGAGCTACTTGGATTATGCCCTGCTCCACTTCACATGTCAAAACATTTGTTAAAAGGAAGCACTGCGAGAACAGCTACACCAGCACTAAAGTTGGCACCATGGCTAATAAATAAATAAATAAACAAGCCTATCCAACTCATTCCCCACTCTACCTCATTGTCTACTGAGCTGTGTCTCCTGTAAGAAGAGTAAATCTATGTTTTTAGCTCTACTCAGCTCAGCTACCATACCTCGTTTATCTCTATCCCATCCTCCATTTATATTTAAACTGCCTACCCGCAAACTTTGCATAAAAAAGGAAAGAAAATAAAGGAAAAGAAGACAGTCAAATCTTTCCAATCGGAAAACACCTTTTGTGCATCACCCATTTTTTCTAATTTTGTGCATATAATTAAAGGAACCTTTCCTTGCTTTTCTTTCCTAAGTTTAGTCAGAATCTATTTTTAGACAAAACCTCTTCTGTTTATTAAGCTTTTAATATCCATCTGTCCTGTTCTTCAGTATCACTTAGATTACCGTTATTTTCATTATTGCTGTCCCGCTCAATTGTTGCATTTCCCTTCATACCAGATTGCGGATCAACAGTTGCGGTATCTCCCGCTGACTGCTGCGTTGTTTGCGGGCTACCGCTCTCAGAGGCGCCCCCAGGCTGTGGCTCACCTAACTGCTGCCCGCTGTGGGCTCCCTGTGCGGGCAGGATTAACATGTGTGGCCAACATCGCCACGCTCAAAATATTTCATACTGCCAGAACTTGCATGGAGATTGTAGAAACCGTTTTCAATTTTGACTTTAAATGACACTTCTAGAAGTTGGGAAAATCATTTAAATATATGAACGCCTGTCTCCGCAGGGAGTTAACATGCCGTAGTCTAGCGTCGTCAACCATACGAACTGTTATGAACCCACGAGCAAACTTTCCGAAACGGATCAGTTCTCTTTCAACAAGCTCGTTCGGGCTAATACAGTAATACGTGTCGATGGCACATATAATGTCAAGATGGCTACAAACAGATCATCCAACACCAGGTGTCTCACATCCAACAGGTGGACCAAATGCTCCTCTCTGACAAAAGCAACCACGGATTTATTCATCCGAGACAGACAGGGGAGTCGAACCCTCACCAGGGAGGGCCGCCATACTGCACATCACCAAACTCCGACCAGCTACTCAAGTGACTTTCCAACAACCAGCAACGAATCAAAGAGGGTTGAATCAGTTCATCTGGATACAACGTTCATTGACAGATAACTTTCATCACTCAACTAAGTGGCATTTTCAATTCAAACTGACTGCAAGCAATCCCCGCCCCTTATATACAATACAGTACATTGCAGTTGCATAACGACTGAAACCAATGGCCAGTTTAATATGCAACTATGGGCGTGACCATTCACTGGAGTTTCAACGGCCATGTGTACTATTCAGAGCATGAGGGAATGTTGCAATCACAGCATTGTAAGATGGCGACAGATGCATCACCTGTGTGGGAAGATGGCGGCGCAAATTCACGTTTGCGGCAGCCTCACCCAGTACCGTCCATGCACTGTCTTTGTCCACGTCTGCATCGAAGTTTGTCTTCGTTTGATGGCTGGGAGAGCTGGCGCTGGATCGGCTGGGAGAGCTTGGTCTATTGCGTCTTGTGGGCTCAGGGACCACAAACCTGCCTGGAGCTGTGCACGACGAGGTAACATCGAGGGCGCTCTGACAGGACGCGGAAGCGGGGAAGGCTAAGCTAACTGCTAGCCGATGCAGACCGGCAGTTCCGATAACACCGAGGGCGGTCTGGCGGAGAATGCCTAGCCTTGACTGTGTTTGTAGTGTCGTCGTGTGGAGTGCGGGGAGGTGTGTCGAAGGTGTCTGGCTGGGAGAGCTAGCGTTGGATCGGCTGAGGGACCTTGGTCTGCTGCGTCCTGTGGGACCAAGGACCACGTCATTGACCGGAGCTGTGCCCGATGAGGAAACACCGAGGGCGGTCTGACAGGACCGGGAGCGGGGCAGGCTAAGCTAATTGTTAGCCCATGCAGACTGGCAGTTCCGACACTCATCCTGGCTGGCGTTTGTTCTCCTGGACAGTGATTTTATTCGTTTAGCTTAGATAAATGTGTTAGTTTGAGTTATGCGTTTTTGTAGTTTTTGGATATGTGTTTTTGTCTTTGTGTTGCACTGCTGTGGGCTGGGGGAAATTATCGTTTGTTTCATTTAATGTGCTCAAGTGCATGAAATGCAATGACAAAGTGTTTCTGATTCTGAAAATGACTGAAACCAACACCCAGTTTCATGTTAATAAGGGTGCGACATTAAGATGGTGACAGATGTATACCCACCGAAACCATTCGTCACCATCTTACAAATTTATTTTTTTTATTATTGAAACTCTAGTTAATGGCCACACCCATATTTGCATATGAAACTGGTCGTTGGTTTCGGTCGTTATGCAACTGTATTGTACTGTATTGTTTATAAGGGTGGGGATACCGGTACCTGCAGTCAGTTTAGACTGAAGAGGTCACTTCTGAAGAGGTCACTTAGTTGAGTGATGATATGGATATGTCGATAAATGTTGTATCCAGGTGAACTGATTCAACCTTCTTTGATTTTCTTACCTGGGTTATTGAGCATGCATCAAGACAACCGATGACAAATTAATAGTAAACTCCTATTATTTAACCATGTAGAAAGAAAAGTGAAAATCAGCAGAAAAAGTGAATTATCTAAAAAAAAAGAAGAAAAATAATCAAGCTCATTCAAACCCTCATTCATGCCCACACACCCAACCTCTCAGCATGCAGTGCAGAGAGAGAGATACATATACTTTTACAATTGTTTATGGTTATGGGATGTGGATTTTTTTTTTGTGTCAGGATGAGTAAATGTTATTTGCAAATCACTTTTGAAAAGCAAAGTGTGGTGGAGTTGGGAGTGGACTAGCAGCCCTGAGTTACACTGATTAAATGGCATCCTGATGAAGACACACACAAAGTTATAAAATGGTTTCATGTCATGAAGTAAAAACTCTACAAATTCATAACAACAATTAAACTGGAGACTGATAAGCAAAAGGGAAAGCTATACACAATTTTAACAACAGTAAAATAAGTAAGTAAACAAACATTATAACTGGAACTGACAACTAACAAATACCCCTAAACACACCTGAATTAAGGAAAGATATAATAGAAAATATGAGCCAAAAATCAAATAAATGGTCTCACAGCCTTACTGTTATTGTTCAGCATGTTGTACATGGATGATAATCCCCACTGTGTTTTCAAATAGACCAGCAAGCAAAACAAGGTAAACGAAAACATGTTGTCCCATAAGAATGATGCAGTAACCCCCTTTGTTGAGATAATGGCAATGGAAAAACAATTATGTAAATACACAGAAAATACAAGTAGACAGTGCTTAATGCAACAAGAGGCGGATATATTCAGATAGGGGGAAATGCTTGTCGCGGGGATGCTGGAGCCTATCCCAGCAGTCTTTGGGCAGCAGGCATGGAGACACCCTGGACAGGCCGCCAGAGGCTCCAGCATCCCCGTGACCCTGAGTAAGGATAAGCGGTTTGGATAATGGATGGATGGAAATGCTTGTGTGTGCACCAAATGTCAAGACTAGTTTCAGTGCTGAGGAAATTGCACTTGTTTAAAGTTTGGGGTATTTTTGGCCCTCAAGGGCATCATGATGGGATGATAATCGTTATGTTGTAAATGCCAGAACACAGTTACAGCAGGCATCAGTACCCAAGTTTTAATAAAATCAGACTACATTTACATTTGCATTTAGTCATTTGGCAGACACTTTATCCAAAGTGATTTACCAGAGAGTCAGTAATTAGAAACCGGAACAAGTGTAGGAACTGGCATAGTAGAGCAATGCACATTAGTTGTATCATAGCCATAATCAACACCACAGATTAGGAGGCAACAGCACAATGGCAAATTAAGTGCCAACACTGCAATGAGGCAAACAAGTGCAAGTAATAATAATAATAATAATAATAATACATTAAACTTACATAGCACTTTTCTGATACTCAAAGTCACTTCACAATACATGGGGTGAAAAAAGACGACAGATAAACATAACACAGACATACAGGGGTGGATGGGAAGGGGAGCTACGAGAGGGAGAGATGGCAGCCACACACGATGGAAGCAGTACTCTCCCACTTGGAAAGATACAAAAGGGAAAGAAAAAAATATATCATAAATCACATAAATCACAGATGAAGTCTGAAGAGGTGAGTCCCGACCAATGACCTGAATGTGGGCAGCCCGCAGCAGTGTCCAATGTGCTTGGGGAGGGAGTTGAGGGTGGGAGCAGGTTGAGAGTTCGGTCCCGAGCCTGCCCCAGACCAGGGGTGGACGAGAGGACAGGGGGGCATGAGAAGGCAGTGGAGAAAAGGTGTGTCTTGAGATGGGATTGAAAGAGCGGGAGGGATTTGGGTCTTTAATGATTTGGGGGAGTGAGTTCCAGAGCCTGGGAGCTGCCCTGGAGAAGGCTCGGTCACCAAAGCCGCGGGGTTGGACCTGGGGGTGGAGGGAAGGCAGGCTGAGGTGGATCTGAGGGACCAAGAGGGTTGGTAGGGGGAGAGGAGGTCGGTGATGGGGGAGCCAGTTTGTGAAGGGCTTTATAAGTAAGAACCCAGATTTTGTAATTGATCTGGTGGGAGATGGGTAGCCAGTGGATGTCTTTTAGGACTGGGGTGATGTGGTGCCAGGATTTGGTGAAAGCTAAAAGTCGAGCGGATGCGTTCTGGACCAACTGGAGTCTCTTGACAACATTAACCAGTTGACTAAAGAGTCGGACCCTTTAGTCAACTGGTTAACGTTGTTGCCCGCGGTGCAGAAGATACGGGTTCGCGTCCTGGCTGTGGCGGTTCTTGGCAGCCCCCCTGAGTTCACTGCATTGGTTTTACACTTGAAACCCTGTGTGAGAAAGCTAAAATGCAGAAAACCTGCTCTGCCTCAACCAACATCAGGACACCTGTCTCCCGTCTGTACAACTGTCTTCTCCCTCCGTCCGCCCCGGAGTCAATATACATTAAAAAATAACACAACGCAGAGACTGTTCAAGGGGTGTTCGGGCCAACAGACAGAAGAATAGGGTTTCAATATGTGAAAACATGTTTTATTATGTTTGTTTCTATAAATATGACAGAGACCAAATGTAAAGTTAACTTCTTTACTGCAATCATGCAGAATACAACGCAGCTCACGCCAAGCACATAACAACAATGAACTCTCTAAAAATTCTATGTAACCCTTCTTTATAAGGATAGAATTTTACCTCAAGGTCAGGTATAGTATGAGTTGACTGTGTGTGAATAATCTGGACGAGGCACAAGGTAAGTAGAGTTGCATGGAATTATACTGTAGATAGTTGTAGATAGTGAATAACTATGTGCCAATATTCATATGATGGTTCACAAAAAAAAATGCACAATACAAGTATGAATTATACACTGATATGTTGCAGCGCTGCAATACCCCCTGTTGTGCACAACACCCAAATAAACAAAATAATAAGCAAAAGGAGATATCTCGTTGGGGCCCTTAACTGGAAGTTTTCCTTGAATAAATCCAGGAAGTGACTGGCTACTGGTACAGTCTTACTTGAATACATCTGTTAAGTGTTTCCTAGCTCACAGTTCATCGAGTTTGCCAACAAGAGGCACTATACAGTCAATGATGGACAATTTAGGAAGGATGAATCTGCTTGACCACATCCGATCCCAAAGTAGAATGGTAGGAAGACGCGACCTTAATGGCTAGGTTGTGGGTCGTGTCCCAAACACCAGTTCGCTAATATAAGAAATAAGAAATAAAAATGTTCAGACACTTGCTTGCAATCACGGTAATGACTGGTGATCTGCCAGCTTGCATAGAATGTAAAGAAAGTATAGAAAGTAGAAAAGGGTTTTACAGTGGATAAGTAGAATGCACCAGAAATGGTGTATAATATGGTGCAACAGTGGTGCAAGCACCATGTCCCTGGTAAAAATACCTGCAACCCAGCGGTAATTCAGGGTAAGGCATGCCTTAAAGAGGAACATGTTTAGGTTTCTCTTGTTCTGATGGAAACTAGGAGGTCATTCCACCATTGAGGGGTGAGATAAAAGTTCTGGATCTAGAGGTTGTGTTTCTAGTAGAGGGTGTAGATAATAGGCTACTAGAGGTACAGCGACAAGATCAATGAGGAGTGTACATGCTGATAGAGCACTGTGGGTAGCTAGGCACAGTTCCATGATCTGCATTGCACACGTAGCACCTAGCTATGTGTGCAGACTAACGGTGTCTGAGATCTTGCAGGTGACTGACTGTTAGACAGAGACATATTCATTGTAACTCCCATGACCAACCAGTTTGTGGGGACATATTGATGAAAATTCCCCAATTTGCTGACTCTCTTGTAAATTGCTTTGGATTAAAATCATCTGCAAAATAAGTTAATAGTAATGCAATTTAAAGTAAATTCCACTTTCATCACCAATATTCCCTCCATTCCTTTCCACTGACTGAAGCACTTGACTGTGCTTCTGTACTGGTACATCAACCACTAGGGTCAGCTCCCAAAAAGAGCAGTATTTCAGTGCAATGACAACTTGCTGATTCCCCACCCAACCACCGCATGACATGTCACTTAAATAATAACGTGTCATTTCAAAGGTGAAAGGTGCCACTTGAGCCTCGGTGAGCAATGAAGAGAAGCTGTGTGCCCCTAGCTTCGCTTACTTTCTGTTAGATAAGTCCACTTGACATCTCCTCAGCCACGAGGTATGTTACACTCAAGCCCTGATGACAGGCCAGCCAGGAGGAGGAACTGACAAATGAAAGCAAAAAGTGCAGCGAGGTAAGAGAGGACGATGAAGGCATGGTAAACCACTTTTCTGACCTGAAATCAAAAGCAGAGATTGTCCTATCTTGTTGTTAGAGGTAAGATATGAAAAATCCTCTTCATACTGACAGGATAATACGCCTGGCTGCTACCTGAAATCTCAAACATGCACAGGCACACATGTGCACACACACATTCACACACAAACACACCCACTATCTCAAAACCAAAAGCCATTAAGCACAATGGAACATATACTGTGTGCAGTGATAGTTGCAGGTTGTGACATGATAGTAGACATGGAGAGGTCATAAATCCACTATCAGTCTCTCACTCGAATGAGCAAAGACTTTAGAACCTTTTGGCCCCTGTGTAGATGTGTGTGTGTGTGTGTGTGTGTGTGTGTGTGTGTGTGTGTGTGTGAGAGAGAGAGAGAGAGAGAGAGAGAGAGAGAGAGAGAGAGAGAGAGAGAGAGAGAGAGAGAGAGAGAGAAGGAGATACTTTGTCTCATTCTTTCCCCCACCTTTTTTCTCCCAATTGTATCCAACCAATTACCCCATTCTTCCGAGCCGTCCCAGTCACTGCTCCACCCCCTCTGCCGATCCGGGGAGGGCCGCATACTACCACATGTCTCCTCTGATACATGTGGAGTCGCCTGCCGCTTCTTTTCACCTGACAGTGAGGACTTTCGCCAGGGCGATACCTCATGTGAGAGGGTCACGCTATACCCCCTAGTTCCCCCTTCCCCCAAACAGGCATCCTGACCGCCCAGAGGAGGCCCTAGTGCAGCGACCAGGACACATACTACCCACATCCGGCTTCCCACCCGCAGACACGGCCAATTTCGTCTGTGGGGACAGTTGACCAAGCCGGAGGTAACACGGGCATTCGAAACGGAGATCCCCGGGTTGGTAGGCAACGGAATAGACCGCTATGCTACCCAGAAGTCCTCATTCTTGAAGGAAATTAAACATTTGACCGAGTCTTGATCATGGTATTTTACTATGAAGCCACGCTGTTGTAACACGTGCAAAATGTGGCTTGGCATTGTCTTCCTAAAATAAGCAGGGATGTCCATGAAAAAGATGTCGCTTGGATGGTAGCATATGCTGCTCCAAAACCTGTATGTACCTTTCAGCATTAATGGTGCCTTCACAGATGTGCAAGTTATTCATGCCATGGGCACTAACACACCCCCATACCATCACAGATGCTGGCTTTTGAACGTTGCGCTGATAACAATCTGGATGGTCCTTTTCCTCTTTAGCCCGGAGGACACGACGTCCATGATTTCCAAAAACAATTTGAAATGTGGACTTGTCAGACCACAGCACACTTTTCCACTTTGCATCAGTCCATCTCAGATGAGTTAGGGCCCAGAGAAGCCGGCGGCGTTTCTGAGTGTTGTTGATATATGGCTTTCGCTTTGCATGGTAGAGTTTTAACTTGCACCTGTAGATGTAGCGACGAACTGTGTTAACTGACAATGGTTTCACGAAGTGTTCCTGAGTCCACTTGGTAATATCCTTTATAGAATGATGTCGGTCTTTAATTTAGTGCTGCCTGAGGGATCGAAGGTCATGAGCATTCAATGTTGGTTTTCGGCGTTGCCGCTTATGTGCAGAGATTTCTCCGGATTCTCTGAATCTTTTGAGGATATTATGGACTGTAGATGATGTAATCCCTAAATTCCTCCCAATTATACGTTGACAAATGTTGTTCTTAAACTGTTGGACTATTTGCTCACGCAGTTGTTCACAAAGTGGTGAACCTCATCCCATCCTTGCTTGTGAACGACCGAGCCTTTCGGGGATGCTCCTTTTATACCCAATCACGACACTCACCTGTTTCCAATTAACCTGTTCACCTGTGGAATATTCCAAACAGGGGTATGGACACAGGTCCTAAACAGTTAAAGCTGTCTCAGTACCCACAGGATCAGTTTGGCACGCAAAAAAAGATCTTACAACAAAACTGGTTTCAGAGTTCTAAATGGCTGGAATACTCCTCTAGGAGAAATGCTGCTTTCTGCTTCGCTTGCCAGGTATTTGGTAAAAATCTTGAAAAGGAGGTATTTGTGATTGGTGGAGTTAAGAATTGGAGAAAAGCACTGAGCATGTTTCAAAAGCATGAAACCACCCAATCACACAATGACAGTGTAGTTTGCTGGAATAGCTTCAAAGCAAGTCTATCACAAGGCAGTGCCTTACAGCAGATAGAGACAGTGAGTTCCACTGAAATTGGTGAAAGAAGGGAGTACCTGCAACATGTTGTGGCGGTGACTTGCGTATTGGGGAAGCAAGGAATACCATTTTGAGGTCATGCCGAAACAGCTGAAAGCCAAAATAAAGGCAATTTCCTTGAGTGCATGAGTCTTTTGAGACAGTTTGATCCTTTCTTACAGAGGTACACCCCCATCAAACAGCACCTACCTCTCGTCTGCCAGTCTGAATGAGATGATAAGAGTGTTTTTCCCAAGAGGTAACTGCAACTACTGTCAGAGAGATGAGGGAATCAATGATGTATGCCATTATAGCTGATGAAGCCAGAGATGGCAAGACGGAACAGTTGGCACTGTGTGTGAGGTATGTGTCTATGGAGGGTAGAGTGAAGGAGAGGTTCCTAGCCCTTACAGAGATGACAAGTTTTGATACTATACCAATAACCGCTGCAATTGAGAATCAACTGGTAGGGAAAGGAATTGATCAGTTGAATTGTGTGGCACAAATTTACGATGGGGCAGCAGTCATAAGTGGGGAAGTAGGGGGTGTGTAAGCCCATTTTCTAAAGCAGCACTGTGAAGCAATATATGTGCATTGTTATGCACATGAGTTGAATATTGTCTTGTGTCACACATGCAGAGTGGTTTCTGAAGACAAAGTTTTTTGGCATGCTGGAAAATGTCCCTTTTTTTCTTTTCTTTTTTTAGCATCTCACTTGTTAACCACCACATGTTTGTAGACACTCAAAGGAAGTTAGGGCTGCAGCCAGTGAATTTGTGCAGTTGTCAAACACATGTTGGGCATGCCAGCTTTGTTCAGTAAATGCAGTGCTTGACAATTTCCCTGCCATCATTGAGTGCCTCTCTACCATCAACACACCTATGGCAGTGGGATTAAAGGCAAAACTCAGTAAATTCTCCTCAGTGTATTTGCTGTTCGTATTCCAGGCTCTCCTGTCTTCTGTAACAACATGTTTACACAGATACCTACAGAAGGAGACCATTGATCTTTCCCAAGCAGTGACATACAAATATGCAGTGATTGACTCCCTTAAGGAGAAACACAGTGATGCCACTGCTACAGATCTTCATGCCAGAGCAAAGGCCTTATTTGAGGCTAACCAGATAGCAGTCCCAGAGTCATCTTCTGGACAGAGGTACAAGACAAAGCAAATGGATGGATTTGTTGTTGAGTCAACTTGTGGGGCAGATAGTGAAGTCAGTGATTCTTCAGCATCAGAAGAACTGAAAAGGAAATTGTTATGTCCTTGTCTGGACAGAATGATGTCTGAACTTGAGAAGCATTTTTCTGATGTGAATGAAGAATTGCTTAATGGAATTCAGGCGTGCAGACAATGTCATTCTAGTCTGAGCCACATTTGTCAGAACTGTAAATGCATTACCATATTGACCTTAAGTCAGAGGAAGTGATGGTTGCAAAAAACTATCTGAGGTGCAAGAGAGAGGCTGGTGATGTTCAAGACATGCTCACCATGTACAACCTACTGGATTCAGATATGTTCCCTTTGCTGAAAGCTATTACTCAGGTTGCCTCGACCATACCAGTTAGCAGCTGTAGTTGTGAAAGATCTTTTAGTGCCTTGTGTCGGCTCCATACCTGGCTCAGGAGGACCATGGGGCAAAGTAGACTCAAGCACCTGGCTGTGATGTCAGTCGAGAAGGAGGTGCTTGAGAAAGTCAGTCACCAAAAAGTGATTGATAAGATTTGCCACCCTTAAGGTGAGGCGACACAGCTTAATTCTTAAATGACATTGTATTTTAGGGTAAGATGGGTTGGGTTTTGGGGTGAATTGAGCCAATGTAAAAATAATCTTTATTTATTCAATTATTGTTTACCTCTCATTATCTTTTATTTTTATTTTGATGCTGGTAGTTCATGAAGGAAGTGACTTTTTAAACTTTTTTTTTCATTTAGTCAGTATTTGTGTACCTTTGTAAACCAAGTGATGGTTTTGTGGCTCAACATTAAGTAAGTTTTCTCAGATTTGTTGTTGCCCTTCTAGTCACATCATTGAATAATTGATGTATAAGAGGAAATGCTTTTATTAACAGGTCTAAAATGGTCACCAGAGAGTATCTGAACAAATTGACAACTCTTAATTACAGTAACACACACGCAGTTGTCTGCATGTTGGCAAGTCAGTTTGAGCTCTATCAGGTTGCTTGCACTTCACTTGTATAGACAGCATTTTCTAAGCCTCAGCATAGACTCTACATAACATTCTAAACATGGCTTGAACTGTATCACTGCCACTCGGAAGATTGAAGCGACAGAGTATACATCTATTCTCCACTTTTGGGATTGGGGCACGTGGGGGATTGAACACTTTTGCAAGGCACTGCATACATGTCATTCTCATAAGGGGCTGTGCCCCACGTAAAGGTCTAATCCTAGAATCGCCCCTGGTGTCCAGATGAACTGATTCAACTTTCTGTGATCCTGGGTAAAGTTTACTGCAGTATGTGGTCACAGCATTCAGTGCCACCCCAAGGAATACATGCCATGTTATACAGAGTAGGTCTCTCTGTGGGTATCCATTTGCTTGAGGATAGCAATTTTGATGTCGGTGCAATCCAATATCATTCTGCAGGTTTGGAAGTGCAGAAATGGAGCAAGCAAGCTGGTTTTATTTTTCTCCCGGCTGGATATATTGCTCATTATGTCCTTAAAAAGGAGCCTGTGAAGAAACTCTATGAATGTTATTGACACATTCCTGACAGTGATTATACTGCAGTGGAAGAGTGCAGCCAGGTGCGGGTGTATAAAACTATGAGATAGTTTCATGAGGGTCATAAAAATTTGTTTAGGATGATGATGATGATTTATTTCAAACATGTAAATAAGCAGAATACAACATACAGGTCAATCATTTCCAATAATCTGAAGTGATCAATAAATCCACACATCAAACTCAGCATACAAATCTCTGTATGCATCAGATTATTTGGTTTGAAAAAGAGTAGGAGGAAATATACAATTTTTTCCTACCCCTTTTCACCTATTCACAAGTTAATCAGCTACTATACATTTCAAACTCAATTCCCACTGTACTGTACAGTTCAGATTCGATGCAAGTTTTGCTGCACAAAAAAAACTCAACTACTGTGAACAATAACAGAAAAAAAGAAAAAGGAAAACAAAGAAAACAAAACATCAAAAACATGAAAGATAACAGAAAAAGAAAAACACATCCTAATGTCATGTACAAAGAATAAACAGATCTCAATGCTACATATAACCCAAATATCCACTCGGTGCCACAGAAAGAAAAATGAAAAAAAAAGAATAATAATAAGAAATGTTTAGAGATAAATAAAACTTAAGATAGTTAACACAACTCTTTATCGTCCCTATATCTCTTGATAATCAGCCTTTTGTACTTGAACTGCAAGTGCTAAATAAATGTAATGATTAGTGTTATTATCTATTTCGTGTTTCCTGTTTTACATGCTGTAGCGCCGGGTCCAAACTATGGACCTGAGGCACTATAGGGCAGATGTCACTTGATTGACAGTACTCATCATAATATGTGGGCTGTTCCAAGTAGGGCGATCTTCTGGACTGCATAGATGTTGATGTTTCCTGGGAAACAGTTGGTGAACATTTCGATTCCCTTCTTCATGAGTCCTAGAGCTCCAATGACAACTGGTGTTGTTTCGGTCTTCATATCCCACATCCTGTTGATTTTAATCTTCAGGTCTTTGTACTTAGTCAGCTTCTCTGTGATTTTCACTGAGGTGTTGTTTTTTTTCCGGATGGTATTGTCATGTTGATGAGCATACACCTCTTTTCCTCCCTGTCCTTGATAACGATGTCGGGCTTGTTGGCTTTTATCTCTCTGTCAGTGTGGATGGGCATGTCCCAGAGGATGTTGACATCACTGTTCTCAGTGACCATTTTTGGCTGATGTTCGTACCACTTCTCAGTCGTCTTGACCTTGTAACTCCTGCAGATCTTCTAGTGCAGGTATGCTGCTGCCTTGTTGCGCTTGTATAGTATGTACTCGGTTTTTGCCAGTTCCGGGCAGCCTGAGACAATGTGGTCAATGGTTTCTTTATACATTCCACAGATTCTGCATTTTGGGTCTGTTCCATCTTTGATGATGCGATGGTGATATGCTGTGGTTGTCAGGCTCTGGTCTTGTGCAGCGATTATCAGACCCTCCGTCTCTGCTTTCAGTCCGGTGATCCTCAGCCACTGGTGTGTCTTTTGTTGGTCCACATCTGCGTCTTTCATTCTTTTTGGGTACGTTCCGTGCATTGCTTTGTCGTCCCAGGTATTCTTTTTTTTTTTTTTTTTTTTTTGCAGTTGCTGCTGGCCATGGTGATTTGCCTTCTGCTGTACCCGTGTTGCGTAGATGCTAGCTGCCTCATTTCCTGTTGGTGGGGTTTCTGAGACATCAAACTCTTTCTTAATTGTGCAGCTTCTTTATTGATGGAGTATATCTGATGTTTTACCATCCGGAGGAGTGGGTCATCTGTTTTTGTCAGGTACGTATCCAGCCCGACAGTGGTAGTCTTGAAGGTCAGTTCGAGTTGGACTAGGCCTCCTCCTCCTGAAGCTCTTGGTAAGTACAGCCTGTCAACATCTGCTTTTGGGTGGTGCATCTTCTCCATGGTCAGCATCTTTCTTGTCTTGGTGTCTAGTCTCTTGATGTCGTTCAGTTTCCAATTGATGATGTTGAAGCTCTACGTCACTACAGATATCGCTAGAGTGTTGATAGCTTCAATGCTGTTAGCTGCATTGAGTCCACGCTTCAGTACCATACACACTCTCCTGTGGTACTCTTTCCGGATTTTCTCTTTCATAGTTGGGTGTTGTATGCCGTCTCCTTCATTCACTCCTCGGTACTTGTACGTGCCTTCTTGATCTAGCTCTTTGATTATGGTGTCAGTGTCAAGATCTAAGTCTGCAGTCTTGGTAAGTCTTCCTTTCTTGAAAGTGGCTTTGGCGCACTTGTCGATTCCGAATTCCATCTTGATGTCATCGCTGAAGGTCTTGACGATGGTGAGTAGACCCTTCTGCTGATTGTCATCCTTGGTAAACATCTTGAGGTCGTCAATGTAGAACAGGTGGGTCAGTTTGCCATTCTGTGATTTGTACCCATAGCCACTGTTGTTCAGTAGATTGCTGAGTGGCGCTAGAAAAAGGCAGAAGAGGAGGGTGATAAAGAGTCCCTTTGGAAGATTCCATTTCTGATGTTGATCAGTCTCGATGGTAACGACCCCTCTGCATGATGGAGATTCAACGTGGTCTTCCAGGTCTTCATGCTCTCTGTGATGAATTTGACGGTTGTTGGGCAGACTCTGTAGATCTTGAGGCTCTTCTCTATCCAGGAGTGGGGCATGCTGTTAAATGCCTTCCTGTAGTCAAGCCATGCTGTTGACAAGTTATTTTTCTTCGATGTGACCTATTGTATCATGGCTTTATTGATGAGTAGCTGGTCCTTTCATCCATAGCAACCTTTCTTACATCCCTTCTGTTCTGCAGGTAACGACGCTATAGGTCCTCTCTGTGATGATGGAGGTGATGATCTTGTACATTGTTGGTCGGCAGGTGATGGGTCTGTAATTCTTTGGGTTCTGTGTCTCCTCTGTTTTCAGGAGCAGGTGCGTGGTTCCCCATGTGAGCTATTTGGGGCATTTCTTTGAATTCTTGACGTCATTGTAGGCCCATCCTAGCAAGCAATTTTTTGTTATAAAAATGTTCTGCCAATGTTAGGAAAAAATTTCAGAATGTTCTCTTAGTTTTTTCAGTGGGACATTTTCGTTGCGTCCACAGAACCTCCTAGGATAACGTTCTGGGAACGTGTGAAAGAAACACATGCTGTAATTTCAGGCCTTAATAACATCCTGATAACATTTTCAAAATGTTGCTTTGCAAATGTTCTTCCTTTGTTATCATGTAACATTGCAGAAATATTTTATAGAAGAACATTCTATAATCTGTTACCCCAACAACATCCCCAAAACATCCTCAGAATTTTGCACCTGAAACGTTCTTTCTTTGTTAACATTTACCGTTACAGGAACATTATTTGAAATGGTAAACATCCTTAAAATGTTCTTTGAACATTAAATGAAAACATCTTCTTTAAAACATAAGCAGAACCTGTAGGGAATGTTAGCCAATGTTGTGGGAACATTCCCTGCTAGCTGGGATGTGAGGTCTTTGTGAATGCTGGGCAGGTTCTTGATCCAGAAGTTGGCAATTCTGTCTATCCCTGGTGCCTTCCAGTTGTTGGTTTTGTTGATGGCAGCAATGATCACAGTGGTGTTGATGTCTGACCATTCTTGGTTCTCTATGTGTTTGTATTGATCCTGTTGTTACTGGATCCATGTAGCTCTCTCATAGTGTCTTTTACTGTTCTCCCAGATCTTACTCCAGAACTCCTTGACTTTTTCAATTGTAGGTGGTTTGTTAACATCTATCTTCTTATTGCCCAGCTCACAATATATTTTTTTTGGCATCTTCTTTGAAGATCTTGATGTGCCAGAAGAACTTGTTCCTCTTGTCGAATTTCTTGAGTCTATGTCCCTTTGCTTGAATCTGCTGTTTCAGCATCTCTTTGACTATTGGTATATCATTCTTCTTTCTGATGTTGCGCTTTTGTTCCAGTTGTTTCCTTTTTCTGTCTTTGATGTTGTAGTTTTTCTCGACTTCAGTAGTTGTCTCTGCAGTTTCCTAATCTCCTTCTCAATTTTCGCCTTCCAAACTCGTTGTTTTCTCTTCTGTTTCTGTTGTTGTCTTGGTATTTTTCCTACTGTGTCTGCTATGGCTGAAGGAGCCGCATATATGAGCTGGTTGATTTCTGTTAGGTTCAACAGTCTTGTCATCTTACCCTTGATGTTTTGGATGGCTTCATTGGCGTGTCTGATGGCTTCTTTGGAGGGGTGGTCTTTCTTGATGTTTGGGATTATTAGTTGTTCTTTAATAGGAATTTCTTTCAGGGTTTCCCATCTCTGCCGGATGCTTACCGTCACCTCTGCTTCCTTCTCATTTTATTACTCCTGGACTGGCTCTGCTTGGTGTTGTACTTCTGGGGGGCGGGGGTCCATGATGGTGGTTTCTGCTTGTTCTTCTTCCTCTTCACAAGTTGCTGCTGTCTTGACTGGTTTGTTGATGCTTAGCTCCTCAATGTTCATGTTGGGGATGCACTCTCTGATCTTTCTTCGTATGTTATCAAGTTCCAGGTATGTTAGTCTTTGGTTTTTAATGATGTTGCGCCTGCCATTGGATAGTTTGTTGGCATCAAGATTCAATCTGTCCATGGGGTGTTTTCTCGCCAGATGTTGTAGGCAGCTTTGGACGTTGACATTACTGTTGAGTTTCGTGAAGCAGTGTAGAATGCTTCCATGACATCTTTATACTCTTCCCTAGACCATTTCTGTTTTTTTCTTTTTGTTGGGTTTTTAGTTGTTGTACATAGAAGGCCACTGTGAGGAGTGTACTTAGTGTGGTGTTCCTCTAGTACTTGGTGGGTAGAGTTTGTTCCAGTAGCAGACTTTTCGATTCCAGTCTGGTTCCTCACTGGGGATTGTGGTCCTTGTTGACCTGTGTGACGACCGATGTGGTATGGTGATTTAGTTAGTTGTAATTGCATCATTGTGTTTAACTGTCAAGAGTCCCTTTGGCCACTTGTATTGCTGGCTTGCCATACTTGCGTTGCCCGGTCCGTGCCACGTGGAGGAGGGGTTGAACTTCTATGGACCTCTTTATTATTATTATTATTATTATACAAATTTCCTTTAACTTCATCCATAATACAACATGATAACCGAGCCAATTCCTTGGGCCTAGGTTTAGAATGAGGTAGAAGTCTATTTGATGGATAGTGCCTTTCTTAGGATATGAGATGTTCCAAGCAGTACAATCTTCTGTAGTTACTGTATTTTGATGTTACCCGGGATCAGTTGGGTGTATCTATCCATCCCTTTTTTTTAACAAGTCCCAGGACTCCTGTCACTACTGGTATTGTTGTGGTTTTCATTCCCCACATTTGTTCAATCTCGATTGTAAGGCCTTTATATTTTGACAGTTGTTCAGTTACTTTTACTGAGGTGTTCCTTTCAGTTGGGATGGACATGTCGATGAGTCGGCAGCTTGTTTTCTTTTATTTGTTCTTGATGATGATGTCTGGTCTGGTGGCCTTTATCTCATGATATGTCTGTATTGGAATGTCCTCTCATGATTTGTCTGTATTGGCATGTCCTTATTATTATAATTATAATTATTATTATATCATTATTATTATTCTGGCATTCTGGAAAAAAAATCAAGTCTGGAGACCTGATTTTGTCTGACAAGGGCTTCCCGATCCAGAATATTATGTCTGAAGGAGTCAGAATAAACATTTCCCCATTCCTCATCATGGCCAACTGGCACACAACAAAGCACATGCTACAAAGCTGATTGCACAGAATAGGATTCATGCTGAGGGAAAATGCCCATTTGAAGAATTTAGAATCCTGAAATTCATCCCATCTAATATGCAGAACTTTGCAGAGAAACTAGTTCAGGTATGATGTGCACTAGTGAATCTCCAAATCCTCTCAAAGGATGTGGCAGCAGAATAGCGCAAAAAAAGGCTCTCTTCCTCCAGCCAGCCAGCAACACCAGGCTCCTGCTGACCAGCCAGCCAGCAACACCAGGCTCTCTTCTTCCTACTACTTCACTGTGAAGGCCAGTACTCTTGTCGTCCTCCTCCTTTCTCTTACTCATTTTTCATAAAATCATATTAATTAATAAAGCGTATTAAAAAGTAGCAATGTAACATACCTGTACTGACTATGTTGTCTAACCTTGCTCCCCTGTCTGTTCCCCATCTTGTTTCCATTTTACCGCCAACCCCCTACTAAACCCACTTGATTCAGGAGCTAAGAAGAAACACTTATACAACCTACCTTGTTTGAGCCTATGTTATATTGAATTTAGTCGTTTGATAGTTTTAGGATCATTAGCTTTCATTTACAAAGCTACTGAGGGGAAGCGCGACAAGAACGCTCATCCTTTGCTTCCCAAAAGAACTGATTATGATTAACAGAACTGTTATAAAAACTATGTACATTAATAACTATTTACAGAACAACACTGCAATGCCAGCTTTGGAAGCATGTGGACCTTGAAAAAGTCCGCAAGAGCCAACAGGTTTGACTGCCAAGTGTGATCTCAGCCTATGGGGATAATGACACTCATTTTGCAGTCCAGACCACAAAGTAGCAGGTCTGTACTTTAGTGAGGTGAAGCTGCCCCTGTATTTGGTGCCAGCAAGGATGGTTCTCACGTAGACTGTAACTACAACCTCACTTACTGACACAGAAGCCCTTGATTTTTAATGCTTCAGTAATTGTCATTTCCCTGGCACCATAGCGATCCTTCACCTCCAGCATCACAGAAGACCACCAGACCAACTGGAGATGCTCCCAACAATCCTGATGGAGAAAATCACAAGTTTGACTGCTGGACTGGCATCTGTGTTGCAGTGGTGAATTCCCTGATGCCCTCACTCTCAATCACAATCCCTCACTGTACAGACAAAACACCATCCAGTGATTGCTGCTGTCCCAGCATCCTGGCAAGTAAAACAGTGACATGCTTTGATTTAAGGACAGCTCCAAAGCTGCTGGTAGTCAATCTCCCTCTCTAAAACAAATATCAGTTTGGGTTAGTACACTGGACAGTTGCTGCCACCTGAATGGCTCTCTGTTGTTCATCTGACAAGGTCATGCTGGCCAGGATAGACTCAGGTCCCTGAGGCCCCACAGACTCCACAATTTTAGGGACAGAAAGCATTGTCAAGGTGTATGGTTCCTCTTCTGGCTCAGGTGAGAGAAGCCAGACATTCATGTGAACCTGCCCTTGAGGTTATCCCTCAGCCATCTGTGATCATCAATGTTTGGCTCTCTTGTCAGTGGGTTATAGGATTTAATCAGAGGGGGAACAGCTCTTTCACTGAATGTGTCCTCTTAGCTGCCTTTCGCTTCGTCCACTGACAGGTGTTGTCTCTGAAATTGTGGATAGCAAAGATGCCTAATGCAACTGCATGGCTGCATTTGTATTCTCCATGTGGGCATTCACAGTGTGTGGAGAGAATACCCTTTTCACCAGCAGACCTGTGTAGTGGTGGGTTTCATGTTAATAGTAGCCAGCTAGTTTAGAGTTAATTTTAATAAACTTATTTTATGGGAATGTGTGTGTGTGTGTGTGTGTCTTAGATACTTTGGTGTTTTTACAAGTATTTTGGTGTTTTTACATTTGAATATCATTAGTGTTTGCTTTCGGGGTAGAAGGCAGGGGTTGTATTCTACTTCTCTCTGATCAGCTCAGAGTAATACAAAGTTTATTCATGATAAAAGTTGAATTTGTAAAATCTACTTATGGCATTACACCAACATGGCATTGGAAAGATCAGATGAGGACAATATATGCTGCTCTCTTTAAATTAATATATAGCAAAGCTGGGCAAAGTAGTTAAATATATGAAAAATCTCAGGGCGAACCAGGGCGATGCTAACTTCCGGGTTGGCCTACAAAAATAGGTCATCCCAGCAGAACTATATTTCTACAAAACCTGGAAGGTGACATGAACATTTTTTTTCTTTACTGAAGCACATGAAACTTTAATAAGTTGCATGTGCACTTTAGTAAAACGCACACCCCCACTGCAGTTAAGTGTACTTGGAGTGGCCAAAAAGGACGAGTCACAATTCAGCAGTCCTTTCTCACATTATATATGCAAACGATATTATAATACACATTACATATTCAATAAGTTTTGTTGAATATGTAATGTAAGTCCTAATTTGATAAAACCATTCCATAATAGGTTTGCTGAGAAGTGCAATACATTTGTGCTCAAAATGTTCCTAATTATGACCACATAAAATTGTAGGTAGTTTCAGTGTATGTGACTGTACAGGGAAAGTCACCTTAAAGGACATTAGAGCACTTTGACAATTTGGAGTTGTAGTTATTTTATTGTACAGTTTTTGAGAAAATTAAATGGAAATTCAGATGAAATAACATAAGAATTTCAACTGTAATAATAAAAAAAAATCCTTAAGAGATTTGCTGAACTTTGATGATGGTCTGCTGTCTTTGTGGCTAAATTAAATCCTGCCTTCCTCTGTCCTCCAGCCGTAATAGATAAAAGATATAGATATATGGATATAGAACAGTAGTGACAGTTGATGTTCTGTCAACCAATGGCTTTTATTAATGAACAAAAATGTGCACATATGCACGAGCACACACGCACGCACGCACGCACGCACGCACGCACGCACACGCACACACACACACACACACACACACACACACACACACACACACACACACACTTTTGTGCTTATTACACAAGAAATGGCATTCATGGAAGAAAACTAATGTGAAACTCCATGGATCAACAGTTGATACATGTGTCAAACTTGTTCCTTCCAAACCAATGTAACCTGTAAGACATGTGCTAGCTGCAGAAACATTGTATTAAACAAAAAATGGCACACTGCTCCTATATCCCACCAGCTACGTAGTGTTAAACAAACTAAATATAGTTGCATGAGAAACTGTGGTTAACAGAGAGAGAGACAAAAGGCAGAGGAAGAAAAAAAAGATGTTGAAGAGAAGAAGGGGCAGTCTGAGTGAGAGGGTATAGGAGCAATGAGGAAATGAGGCAGAGCTGAGAAAGCAGTGACTCACTGATGATCTCGGCATTTGGGGATGAAGAGTAGCGGAACAGAGAAAAAGTACGTGGGGATAAGATGAGGATGTGAGAGGAACATCGAAACCATGGCAATGTGAGACAGATAGGAAAAGTGGCAGAAGAGAGGAGTTACACAGTTGGAAGGCCATAAGGAGGACGAGGCAGACAGTGCAGTCTGGCAATGGTACGGAGGCCAGGACTTGGTAGTAAACATTTAGTGAGGCAATGATGAGAGTCCGAGGGACTTTTGAACACTCGACTGTCTCTTCTCTCTCTCTCTCTTTGAGTGCATCTCTTTGCTGCCCCTCTGCCTTTTAGGGAGTCATCTGCCAAATTGGATCGATAAGTAATTAACACTTTGGGTCTTTGCTGCCAAGTTCTCTTCCCTCCCTTCCATCTTGTGTGCTTTCTCTGTACTACCCCACACACATTAGTAAACATATAAACCCACTCACACACAGACTAAAAAAAAACAGAAAGAGAGAGACAGACAGATAGACAGAGACAGAGATGGAGAGAGAGAGAAGTGCACCCATGCACAAACTTACACACACTTCACTTCTTGGGCCTCTTCTGTGCTTCGGTGTGTGTGTGTGAGAGAGAGAGAGAGAGAGAGAGAGAGAGAGAGAGAGAGAGAGAGAGAGAGAGAGAGAGAGAGAGGGCAGTAGGGGTATCGATCCCTGTTGTCCTGGAAGACTCTGTTCCATCTGAATACTCACTGACTCTGTCTCTCTCCCTCTCTCTCTTCGCTTCTTTCCCTCGATTTCACCCTTCTTCTTTCTCTCGGTCACCCTCCACCTCCCACCCCAGCCCCCCCAACCCTTCTAGACGGTGTTGTCATTTGCCACCTGTTGATGTCAAGGGGCCTCGCTCAAATATAATTAGTAGGCTGATGCCAGCTAATACCCAATTCTGTTTTTTTTTCATTACAGTTGATTTTCTTTTCACTCTTAATTCCTGTGTGTGTGTGTGTGTGTGTTGTATGTAGGTATGCGTGCAAATAAGTGGGTATAGTTGCTAGTGTATTGTGCATGTTTGTGTATCTACTAGTGATGTGCGGCTCAGGGTTTTTTTAATACCTGCACCCACCCGACCTGTTATGCACCACCTAACCTGCTAAAATATGCGTTAACCATCCGAACCCAAGCCGACCCGCAAATCTCCAAATTTAGCCTCGGCAGCGTGAGCAGTGTTGCACCGTTTTGTTTTTGGGCTGTTTGCCCAGCATAATACACTGATTGCAAGGCACAGCCTATTGTATCTTAAGCCTAATAACGTCTGGGTCTAGGCTGCTACATAAATACAAAAAATGTTCCAAACGGTGTTCTTTATTGTTGAACAGCAGCAAAAAAAGTAGGAAATGACCTCGTCTCATCTCTCTTTCTCTCTCTCTCTTTCACACACACACACACACACACACACACACACACACACACACACCTATGACAAAAAAAAAAGAAAAGAAAAAGTTTTGGAGCGTAAAGAAAAGTTATGGATACCACTTAGGGAAAAAAGAAAAAAAAAAACTTGTAGGCAATGCCTCAACAACCTAAGATGCATGCATTGACCAAAATCACAATCGCAAATTGATGATACAGGCACTTGCGTGGGTTATGTGTCATGCATGGGATTCAACTATTTCTGTGCTGGCATCTATGGAGGATGCCTGATATGCTACTGGAAAAAATGCTCGAATCTTCTTTATATATATATATATATATATATAGTGCATCTGGAAAGTATTCACACCCCTTCACTTTCCCCGTATTTTGTTATGTTACAGCCTTATTCCAAAATGGATTAAATTCATTTTTTTCTCACCAATCTATATACATAATGACAAAGTGAAAAAGGTTTTGTTGAAATTTTTTCAAATTTATTAAAAATAAAAAACTGAGGGTCCGCGGTGGTGTAGCGGTCTAAGCATCGGCTTTGTGTCGATGCAGTTGCCCACGGGGGACTGGGGTTCGTGCCTCGGTCTCGTCAGATCCGACTATGGCCGGACTCGATGAAGCAGCAATAATTGGCAATGCTGTCTATGGTAGGGGGGCGGAGTCGGCTTGTGTTCATCACATGAATGCGTCTCTGTGTGTGTCGGAAAAAGCAGTGGTTTGGCCTGGATTCACCTCGTCACGGAAGTAGCGAGGCATCTCCTTCGAGACTGCCGGCTGGAAAGATGCAGTTGGCGAACGCGTGCAGTACAAGGCTAGGTGTTTGAATTAAAATAGGGATCGTTGACCACTAAATTGGGAGAAAAAGGGAAAAATCAGAAATAAATAATAAATAAAAAAAACTGAAATATTGCATGTACGTAAGTGTTCACACCCTTTACTCAGTACTTGGTTGATGCATCTTTGGCAGCGATTATAGCCTCAAGTCTTCTTGGGTATGAAGCTACAAGCTTGGCACACCTATATTTGGGGTATTTCTCCTATTCTTCTCTGCAGATCCTCTGTAAGGTTAGATGGGGAGTGTCACTGCACATATAGTATTTTCAGGTCTTTCCAGAGATGTTCAACGGGGTTCAAGTCTGGGCTCTGGCTGGACCACTCAAGGACATGCACAGACTTGTCCCGAAGCCACTCCTTCGTTGTTTTGGCTGTGTGCTTAGGGTCATTGTCATGTTGAAAGGTAAACCTTCGCCCCAGTCTGAGGTCCTTAGCGCTCTGGAGCAGGTTTTCATCAAGGATCTCTCTGTACTTTGCTTCATTCATCTTTCCCTTGATCCTGACTAGTCTCCCTGTAGGGATGGTATTAGCAAGGTGATGAGAGGTGCCTGGTTTCTCCAGACGTGACGTTTGGCATTCAGGCCAAAGAGTTCAATCTTGGTTTCATCAGACCAGAGAATCTTATTTCTCATGGTCTGAGAGTCCTTTAGGTGCTTTCTGGTAAACTCCAAGCGGGCTGTCATGTGCCTTTTACTGAGCAGAGGCTTCCATCTGGCCACTCTACCATAAAGGCCTGATTGTTGGAGTGCTGCAGAGATGGTTGTCCTTCTGGAAGGTTCTCCCATCTCCACAGAGGAACGCTGGAGCTCTGTCAGAGTGACCATGGGGTTCTTGGTCACCTTCCTGACGAAGGCCCTTCTACCCCGATTGCTCAGTTTGGCCGGGCGGCCAGCTCTAGGAAGAGTCCTGGTGGATCCAAACTTCTTCCATTTACGAATGATGGAGACCAGTGCTCTTCGGGACCTTCAAAGCTGTAGAACATTTTTTGTACCCTTCCCCAAATCTGTGCCTCAATACAATCCTGTCTCGAAGGTCCACAGACAATTCCTTTGACTTCGTGGCTTGGTTTCTGCTCTGACATGCACTGTCAACAGTGGGACCTTATATAGACAGGTGTGTGCCTTTCCAAATCATGTCCAATCAATTGAATTTACTACAGGTGGACTCCAATCAAGCTGTAGAAACATCTCAAGGATGATCAGTGGAAACAGGATGAACCTGAGCTCAATTTTGAGTGTCATAGCAAAGGGTGTGAATACTTATGTACATGCAATATTTCAGTTTTTTGTTTTTAATAAATTTGCAAAAATTTCTACAAAACCTTTTTCACTTTGTCATTATGGGGTATTGTATGTAGATTGATGAGAAACAAAAATGAATTTAATCCATTTTGGAATAAGGCTGTAACATAACAAAATGTGGGGAAAGTGAAGGGGTGTGAATAGTTTCCGGATGCACTGTATATATTCAGTTTTATTTTTCTATAACACAATCATACTTAGCTCGTTTCGCTATAATCTATGTAATAATTTGTATATATTTCGTATTATTTCATTATAACTTTGTGTTTTCACTTAGTGCCAAATGTGCTGCTTTTCAACTCTGTCTTTTCGGCACCTATTGCATATCCGTCCCGTCATGGAAGAGGTATCCCTGCTGATACTTCTTATGAAGTTTCTCCCATTTTTTTGTTCTGATAAGTTCTTTTTTTTTTTCCTGTGGAGTTTTTCATCATCAATTGTGGGTCCAAGGACAGCGGGTGTTGGACATTGTCATTTATTATATGTACATCGACTGGATGGATAGGCTGTGATTGTAAAGCTCTAGGCTCTAGTTTCTGGACGGTGCAAGGCTGGTGGTAGTACTAACACAGACGTAGTGACAATTTCATTGGGCACGGGGGGGGGGTTCTCTTGTCTGGGTATGTTTTCTATGTTTTTCGGTCTTTCCATGTCATCGCTTGTGCCAAAAAGGACGTGGGGGAGCAGTAGCGGGTGTGTCAGTCAAAATCAGGTGGTGCTGTGCTAGTTTGGTGCCAAATAAAAGCAAATATTATGCCTGCATCTCCGTCTGATCTGACCACGTTAGTGCAGATGCAGGCGTTATGTGGTAGTTTCAGGGCTTTAGGCAAAGGTGAACAATTATAATTGATCCACAACATCAAGATGACACCGAAGACAGCAGCCTTGGTTCTGTGCTCTCTTGTACCGTTTCGTTTTTTTTTTTTAGTTTCCAGTGCCCACTCACTGATCACAAACTTAACATATTTTTTTTATCAACTTTAATTGAACATTTTAATGAAAGTCTAGCTGAGGTCTTGATCATTACAGCCCTGTGCGGACTACGGCGAATACTCTGAAAGGGTACGCGACCAAGCGCTCGTGAAACTGTGACAGCAGGGATTTAGAACCTGGCAAATGCTGCACTCTGGCCAACAAGAGGGACGAACTGCTACTCCAAAATGGAAAAAAACAAAAAGTCTTGAGTTTTGCAGACGTGCCGCCCTGTGTCTCACTGAAACCTGGCTTAGGGAGCATATAATGGTATGTACACTTCATCTGCCACAGTTCCAACTCCTCCGGGCAGACCTCTAAACAGCTATTGGGGGGGGGGGGGGGGCAGGGTGGTGACATATGCTTCCACATAAACGATGGTTGGTTTACGGCTGTCACAGTGCTGAAGAAATCATGTGGCCCTCATTTAGAGACCCTTTCCATTGACTGTAAACCATTCGATTCACCGCAGGAATTTTCATCATTATTCTGGTCGGTATCTACTAAATCTCACCCCAGGCTTGTGCCAATGACCCATATTCAGTCTGGAGTAGTGTTGTCACGATACCAAAATTATGACTTCGATACGATACCAGCCATAACTAGCTCGATACTCGATACTGAACCGATACCACGGTAAAATTCTAAAATATCTGGAAAAGAGTGTTCATCTCTACCCAGGAGACTCAAGAAGCCTAGCCTCCAAGAACAACAGCCGGTCACTAACGGCCCCAACGTCTCTCATGACCATTGAACAATGAAGTCGAAACTAAAACCCCCAACGACCGTCGCTGCTAAACAAATCCAAATCAACAGCTCCGATGGCGACGGGCGTGGCTGGACATCGGAGCACATGAGAGCCACACATATCAATAGCTCCGATAATGATGGGCGCGGCCATAACATCGGTACACAAAAGAGCCACGCATATCTATGGCTCTGTTAGCGACGGGCGTTGGTAAACATCGGATCACAAAGAGCTACGCATATCAATAGCGCTGACAACAACTCCTAGAGGATAAATACTGAGTCTCATCACCAGCCAGCCAGTCAGACTAGCTTGGTCTAGTCAGAAAGGCACGAACTGAGGAAGCCTCTTGGATGAGAGGCGAAATGTCTTCACGGATATATACCAAGTCCAGTTGCACTTGATTCAACTCCTTTGGATAACCATGACCTGGATGAATGAGAACATTCACAGGCAATACAGCTGCATAACAACCGAAACCAACAACCAGTCTCATATGCAAATATGGGTGCGACCATTAACTACAGTTTCAATGGCCAAGTGTACTATTCACAGAGGATTTGGGAATGTTTGCAATCACAGCACTGTAAGATGGTGACAGATGTACTCTTACCCCCCCCCCCCCCAAGTTCGGGGATGGTCATTCGCTCTTACCATATATGGCTTCTTTGACTCCCCGTTCAAACCCGCATTCCTCCCTATCAAGGATGTGCACATCCTCATCCTTGAAAGAGTGGCCATTGGCCTGTAGATGGGTGTAGACTGCAGAGTCCTGGCCTGACGCGTTAGCTCTCCTGTATTATGCCATTCTCTTGGCCAGCGTTTGTTTAGTATCCCCTATTACAAGTCACAGCAATCCTGCACTTAACAGCATACGCTATATTGCTCTGTTTGCGCCGGGGGACCTGATCCTTGGGGTGGACCAACTTCTGGCGCAGCGTGTTTTGGAATTTGAAAGCAACTGAGTTGCGGTGTTTGGAAACTTTTCTGACACTCCTCCCACATACCAAATCACCACTGGTTTACGCTAAGGCAGCTGTTGTCCTTCTCCTCTCTTCGATCGGCTGGTGCTCCGTTTGGGTGTCTTCCTGGCTTTGACAAACGCCCAGTTAGGATAATCACACTTAACCAAGGCCTGTTTAATGTGGGATTTCTCCCCTTCCCCGACCGCTGTGTCGGTGGGAACGTTGTCAGCTCGGTGGTACAGTGTTCTGATTACTCCTAGTTTGTGCACCAGTGGATGATGAGAGTCAAACCGTAAGTACTGATCAGTATGTGTTGGTTTACGGTAAACATCAATAATCAAATGTCCCCCATCACCAACTGCAATTTCACAGTCTAAGAAGGCTAACCTGTCACATTTCACATCCTCCCTGGTGAACTTGATGTGGTTGGCCACAGAGTTATTGTGGTCGGTGAAATGTGATATAGCCTGAGATTTAATTTTAATCCAGGTGTTGTCCACAAATCTGAACCAATGGCTAGGTGGGGTCCCTGGATAGGACATCAGAGCCCTCCTTTCCACTTCCTACATATACAAGTTGGCCACTACAGGTGAGACTGGGTAATCCATAGCACACCCATGCCACTGCCTATTGTACTGTTCCCTGTATGTGAAGTATATGAACTGAAGACAGTTTCAGGAGCAGACTCACTTTGTCAGTGTTAAGGGTGGTCTTATTGCTAAGGGTGGGGTTGGTTTGTAATTTCATACGGGCCACCTCCACTGCTTCATCAACAAGAACGCAAATGAAGAGACTTAACATCATAAGAGACCACTGTTTCATCCCCCCCATCCCTCACCTTATCCACAAAATCCATAGTGTTCTGAATGTGATATTAATTACTGCCTACCAACGGGTTAAGAATATATGCAATAAACAGAGATGTTATAGGTCACTGAGTTACTCATACAAAGATTAGGCTGCAATGGCACATCCTGTTTATGTATCTTGGGTAAACCATACAGATTAGGTGTAGCTTCCCCTGGATATAATATGTGGTACAGAATACTGTCAATATCATTGTCCTGTTCTAACAGCTTCAGACAATCTATCAACTTTTTCTTATAATCATTGCCTGGATCTCGTTTCAGGGGCTCATAAGCATTCGTGTTGCCAAGTAACATCATAATTTTCTCACGATAGACTGTCTGGTTTAATACAACAGTGGATGTGCCTTTGTCCGCCAGAAGGATGATGATGTTATTGTCCTTACTAAAAGTCATGAGAGCTTTCCTCTCGTCTTTTTTGATGTTGGATGGTGATGCCTTCGCTTTGCTTAGGCAGGTTGAAACTTTCATCCATAGTTCTGAAAGGAATGAAATCCTGTTTTCTGGAAAAAAAACAAGTTTTTTTAGATTCTTATCTGACACATAGTATCCCCCCCCTCAAAAAGATGTTGTATCCAACATTCTAACATTTGACCTTTAGCGCAAATAAGGGGTTAAACTACCTACCATCAATAAACATACAGTGCAACATTACACACCATCACTGTTGCTATACCTTGCCTTATGCTCTCCTCTATGAGTGTAGTTTTACAGGCTGGAACTCTTTTCATACATTCTTTCATATGGGTTAATACCCTGAGTATTTCACTGTTCTCTTTTGGTATTCACAGGGTTCAATGTCTGGGGTTTGCATGGCTGAAATTGCTGCTTAAGTGGCATTGGATAATGTTCATCATCATTGTCCACTTCCTCTGTCTGCTTTCCTTCCTCAGCTGTCCCCACAGTCTCTTTCTTTGCTCATGGCCACATTGGCTTTTAGAGTTGCAGAGACTCAGATGGTAGGAGAAGATTGTGGTCGGGTATCCTTGATCTCCCTTTCTTACTGACTTGACAGACAACTGTATGGACCGCATGCTCCCATTGGTTTCTCAGCTTGCCTGGACCCCCACAAGGTATCATGTTCCTGATTAAAACATGATCACCAGGCTGTAAATACTGAGCTTTTCCCTTACTGTCCTAATGCCTTTTGCTTCTTGTGGCTGCTTTGTGAGCATTTTATCTTGTGATCTCTTATACCTCTCCTATGCCCCGTTTCCACTTTTCCATGTCATTATGGTGAATACTGTCTCCTTGTTCTGAGGTCAAGTTAAACAACATGTCAACTGGCAACCATAGGGAGTGCCCATATAAAAAGTAAAACGGAGAGAAACCCATCACTTCACTGCCAGTACAACTGTATGCAGAGATCAGTTTGCTCAGTGAGTCTTCCCAGTTAAGTTTTGTGTCTCTGTGAGTGTCTTTAACATCTAGAGTAGTGTCCTATTAAACCACTCTACTAATCCATTCCCTTGGAGATGATAGGGCATAGTTCTCAACCCGGCAACTCCAAAGTACTTTTTCAATTGCGCAAACAGTTGATTTTTTAATTCACCCTGATCATGGCGCATTTTTTGTTCAGAAGCCAAATCCTAGAGCATAGTTAAGATTTTATCTGCTGCTGTTTTGCCTGATTTGGAAGTCATATAGTGTATGCCTGGGCAAAGGATGTAAAATGGTCAATGATGACAAGAATGTATGCATAACCACCCTTGCTCTTGTCAAGGTGGATGGAATTAATGGAGGCAAACTCAAATGGTTGAGTGGTAACGATGTTAGTCAGTGGTGCTCTTGTCCCATGGCATGGCTTCTTGTGTTTAAGACAACTGCATCTTCTCATGACAACCCTATATCTCTCGTTGCATATAGGGCCAGTAAAACCGGTCTCATATTAGGGAGGTCATCCTAACTACACATTGATGGCCCATTTCATCATGGAGTTCCCTCAACACTGTACATCTGTGTTTTTCTGATAGGTCCATCTGTTTTCTGCTTGCTGTTTTTATATACAACACTCCATTCTCACTCATCTCTAATGCCTCCGTTCTCTCACAAGACAAGTGACCTGCCCTGTTTGATCTGCCCTGATGTCAGCAGAATGATGGACAAATCTGTAGATATTGCTGCACACTTGAACAATATGGACCATGACACACGGAATTCATCCCGATTTCCCACTGCCCGTGTAACTGCTCCATTCACATCATACGATATTTCCAGTGAACACTCTTTCATGAACATCTCCATATCTATAGGCATCCTGGACAGACTATCTGTGTCAATGTTTCCCTTACCAGGGTGATATTTGATTGTGAAATGGAAATATGCCAATTTTGCTACCCATCAGCCCCATGTTGCATTCAATTTGATACATAGGTAAGTGGATTATTGTCACTATAGACTGTGAAGAATGGCACACAGTAGAGGTAATCATGAAAATGTTCTGTGATCACCCATTTGAGGGCTAGAAAGCCTTACTTGCCTGAATACAGATGGTATTTTGTATTGGCTGCAGTTAAAGTATGAGAGCCATTAGCAATCACACGGAGCTTTCCAATCTGCTTTTGGTACAATACAGCACCTGGCTCAAAGCATCACTATGGAAAATAAACAGATGTGATAATGTTGGGAAGCCTAGAACTGGAGGCTGAATTAGACAGTCTTTGAACTGCTCTAATACTGACTGATGCATGTCAGTCCACTCAATAAGTATACTGGATGAAGCTCCTCTGCTGTTTTGTTTTGTTTATCACATTCTCCTTTTGTTTTGCAGGGTTTCAGTTTCTGCAGGTCCTCTAAGCAGGTCATACAGAGAGGACTTGATCCGTGAGAAATCCTTGATATACTGGCTGTACTAACTCAACAGTCCCAACACTGCTCACCAACAGTATCTGGCTGTTTGTTTTTCAAAGCTGTCACTGCAGCAGTATCGGCAGGATCTATCCCGTTTCCCTCTGCAGACACAATTCTACTGAGGTATCATACTTCCACTTTAAACAGGTCACACATCCTTAGCTTTATTTTTATTCCATGCTCCCTGAGTTGTTGCAGTACCCTCCTGATGCTGTTAGCATGATCCTCAAATGTTCTGCTAAACACTAGGACATCATCAAGATAAAGCATGCATATTTCATCCCTTAATTCCTCTTAACACTCTTCAGTGCACCGCTGAAATGATACAGGTGCGTTCATGAATCCAAATGCGATTCAGACCACACCTATAGGGGCCACAGGGTCCTATATGAGTGGCTCCTATGAGTTTCTCCTGATGAATGTTGTTTGATGTCACAAATTCCTTCTTGACTAATAGAGAAAACCTAGTTGCAAATGGTGCATTTGGCCTTGTACACACACAATCTTGCACACACCCCAGTCATTGGTAATAATTTTCCCATCCCCTTCTGTATTTTTGTAATCTTTTTCTTTTCTTTTTTTTTTGCTGCCTAACTATGCTCGCAGGTTTCTATTTTTCAAATTTTCACATCGCTGCCAGGCGTATCATAGCAACACATTATCTGTATGGTAGTGGAACATAACATGAGAGACAGGCTGAGGGATAACAGCGCAGGAGGGTTCCCTTCTATCTCATACAAATCACCATGTCTTAATAATCTAACCGGTAATATTTCTCTCCCATACAGTCGCACTGAATGGATTCTCAAAAGAACAAAGTGCATCCTGTATCAGTTCAATATGGATCACGTCTTTTAGTTTCCAATTACGGGTTGATTCCATATTTTTTCCCGGGGATGCTGAGATGAAATTTAGGTTTGCTTGAGAACCCCTAAAAAGAGTCTAAATGCTTACATGTCAGTATAAAAAAAAAAAAAAACTACCTAAATTTACTGTACTAAATAACAACCAACACAGCTAACCATTGCATTGTTTCCCTGTCAAGATGTTTCCCCATAGCCAGAGTTAGATAAAACACTGGGACACATGATTAACCTTAACCTAACCTCAACCTAACCCTGAACGTAACCTAATACTTACCTTAACCTAATCATAACCAATAGCTAAAATGTTTCCATACTAGCAAACACTTTTGCCTGATTGGGGGGACAGATATTGATAGGGAAACAGAATTCAATACAATACCAGAGCTCTCTCCATCAAGTGAATGCCCATCTGAGGTTCACCCTTGTTTTATCTCTGTGTCTGTGAATGTTCTCATTCATCCAGGTCATGGTTATCCAAAGGAGTTGAATCAAGTGCAACTGGACTTGGTATATATCCGTGAAAAAAATAAATAAGGAACACTTCACGAATTTGCGTGTCATCCTTGCGCAGGGGCCATGCTAATCTTCTCTGTATTGTTCCAATTTTAGTATACGTATTGCTTCGGCAATACATATACTATACATATACTATATAATATGCAATACATATACATATACTAATTTTAGTATATGTATTGCCGTAGCAATACATATACTAAAATTGGAAACATACAGAGAAGATTAGCATGGCCCCTGCGCAAGGATGACACGCAAATTCGTGAAGCGTTTCTTATTTTTTTTCACGGATGTATACCAAGTCTTGTTTTATCTCTGTTTCTATCACTCTCCCTCTTTGCATTATTTGTCTCCTCCATCAATGGGGTTATTTTTCTCTTGCCGGGTAGTTTCCACTGTCACTTCAGTTATTCTACTGTCTGGTCTTTCTGATACTGGGGATAGCTACTAGTCACCGTCAGGGAAAACAAGATGCTATCCTCTTCCTATTTTGGTTGCACAATGGTTGACACACTTCCTTTGTGCTGTAAATTCAGCCTTCATTTTCCTGTGAGATTGTACCCAGTGGCAGGCAGAATTGCACAGTAAAGGTAAGGCTTATAGGGAATCAGTCTAAAAGCCATTACACTGTACAATCGACATATACTTCATAAAGACAAGCTAGATCAAAAAAAGATGCCTACTGCTGCTTTAGGAACAGTTTTGGTACACTGTTTTTGACAATTTTCACTTCAACCTTTCTGACCTTTCCATCGTCACTAGGAAAGGTTCTTGTGATCAGTCCTGTAGGCAGGTCATGTCTCTTGACTAGGTTGCATTTTAGATGGACAACATTGTCCAGCAGATTTGGTCTTTCCATTCTCGATTTCCATTGACCCTGGAGACCGCTGAGGTACTCTCCTCCATCTTTCCCAGAATGTGTTGGCTAAACTTTGAACTTGTCACCACTGATGCCTGAAGAGGTCGCCATCATCAACGTTGCCAGGGGGAAGTGGGGGTATGCCAACTTTCTGCATTAAGAGCATAGCAGGTGTGGGAATAAGAGGCTAATCTGGATCTGTAGGCACCAAAGTAAGTGGGTGTGGAGTTGAGTATAGCAGTGACCTCAACCATAAAGTTAATCAGGACTGCATGTGTGAGCTTTGTAGGCCAGAGCCTGAGGAACATTAGATCAAGGATCCGACTTTGACGCCAATCAGCCTCTCCCAGCTGCCTTCCATGTGCGAGCAGTGTGCGGGATTGAACAGCCACATGCAACTCTGATCACAGAGGTAGTTGGCAACTTGCTTGTTGTTGTAATCTCCGGAATCAAGCTGAAGTTCTCTGCAAGCTCTTATAAAATTAGTTCCAAAGTCAGATCTCAGTTGTTTAACAGGTCCCCTAATTGTGAAGAAGCATCTAAAAGCATTAATGAAACTGGATGAATACATTAAGTCAATAAACTCAATGTTTACGGCATGTGTGCTTATACACGTGAAGATGATTGCCCAAAGCTTGCTGTTTGCCAGGCCTCCATGCATCCTTCTTAAAGGTGACATACCATGTCCCAAATACATCTAATCCTACAGAGGTGCAAGAAGGATCTGTGCTCAAGTGATCAGCAAGCAGAGTTGCCCTCTTCTGCACTTCCTGTTTGCTGTATAGCCTCCAAGATATCACAGAATTTTAGATCAAGCTGCTGACAGACTGCTTTCCTCCAACAACCCAACAACTTGCAGCCCTTAAAGCACCTTCCATCAAGTGCCGTCCTTGATGGCAGACTTGCTCATAGTAGTGTTTGATGAGCAAGTTGGTGACATGGTGTATGCCAGGAATGATGACTGGCTGACACTCCTCTGGCGCGAATTGTGCCTTCTTCAGCTGTCCCCCAACATGAAACTGCAGAGTTTTCTGAGGGGGCATGGTTTTTAGACAGGTTCTCCCTTTTGGATATACTGGATTTCCTCCAAATAGATGTATTTGGACAGCAAGAATCATTCTGACCTTTGCATGATGTAGCTGCTCTGTACTGAGAACTGCTTGCAAATGTGCCAACCATGGCAAGGGCCTTCTTTTGCTGCTTGTGTGAAGGAATGAGCAATTTGCGAGAGCTGGGTAACAGCTATGGAGAGTGACTTCTAACTCGAAAAACACTCAAAGCATGCTCTGCCGAGCTGATGTGACAAATGTGTGGCACACATTACTATCTCTGCACATGACTCCATATCTGACACAAGGTCAACTACAGGTGCATCTCAAAAAATTAGAATATTGTGGAAAAGTTCTTTTTTTTTCCGTAATTGAATTCAAAAAGTTAAACTTTCATATATTATAGATTCATTACACATAAAGTGAAATATATCAAGCCTTTTTTGTTTTAATCTTGATGATTACAGCTTGCAGCTCATGAAAATAAAAAATACAGTATCTCAAAATAATAGAACATTACATAAGACCAATAAAAAAAAAACAAAAAAAAGGATTTATAATACAGAAATGTCAACCTTCTGAAAAGTGTGTTCATTCATGCACTCAATACTTGGTCGGGGCTCCTTTTGCACGAATTACTGCATCAATGCGGCATGGCATGGTGGCAATCATTCTGTGGCACTGCTGAGGTGTCATGGAAGCCCAGGTTGCTTTGATAACGGCTATCAGCATGTGACACTGCTGAGGCGTTATGGAAGCCCATGTTGCTTTGATAGAGGCCTTCAGCTCTTCTGCATTGTTGGGTCTAGTGTCTCTCACCTTCCTCTTGACAATACCCCATAGATTCTGTATGGGGTTCAGGTCAGGCAAGTTGGCTGGCCAATCAATAGCATGATCCTCCCACACTACGTCCTCCTGGCAAAACTCCTCACTGTCAGGGGAAAAGAAGCAGCTGGCAACTCCACATGTATTGGAGGAGGCATGTGGTAGTCTGCAGCCCTCCTCGGATTTGGGGGGGGGGGGGGGGAGCAGTGACCGGGATGGCTCAGAAGAGTAGGGTAATTGGTCAGATACAATTGGGGAGAAAAGGGGGGGGATAACAATAATAATAGCATACGGTCAATACTTTGGAGACCCCTAAAATTTCACAAATCATGTTTTCAGGGAGCTGATGTCTTAAGTGGAGCCAAGCTCCCCCCGGATCCCCTGTAGTTCACACCCTGGGTGAGACAGAATCTGCAGTAGTAGCTGGAGTTGAAGAATTAATTTTGTTTATGATCTCATCAGCTTTATTGCAGAAAAAGTCTAGAAAAACTCATGGGCTGTGAATGGTGAACAGCTAATATATGTTGTTTTTAAGTAAGTTTAGCTACAGTCTTCTTCTTCTTTCAGATTATTCCCCGTTTCTCAGGGGTCACCATAGCAGATTTTACAGATTCCATCAGTACCCTGCGAGGGTACAGCCACCAATGGTTGCCATCGTTAACCCAGGACTTGACCGATCCAGCATCGAGCCTCGACCGATCTGGTATGATCTTCTCAATCTGCATAATGACTTGGCAACATGTTACATTGGATGCCCTTCCTGACACAACCACTGACCATGTGGACAGAGACACAGGTAAAACGCTGGATACCACCCCAGTATTCATGGACTTGTGCCAATGCCTGTCACCACAAGTAAGTTTAGCATCAGTATCAAAAATAAATCTAGGATTATGTTTCTTGATATTTATCAAGTGAGATAGATGAAAGAGAGATGTTTTGCTTCAGATAAAGCATGCTTCTATTTCAATAAACACTCCTGCCAAGATAGGCAAAAATCTTCCAATTTTGATTTTCTCCATTTACGTTCCAATCTCCTGCAGGCCCGCTTAACAGCATGTGTATCTTCATTAAACCAGGGTGTAGACCTATTTAGTCACCTAGCTCTGGTAGTGCGAGGCACAACTGAATCTAGGAGACTACAGCGGACAATGTTTAAGTCACTAGTGAGATTTTCAACACAATCTGTCTCAACAGTGAAAAGAGCTAAGACTTCAGGCAGCTGCTGGCCGAATGCAGCTACAATGGATGGACCAATGTTGCGAGTGGCAATTATGTTTGTGTCAACATTAACAGGACAGGCCAATGCTACTTCAAATTTAATGAGAAAATTATCTGACACAGTGCATGTGGCTGGCAAGACAATCAAATCAGAAACAGCTATCCATTTAGATATAACCAAAGCAAGGTAGATACCACTGCAATGAGTTGACTTGAACAAACTGAGCGGACCCTAAAGTATCAACAAGTGCCAGAAAGGCTTTACTTAGAGGATTACCAGCCTTATTCAGATGAATATTGAAATCACCAAGAATTAGAATCTCATCAGAATAAGTAGCAAGACCTGTGATAAATTCTCCAAATTCTTCAAGCAAGACCTGTGATAAATTCTCCAAATTCTTCAAGAAATTATTAGTAAGGGCCAGGAGAGTACAATAATGTGGACTGAGCAGAGTCTGTTTGTGGCTGAGGTAGATGGACCAAAGAGCCTCAAAAGAGTTGAATTTAGTTTCAAGTTTAGAAGTTTAATTGAGGGGACCTTTCAGTGTTCTCAAAAAAAACTCAAGTCCGTTAAAGCTCAATACTTTTTTTTTCTTCTTCTCTTAAATAAGTCAATGGCTAACTTACATCTTCAAAGTGGATCAGCCAGCTGTGATGTAGTCTTCATAAGCTGGAATTCACCTACCACTGCCACCCCTGAAAATAAATTCAAATCATTTGAGATTCTTCTTCTAAGTCCATTTCAGCCATGGTCCTTTCTGTGTGGAGTTTGCATGTTCTCCCTGTGTCTGCGTGGGTTTCTGCTTGGAGCTCCAGTTTCCTCCCACAGTCCATAATAATTTTCTCCTTCCCAATAATGCCAGCAATATGAACTCTTTTTTTGCTCATCTAGCAAATCCATTTCCATTGCAAACCCTCTCTTCACCACTGTTGTTGGCAGTGAATGTGAGAGAATGTAAACATGGTTACTTCTGCACCTGATTCACTGTACATATTACAGCGTAGCATGCACAAAACTGTCATTTAGTTTCGTGGTGTGCTATAACAGTCTAATGGTTGTGTCTACACCATAGTATGAATAGAATCTTTTATGACCTACGTCATATGTATGTGCGCACATTTTGGCAGCAAAATAGGCAACTTCTCCATCTCCAATCAATGCAGAGTGCAAGTGGATTTTTGATCGACTGATATTTACATTTTTAAAATGTCATCTGGTTGTGTTGTTGGTTGCCAGAACAGATCTAGCAAAACTAAAGGTATTAATTTCTACCGCATTCCATTGGGGAAAAGACCATTCAATCCAAACAGGCAAAGATTGTGGCTACAAGCAATAAAACGAGTGGACTGGACAGAAAACATTATTAAAATGCCACATATTTTATATATGGCCCATTTTATATTGGGTAAGTTAATTCTGCTTTTGTTAACTTTTCCCCCTTTTTCTCTCCAGTTACCATTTTTTGCTGCCAAAATGCGCACACATACTAAATCACGTGATCACTGTTTACCAACTGTAAAAGGTTCTATTGAGTGCTACACTACACCATTGGTATACAGCGGTGCCCCATGGACTCCCCAATGTGGAACCATAAATGAGGCATAAGGCCAAAAATAAACATTACATACATTCGTGAATGCAAATGCTTCAAGCTACAAAAGTCAATTCCACACATTGTTGTACAATAAAATATTTCACCTGTTTTTTTTTTTCCTTCTTTTTCTTCCTAGTTGTACCTCACCAATCACACTGCTCTCTGAGCCGTCCGGTCGTTGCTCCACCCCCTCTGCCGATCCGGGGAGGGCTGCAGACTACCACATGCGTCCTCTGATACATGTGGGGTTGCCAGCCACTTCTTTTCACCTGACGGTGAGGAGTTTTGCCAGGGTGGACGTAGTGCGTGGGAGAATCACACTATTCCCCCAAGTTCCCCCTCCCCCCTGAACAGGTGCCCCGGCCGACCAGAGGAGGCGCCAGTGCAGCGACCAGGACACATACCCACATCTGGCTTCCCATCCGCAGACATGGCCAATTGTTTCTGTAGGGATGCATAACCAAGCCGGAGATAACATGGGGATTTGATCCGGCGATTCCTGTATTGGTAGGGAACAGAATAGACCGCTACGCTATCGGGACGCCTTCACCTGAAATTCTTAACTTGACGAAAGTGCCAGCTGCAGTCCCAGGCACTGCAGTGGGGAGTGCTATAGGAGACAAGAACCAGATGAAGCTGTCTTCTTTGATTCTCTCTTTCGCTCTGGCAGACAAGAGAAACATATTCCCCATCTTCCCGCCAAGTGGTGCAATGAGTACAACAGTGCACATTCCTCAGCAGTCACCATGGTCGTTAGTATTGTTTATAAAAATTGAGCAGTATACAGTTTGTTTTAAGATGCTCTATATCATCCTCTAGCACCCCCTTGAGGACCTGTGTTTACTACCTCTACAGGGACATAAGGATGCACATTGTAAAACCAGGCTTGGTGATTGAATTGTTTATGCAAGGTGTTGTCATTTGGATTTGTATACTAACGTATAGTATGTTTCAGCTCTGAGGATAGAGGTTAGTAGAGACAGATGTCTTGATAAAGTTTTTAATGGGTAAAATGGGGTGAAAAATTGAGGGGCAGAAATCATCATGAAAAGAAAGGATAGGAAGTGAGAGGACTGAAAAATAGAATAGGAAGGGGGGGGCATCACCAACAGTATGGATGATAGAGAGAGAAATAGAAGAAAGAGATCCCAACAGCCCAGGGCCAAGTCAACAGCTTGATGTGTGAGGGCTCTCTGCAAAGCCCCATCTTCAATTCTATTGACTAATCAGATGTATGGCTGAATTATTGATGGACAGTCTTCATCAATAATTGCACTGCTCCTGTTTTGGTCCAAAAACAAATAGCGATCCAGGGAGGTAGTGGCTCAGCAAGAGTAAACACGCTTAGACACGAGACCCGTAGGCTATGCCACCATATATTTTTTTACTGACAAGGTAAAATTGAAAAGACCCTGTTAGCTTAAAAGTTAAACTCATAAAACTGATTTGTGTGTATATATATATATATATATGTATATATATATACACACACATTGCATGCACTCATTACCAAAGCACACAGGTCCCAGACAGAACTCTCTGGCATCCTGATTGGGGGGAAAAAAAAGGCTAACCACGGTTTCTATTTATTTATTTTTTTATTTTCAGTTTGAAAGAAATGTTCCTACTTTGTTCAAGTCAGAGAGTTAGATGTATCAAAATGAGCTCTTTGTTTGAAAAGGGCAGCCTAATGTCTACCGACAGGCCCACTTACATGTTTTTAGTGCCCATATTAATGTCCTACAATATGTTCCTTTTTAGGTAACATCTGTATGTCACATAGAAAACAGCCCTAAAAATTCTAATATTTTTCACTGTTTCAAAATTCAGCTGACTCTAAATGGTTATCATTATGTGTCTGCTATGCAAATCAGACATTATTATTAATCATACGTCAGACTTTTTATTCTTCTTCCATACAAATTTCAGTAAATTGTAAATAGTTCCGCTGCTTTGAGAAAAAAAAAAACCACAAATTATACATCAAAATGTGCAGTTCAACTGGGAATGGTGTGCTACGACTTTGCTTAGTGATTCGAGTTACCATGGTAACAAAAATCGCAAAAAAAAGCAAAACATTTCCCTTAGAAAACAATGGAAAGTTGTGAAGGAAAAAAAAAATAGATGTAGGATTCTGAAAACGCCACACATCGGATATCCCATTTGTATTGAGAAATAACTGGATTGCAAGAGTTGCTTTGGATGCTGTCACAGTTGGGTGAGCTACAGTCTAGGGTAGGTGATAGCACACAGTTCATACCCCTCCATGAATAATATAGTGTGTATCCATATTTGGGAGCTGGGTGAAAAAAAAAATGTGGAAAATGAGTTGTCAACCCAATGTGGTGCTTAAACATTAGCCAGGATGAACAATTGCATAGTCTACCTACTACAATTATGTAATGGTCTGAGGAGTCTGTTTCAGCCTTAGACATAATAAATGGGATGTTCTTATTGATAAGGATTGCTGCCCCTCTGGACTTGGAATGAAAATTAGAATAACACGATTGATCTATCAATCCTCCCTTAATTCAAAAGTGATCAAACGTTTGCAGATGTGTTTCCTGAAGGTAAGGCTACCCCTACATTAACTTTTCCCGGATGAGATAGTGCCTTTTATGTGTAACAGGGTGATTTAAAGATTTAACATTCCAGCTTACGAAGGTTACACCACAACTGGCTGATTCACTCGGAAGATGTAAGCTAGCCATGGTCTTATTTAAGAGAGAAAAAAATTAAAAGTGTATTGACATTTAACAGGCTAGAGTTTTCTAGAACGCTGAAAGGAACTCTTAATAAAAATAATAAGATAAGGGGAAAAAAGAAGGGAATCAAGTAAGTCTGGTACAATAAATTCTCATCCCCCATCACCTGTCAGAACGAGGTGACTCCCAAACCCCTCACAACAGTATCTGTAGTGGAAGATATTAATGACTGCATGTACAGGTGTTGAACATTCCAGAAGCACTTTACTGATTCTTCAGTTGTAAATAAAACAAGGTTTTAACACAAACTATTCAACCTACTTCACTTTTTCTTCTCTAACCATGTCATCAGAAATCATTCGCAACAGGTGCCAATCAAACAGGAAGGAAGTATTCTGGCAGAGATGCACTTCAAAATAAAAGTGTGTATCATGAAACAACAATACAGTAGGGATCTCTCATGTAAACATGCTTGGCAAACATAAGCATAATTCAATCAACTTATTTAATTATTAATATTAACTTATTCACCATTTTAATTCATAATATCCTCCCACCGATGAATAACAGTTTATTGTTAAACAGCTATAACTACTCATCTCTATTCAACTATCTCCAAAGGATATATCAGTTGAACAGGTCTTCTAAAAGCACTTCCTATAGAAGTAGGAACAGTACATCAGAATCAGAATACTTTATTCATCCCCGACGGGAAATTGGGTCATGAACAAATAAGTCCATCACACCCAGGAAACAGCTCTCCAACCTTCCCTAATTTCCAGGTTTGGCGTGGCGTATTGTCCTCTCCAGTAAGAACATCTCCCACCTTTACCATAGTGGGTGTAGGAGTCTCACATTTGTGAGCGGATTTAAGTCCATTAGATAGCTCTTACGCCAGTGATTCCACGGGCCATTCAAAAGTCTGTCTGTACTTCCACCTGCGAATCATCTTCTCCCTGTTAAGGTTGGTTGGTTGAGTCTCCTGTATCACAGTCTTTGTTGGGAGTGAAGTCAGTTTGTTCCCTACCAGAAAGTCAGCGGGTGTGATTGGCTAAGGTTTGTCAGCATCAGTGTACACATACGAGGGGGGCCTGGAACTTAGCACTGCCTCTACCTCAGTACTCAACTCCTCAAAGTTCAGTGAGGCTTTACCTAAGACCTTTTTTAAGCACATCTTAACTGATCTAACAAGCCATTCTAACAAGCCATTCATTTTAAGCACATCTTAACTGATCTAACAAGCCATAAATAAAGTATTCTAATTCTGATTCCCAGAAACTGCCCCACCACATTGCTCGCTCTGCAATACATTTCCACTTTATTCATCTTTCAGTAAAAAACTCTAGGAGCTTAGACTCGCCGGCAGTCTTGAAGGAGACACTTCGCCACTTTCGTGACAAGGCGAATCCAGACCAAACTACTGCTTTTTCCGACACACACAGAGATGCATTCATGTGACAAACACAAGCCGACTCCACCCCCCTTCCGAAGACAGCATTGCCTATTATTGTTGCTTCATCGAATCCGGCCATAGTCGGATCTGACGAGACTGGGGCGTGAACCCCGGTCCCCAGTGGGCAACTGCATCGACACAAAGCGGATGCTTAGACCGCTACACCACCATGGACCCGTAACACATCTCTTTAATGCCAAAAGAAAGTTCTCAGTTGTCTGACCCAATACTAATTCTAAATGCACTGTTCTAGTAATGGCACATGTGAAAAGAGCAATATACGGCTTTTTGGACTGACCATCCGCTTTTACATACAATGGCCCTGCAAAGTCAACTGCTGTAACTTCAAATAGCGGCGCTTCAGTGATTCTGTCTCTCGGTAAGGGTGCAATAACTTGCTGAGCAGGCTTCACCTTCAATCTTTTACAGACTAGACAATGTGCTAAAATCTGTTTAACCAGCTGCCTGCCCCTGAGAATCCAACATGTCTCTCTTATCTGAAATAGTGTATCCCTTACTCCAGACTGCAGGAATTTTTCATGGTGATACTGAACTAATAATTCTGAGTACCTGCCCTTTAGGGGCAGCACCCAAGGGTGTCACTCTCTGAAACTCAAATTGGCTTGTTGAAGCCTCCCTCCTACACAAATGGGCTAATCTCATCTAAGAATGGTTTAGGGTCTTTGATTTTTGAATCTTGGTTTACATCACATCTGGATTTTAGCAGATTCATTTATTTGCTAAAGCTATGTTCCTGAGTTACGTTTAGCCAGTACATTACAGCTGCAACTAGCTCCTCAGTGTTAAGCTCTCCCAGAGTTTTTGGACCGAAGCGTGCATTAGCTACTGTAGGTTTCCAAAGAATGAAGCCTTACCTTGACACTCTAATGACTCCCCTCATCCGTATCCACACCTGAAACAAAAAAAATATCGACAGGAACACTCTGTAACGTTAAACTGTTTACTTCAACACAATAAATATTTGGTACAGAATTATTGTCCATTAGCGAAAAAAGGTTAATAAAAAAGGAGACCGAAAGGTCAACAAACTGTGTGGCTCCACTCTCTCCTTGCCTAACTCCACCCCCATTCTTCTCCCAACTCTCCTCGCAAGAATATTAAAAGACAATTAAAGGTGCATGCAGTTACTAGAAAGTAACAATTATAGCCACCTATTCCCACACATTACAAATATAATATATATGAGATCTTAAACATTTTAAATTATTCACACACCTTTTAAGTGCAAGGCATCAAACAATTAACTTATTGAATTACTGTAAATATGAACTGTAAATCATTGCATGCTAATTAGTCAAATATTTATATTTTATCATTAAACTGCATTTAGGCTCCTACATTACCGGCCCCTAATTATCAATGTCCTTGAAACAATTGCTCAAAAATTTTAACATTAATTAAAGGAGCCTACATGCTAAATTACTTAGTTAAAGTTCAACTATCTAAATAAATCTTCTTGTCTTTCTTCCCCATGTCGCAAATGAGGACTTGGCTTCAGAACAATTCATCAATTATCCTCAGATTCTTGAAGAAGACAGCTTCATTACTGGGTGACAAAGTTCATTGGCCTTGGTATGAACTTTCACTTGACGAACAAGGCCTTTCTTTTTCTTTCTTTTTTTGGGGGGGGGGGGTTCCCCCCCCCTTTTCTCCCCAATTGTACCCGGCCAATTATCCCACTCTTCCAAGCCATCATGGTCATTGCTCCAACCCCTCTGCCGATCCAGGGAGGGCTGCAGACTACCACATGCCTCCTCCGATTCCTGTGGAGTCACCAGCCGCTTCAGTGAGGAGTTTCACTAGGGGGACGTAGCACGAGAGGATTATGCTATTCCCCCAGTTCCCTCTCCCCTCCGAACAGGCGCCCCTACCGACCAGAGGAGGCGCTACTGCAGCGACCAGGACACATACCCACATCCGGCTTCCCACCCACAGACACTTGCATCTGTAGGGACACACGACCAAGCTGGAGGTAACACGGGGATTCGATCTGGCGATCTCCGTCTTGGTAGGCAATGGAATAGACTGGCAGGCTACCCGGACGCCCAGGTCTTTCTTGTCAGGAAAAGGCTCGACAATTCTTCCAAGTGGCCATGAATTTCTGGGTCATCCACATTGTCATCCACAATCAGTACCAGATCATTGACACAAAAGTTTCTTCCAGCATGGACCATAGTTGACGTTCTTGGAGCTGTGTGAGGTATTCTTTGCACCAGCGTTTCCAGAAGACGTCCGCAACGTACTGGACTTGCCTTCATGCGGTTAGCGTATTGGTCATCATTGTTGAATACTCATGGTGGTAGCTCAAGCTTGACCTTGAGTAACACCAGGTGGTTGGCTGTTAAGGCCTCTAAACCACTGAGGTCAGAAGATGCCTTTGTAATGGGCCTACTGTTTATGACAGACTCAGCTTCACACAGCAAGGTATGGAGACATTCTTCATCCAAAAGTTGTTCCTTCACTGTGATGTTCAGAATTTTTCTCACTGAGCGAATCAGCTGCTCCCAGTTTCCTTCGTGGTGATAACCTGCTGGAGGATTGAAGCGCCATTGGACTCCCATCCGTTGCAAGTTTGTTCTTTTTTTTGCGATCTTGCTGGTGTTCCATTCTTTGATTGATTTCGTCAATTCACTGTCAGCCGACCAGAAGTTGGTTCCATTATCTGAGTACATCTCTTTCACTTGTCCTCTTCTGACAAGGAATCTCTTAATTGTGTTGAGGCACACATCAGTGTCAAGTGAAGATGTGACTTCTAGATGTACAGCTCATATAGTGAGACACGTAATGATGACACCGTATCTCTTTACTTGCCCTCTTCCTCTTTTCACCAGGAATGGCCAAAGTAGTCGATGCCAACTCCTGTGAATGAAGGATCATCAGGCATGACCCTGCATTTTAGGAGATCTGCCATGAGTTGCTTGCCAGCAGTTCCGTGTAGTTTTCTACAAGTGATGCACTTGGACAAGAACTTTCTAATGGCTCCATTCACTCCAGTGATACAGAATCTTTGACACAGTTGAGCCAACATGTGATTCCTTTCGGTGTGAGCTATAACGTCATTGATGTGTCTCAGTACAAGCTTTGTGATGTGTGAAATTTTGGCAAGATGGCTTGCTGCTTGGAATCATCTGACATAGCCGCTCAGCTCAACCTTCCTCCAACTCTAATGACTCCATCTTGAAGTACTGGATTCAATTTATAGAGTAAGCTACTTTTCTTTACCCTTTGATGTTCCTTTAGCATTGCCAAGTCTCCTTTGAATCTTTGTTTTTGACAGTACTTCACAATTTCTGTTTCTGCTTTGGTCAAACCTTCACCTGTTAGGTGTGTTCCTTTGAAAACGCTCTTGAACCGAGTCATTCTGCTTTCTCCATTTAATGTGGCTGGTTCCTTTCTCTTTGCTTTCAGTTGCTTAAGCACATCTTTCAATTTCAGAAATCAAGCAACAGCACAATTTAGTTTTGTCCAAGATGAGTAGTGGATCATCAACTGGTCTGATGCATCGTTAGGCTCTTCCACCTGAACAACATGCACTTGAACTACTCCTTTGACCTTCGGTTCATCAATGTCCAGCATTTCAGGATCTGGATTCTTGAGCCAATGGTCTTGTGTGCAGACCAACAAACCTGGTCCTGAAAGCCAGATTTCATATTTCAAAAATGCTTCGACAGTCTGTCCTCTCGAGACATGATTAGCAGGATTCAGAGTGGTATTGACATATCTCCACTGTGAAGACTGAGAGTGCTCAAGGATTTTTGAAATTCTATTAGCAACTTAAGTCTTGACTCTTGTGCTTTCACTGTTCAAGTACTTTAGCACAGCCGTGCTATCCATCCAAAAGATTGATTGTGAAGTTTCAGTTCAAGCTCTTTCTTCATAAGTATGTCCATCTTGATTGCAACTGTGGCCGTGTTCAGTTCTATTCTTGGTATGGCTGGAGAATTCAAGGTCACAATCCTTGCCTTTGCCATCATCACCAACTGCATTGCGCAGCAGTAGGTAGCTTGTTGTTCCATAGGCATCTTTGCTCGTGTCAGTGAAGTGATGTAGCTGTGCAAAGATTGGTGCACCAAACTGCTTTGTCTTGAGGCATCTGTCAACTCCAAATTTCTCAAGCTGTTGCAGATCTGAGATCCACCTTTTCCAGCTGTTAATGACTTTGTCTGGCAGGTCTTGGACCCAACTATATTTTTGCCAGCATAAATATTGCATGATTATTTTGGCAGGCAGTACTACTGTAGCGAGAAAGCCCAGTGGGCTAAAGACGGAACTGATGAGGGAAAGCCAACCTCTCCTGGTGTGTGGTCTATCTTTGAGGTTGATCTTGAACTTGAACTGATCTGATTCAGCACACCACTGGATTCCCAATGCTCTATCTATCGGCAAGTTGTCTTCATCCAAGTCCAGATCTTGAAACCCTTTTGCTCTTCCTCTTCGGGAATTAAGTTGAGCAACTTCCAGCTGTTGCTCAACCATTTTGTTAGTCAAAATCCACCTTTCACCAACATGCTCCTCAAGTCAGGGCAAAGGGTGATTGCTGTGTCTTCATCAGTAGTTGACTTAAGACAGTCATCTACATATATTTTTTGGACTGTTTTGGCAGCTTCTTGACCAAATTCATCCTCAAAATCTGTTGCACATTTCTGAAGTGCTAAGGTTGCAACACTTGGTAATGATGTTGCCCCAAAGATGTGGACAAACACCTTGTGTTCAACAAGCTCCTGCTCGTAGTTCCCATCAGGCCACCAGAGAAACCTGAAGAGATCTATGTCTTCATGTCTGACTCTTACCTGGTGGAACATGGCATCCACATCAGCCATAACCACCACGGTCTCTTGTCGGAACCTCATGAGGACCCCCACTAGCAAGCTAGTTAGGTCCGGTCCTAGCAGCAGCTGTTGGTTCAGTGATGTTCCTCGAAAGCTTGGTCCGCAGTCAAAGAAACAACACAGTTTTTGCTTGACTGGATGTCTGACTCTATGGTGAGGCTGATACCATGCTCGCCACTCAGTTGGCTCACGTTCAGTACGGTCGAGCGTCACCATGTAGCTTTCTTGAGGATGCCATCCATGAATGCAACATATTCTTTTTAAAACTTGACATCTCTAGAGAATCTTTTCCGTAGGTTCAGTGCACGTTGCTCAGTAACTGATCTGTTATTTGGCATACACAATGACTTGTCCCTCACTGGAAGGAAAACACTGTACTGACCATCCTCAAGTTTTGAGGATTGGGACACCATATTAATAAACTTGTGATCATCCTTGGACCTTTTGATCTCCTCATTTTGTCCAGCATCCGGAAAGTCCTGTTTGACCTGCAGTTGCCAGAGCTCTTGTAGCTTGGCTGCTGAGATTCGATTTGCTGTGACTTCTTTCAATTTGGTTGTCTCCTTTATATTGCTTCCACCTCTGAGTGGTCCATCTATCGTCCAGCCTAATATTGTTCTCACGGCGTATGGTCCATTGTCCATGCTGCTGACCACTTGTACTGGTTCCATTGCCTTGGGAACATTTGCTCCTAAAGCCCCTTTCACACTGGCCAAAAAACCCGCTAACACCCGCTAATACCTGGCTTTGGTGGTCAAGGTAAAAGGGTACAATCGGCATTCACTCCCGGGTCAAATAACTCTGCAGTAGTCACAGGTATTTATCGGCTCCACCTCAGATCAGCAGTGATGTAAACGTGACAGCTGGGTGGACATGCTAACTTGCGGGATGACGTAGTGCCATTGTCCACGCATCATAAAATCGCGCCGGCAACTGAGGAAAAACATTTATTGTTTGTGGGTACAGCATCTTTGTTCAAGCAGTGCTGGAACATCATTCAGTCTGTGTTGAGTTTGTATGGTTTGAAAGAGAGACACACACACACATATATATATATATATATATATATATATATATATATATATATATATATATATAAAGTAACATTAACAACCGTCTCTCTGGCTTCCATGCTGCTTTTACTGTTTACTTCCCTGTTTTCCGGCACGTTCGTGACATCACGAACGTCATGACGTCAAAGATGACACTACAGACGAAAAAAAAGAAGAAAAAAGAAAGAAAGGCAAACTTGTCTGCTGGCAGTCAGACCCGGTGTAACAGCCCAAGATATACCCCCTGACTAGACAATACCCAGGGTTAAAGTGGGCTAGCCTATTTTATAGGCTATTTAATTATTATGGGCTAGTCCAATTTATACCCCAGGGTATTATTTAGGCTAGGCTATTTCATACCCCCTTAGCCCATATTTTACCCCCCCCCACACTCAGACCCGGGGTTAAAGTGGGCTAGCCTGTTTTATACCCCGGGTATATTCTGGGCTAGTCCAGTTTATGCCCCGTATTCCGTTGTGTCACTGATCTCATCTAGCTCCTCCATTGGTCTCTTGGGTTGCTGGGGTTTGTCCTCTATGGTGTCACAGGGGCAGTCAGGAATGGGTTGGGCGCTCAAGGTCATGTGGCCTTTGTGTAGAGCTTGAGGTTGCTGGCGTGGTAGGTGTTACTTAGGATCTTGTCAGTTTTTTATTTTTTTTAGCTTTACACGGCCTTTGCTGAGTGACTCAACAACAGTATATGGACCAGTCCAGCGAGGCTCCAGGTTGGATCCCATCCTGTGGATACGTCGACTGTTTTTGCTGTAGACTATGGACCCTGTAATAATCTCTTTGTTGCTTTCATGGTGATGATCATAATTCTCCATCTGACTAGACTGTGCACTGGCAATGTTGTTGGAGACTGTGGAACAGAGGTCTTTACGAATGGTATGAAGTATCTGCAGAACATCAGGGCTGGCTGAGTCTGGAAGTGGTGCTTCATCAGTCTTGTCGGCAGACCTCAGGTTCATGGGCAGCTTGGCAGTGTGGCCATACATACCTTCGAAGGGTGTGCGCTTTGTTGAGACATGGATAGATGTATGATAAGCAAACAAAATACCTGGAATGTACTGATCCCAATCATCAGCTTGGTCGCTGACGAGCTTACTCAATGCAGCCTTGAGTGTCCTGTTGTCATGTTCCCTTTGGCCGTTTGACTGTGGGTGGTATGCAGAGGCTATACGGTGATCTGTCTGGAAACAGTCCATATGCAAGTCAATAACTTTGTTTACAAATTCATGACCCTGGTCACTGATAAGGGGGTTCATGCAGCCTAGTCAACATACAACAGAGTAAAGGAACTCTGCCACTGACTTTGCGCTCTTGTCCAGGATAGCTGCAGCTTCAGAGCACTTGGAGAAATGGTCAGTTATAGCGACGATGTACTTGTTACCACCTGTAGTTTCTTGAAGAGGGCCGATACGGTCAATCTGAACCAAATTCCAGATCTTGGTAGGTATGGGTATGGGGTTGAGTGACGAAGCTTCTTTGCTGACTTTGAGATTACTGACGAAACACTTGGGACATGCCTCCATGTATTCTTGTACATCATTCTTCATGCCTCGCCAGTATTATCACGGAGATATTTTACAGAAGGTTTTATCTTTGCCAAAGTGCTCTCCTTTAGTTGGATTGTCATGACAGGCCTTCAGAATGTTGGGCACATGGGTTTTGAAAAGGGCCTCCTTATCTCCATGGCAGAGTTCTACCATCAGCACAAAATGGCTATGCCATTGGATGAAACGGAGACTTTGCATTCACCAACTTGACAGGATCCAGGTCATAATATATATATATAAAATCCTATATTATTGTGCTCATTTGTTGAGCAATTTCCCTACTGCTGAGTGTTTCTTTAAACAAAGTTATATATTGTAGGAAAAAAAAACCTTTAATACATTTCAGTACAAGCCTATTTCGAGCATCACACACTCATCAGCTGCCAATGTGATATAATGTGATAATATACACTACCGTTCAAAAGTTTGGGATCACCCAAACAATTTTGTGTTTTCCATGAAAAGTCACACTTATTCACCACCATATGTTGTGAAATGAATAGAAAATAGAGTCAAGACATTGACAAGGTTAGAAATAATGATTTGTATTTGAAATAAGATTTTTTTTACATCAAACTTTGCTTTCGTCAAAGAATCCTCCATTTGCAGCAATTACAGCATTGCAGACCTTTGGCATTCTAGCTGTTAATTTGTTGAGGTAATCTGGAGAAATTGCACCCCACGCTTCCAGAAGCAGCTCCCACAAGTTGGATTGGTTGGATGGGCACTTCTTGCGTACCATACGGTCAAGCTGCTCCCACAACAGCTCAATGGGGTTCAGATCTGGTGACTGCGCTGGCCACTCCATTACCGATAGAATACCAGCTGCCTGCTTCTGCTCTAAATAGTTCTTGCACAATTTGGAGGTGTGTTTAGGGTCATTGTCCTGTTGTAGGATGAAATTGGCTCCAATCAAGCGCTGTCCACTGGGTATGGCATGGCGTTGCAAAATGGAGTGATAGCCTTCCTTATTCAGAATCCCTTTTACCCTGTACAAATCTCCCACCTTACCAGCACCAAAGCAACCCCAGACCATCACATTACCTCCACCATGCTTAACAGGTGGCGTCAGGCATTCTTCCAGCATCTTTTCATTTGTTCTGCGTCTCACAAACGTTCTTCTTTGTGATCCAAACACCTCAAACTTGGATTCATCCGTCCACAACACTTTTTTCCAGTCTTCCTCTGTCCAATGTCTGTGTTCTTTTGCCCATCTTAATCTTTTTCTTTTATTGGTCAGTCTCAGATATGGCTTTTTCTTTGCCACTCTGCCCTGAAGCCCAGAATCCCGCAACCGCCTCTTCACTGTAGATGTTGACACTGGTGTTTTGCGGGTACTATTTAATGAAGATGCCAGTTGGGGACCTGTGAGGCGTCTGTTTCTCAAACTAGAGACTCTAATGTACTTATCTTCTTGCTCAGTTGTGCAACGCGGCCTCCCACTTCTTTTTCTACTCTGGTTAGAGCCTGTTTGTGCTGTCCTCTGAAGGGAGTAGTACACACCGGTGTAGGAAATCTTCAATTTCTTAGCAATTTCTCGCATGGAATAGCCTTCATTTCTAAGAACAAGAATAGACTGTCGAGTTTCAGATGAAAGTTCTCTTTTTCTGGCCATTTTGAGCGTTTAATTGACCCCACAAATGTGATGCTCCAGAAACTCAATCTGCTCAAAGGAAGGTCAGTTTTGTAGCTTCTGTAACGAGCTAAACTGTTTTCGGATGTGTGAACATGATTGCACAAGGGTTTTCTAATCATCAATTAGCCTTCTGAGCCAATGAGCAAACACATTGTACCATTAGAACACTGGAGTGATAGTTGCTTGAAATGGGCCTCTATACACCTATGTAGATATTGCACCAAAAACCAGACATTTGCAGCTAGAATAGTCATTTACCACATTAGCAATGTATAGAGTGTATTTCTTTAAAGTTAAGACTAGTTTAAAGTTATCTTCATTGAAAAGTACAGTGCTTTTCCTTCAAAAATATGGACATTTCAATGTGATCCCAAACTTTTGAACGGTAGTGTATATATATATATATATATATATATATATATATATATATATATATGTATGTGTGTGTGTGTGTGTGTGTGTGTGTGTGTGTGTGTGTGTGTGTGTGTGTAATTCAGTGATTCAAATAAATTCTTTGAGAAAGTACAAGCCTGTTTCATGCTGTAAGCAATCATCATAAAGAATTTATTTGAATCACTGAATTATTTTGCTCCTTATTTGTTGAGTATTTTTCCTACCATTGAGTGTTTCATTCTTTTAACGAAGTTATATATATGCAGCGATAACGCCTGTATACTGTTATCAATTTACTGAAAACTTCATTATAAATAAGCATGTCAAACATACTAAGTCAGCAGTGTGACATCTCCTTAGTATTAAGGTCAAATTAAAATGAGAAAGAAAAAATTGGCCCAGTTACATTGCTGTATCACTAATAGGAATGAAAAATATCAGATACTGACCATCCACAGTTTCATGGCTAAGTAAATAGAAGTGTCATAAGAGGTCAAAAACGAAAAACAAAGAGTGGCCAATAATAAGCATTGCTGACATTTATCGTCTTTCGTTTGACATAATTAACTGCTGAATGGAGTTTGTAACGTTTTTGATTAAAAAATAGAATTGATTAAAAAATAAAATACCCAATTACACCATTTGTTATTCATTAAGGCACCATATTCTGACCAGTAAACATAATAACAAAAATATATTAAAAAAAAGCAGTCAGTAACCTAATCAGTGCTCTCCAAATGTATCATTCTTCCTCTGGCATAGACACTTTTCTCTCTATAATCTCACTATTATTTACAACATTATTTGGACATTGGCTAGCATGCAGCCACACCTTAAGGTCCCACCTCTGTTGCCACGTGGGACATTCCCTTATGGGCGTTTTGACTTTACAAAGCTCCGTAAAGCTCTTTTGAAACGAGCCTCAACATTGGAAAAAACTGTTCATAACTGTTTCGGTGGCGTTTTGTTAAAAATTGTTTTGACTTGGTTCTTGTTTTATGTTTGTTCCCTGGGAGAGATATTTTTGTTGTACAAATCTAATGCCAGTAGAGACATCGGGAGAGGTTTATTTGTGGTAACTGATGTAGGAGACTATGAATAAGCAATCCTTAAAGTTATTTCAGTTAACGCGAATGGGATTTTAAACCCAGCTAAGAGAAGTCAAATACTGTCAAAAATGAAAAGGAAAAATGCACAGATAGTGCTCCTGCAAGAGATGCAGCTCACTTCATCAGAACATGAAAAACTAAAAAGAATGGGGTTTTTGAGGGTGTATTATTCATCCTATAAATCAGGTCATAGAAGAGGCGTATACATTTTAATATCACAAAAAGTGCCATTTGAACAACTTTCAGAGGCCTCGGACAAGGAAGGGAGGTATATGTATATTAGTCTCAGGAAAAATAGATGACACTATCATAACACTGGGTAGCATTTATGTCCCCCCTGGAAGAGATTTTGCTTTTTGCAGAAAAATATTTGATTTGATGATAGGGGCCACAGGAATTGTCATATGCGGTGGAGACTAGGGATGGGCAAACGATAAAATTTCCTTGATCGAGCATCGTGAAAATAAACGATCAATTATCGATTAATTGTTAATTACTTTTAATGAAAAAAAATGCCTAGGGCAGAAATATCAAAGAGAGCGTGTTTTTTCTCAATTAAATCTTTATTCATCAAAGGAGTTAACTTATAGTTTACTTATAATACAACCACAATGCTTTTAAACAAGGTAGTTAAAGCTTAACTGTTTAATTGTAAAAAACCGGCATATCACATTCCGTCACGACGCATAAAAAAGGCAGCCACAAGCCTGGCCGAGTCAAATCTCTTCACAAATTAAAGAGCCAATGCTGCTGCGCTCTTAAACACTATTGAGCCTCTTTGAGAAACAATCCCCCACAATATAAATTATATGTAGGCTATGTATAAAATATGCAAATTAAAAAATAAAATAGAAACATTAGGCCTACTTAGCGCTGACAGTTTTTCACAAAATGTAACTTTGAACGACTCCAATAGGCCTCCAGCTGAGAGAGGTAAAATAAAATAAATAACAGTTACTCACATAAAGGATAACTGTCAACAGTCCACTCTTAACAAATTCAAGTAATTGCAGCCTACTGGCTTTTTTGTTCAGGAAGATGAGCATGTTGACATGCTTAGGGGTGAGACGCGACTGAACGCAGCCTAGTGACTGTCAGTCCAGCCGCTGAAAACACTCGCTCCAAAGGGACCGAAGTTGCGGGGATGAAGAGGTATTTTCGTGCTAACTTCGCCAGCCTGGGGAACCTCCCTCCATTCACTTTCCACCAGTCTGTGGGGTTGCAATTCAGGGGTGGGGGAGTCTCCCTCAGAAAGTTCTGAACTACTTCAATGCCAATGTCGCGTGGAGTGGAGTACTGCTCCCTGAAAAGTAGTGCCATGGCAGACGCCGGCGCGGCTGCGGCTCCGGTAGCCACACTTCGCTTTACGCGCTTCATGTTGAAGGCTATTTTTACAATATGGTAGCGGGTTGGTACTAGCTCAGTTTTCGGTCTCCAGATATAAAAATTGCACCCCCGCCTGGTTAAGAGGTCTCAATACTGCCAGGCAGTGAAATTCATTCTTTCAACATTGCTGCCACGGCGTGAGATTCATTAATTCAACCTCTATTTGATATGGACGTTGATCGATAAAAAATCCATGTGATCGACTAATTTCCTAACGATCAATTATCGATTAATCATGCCCATCCCTAGTGGAGACTGGAACATAGTATGTCTCAACCCAAAACTAGATTCATCAAAAAACTCATCCACTACATGGGGGGGCATTGATCAGGTGTTCCCTGCACCTGATCAATGCCCCCATCTCCGATTCCATATTCTAGTTATTACATCTACAAACCCCAATTCCAATGAAGTTGGGATGTTGTGTAAAACGTGAATAAAAACAGAATACAATGATTTGCAAATCCATTGAATACACTACAAAGACAAGATATTTAATGTTCAAACTGATAAACTTTATTGTTATTTGCAAATATTCACTCATTTTGAATTTGATGCCTGCAACACGTTCCAAAGAAGCTGGGACAGGGAAAACAAAAGACTGGGAAACTTGGGGAATGCTCAAAAAACACCTGTTTGGACATTCCACAGGTGAACAGGTTAATTGGAAACAGGTGAGTGTCATGATTGGGTATAAAAGGAGCATCCCCGAAAGGTTCAGTCATTCACAAGCAAGGATGGGGCGAGGTTCACCACTTTGTGAACAACTGCGTGAGCAAATAGTCCAACAGTTTAAGAACAATGTTTCTCAATGTACAATTGCAAGGAATTTAGGGATTTTCTCATCTACAGTCCATAATATCATCAAAAGATTCAGAGAAGTCCGCGGTGGTGTAGCGGTCTAAGCATCAGCTTTATGTCGATGCAGCTGCTCACTGGGGACCGGGGTTCGCGCCCCGGTCTCGTCAGATCCGACTATGGCCAGACTCATTGAAGCAGCAATCATTGGCCAGGCTGTCTTCGGGAGGGGGGCGGAGTCGGCTTGTGTTCATCACATGAATGCGTCTATGTGTTTCGGAAAAAGCAGTGGTTCGGCCAAGATTCGCCTTGTCACGAAAGTGGGGAGACGTCTCCTTCGAGACTGCTGGCCGGAGAGATGCAGTTGGCGAACGCATGTAGTACAAGGGTAGGTGTTTGAACTAAAATAGGAATCGACTGGCCACTAAATTGGGAGAAAACGGGAAAAATCAGAAATAAATAATAATCAGAAAAGAAAAAGATTCAGAGAATCCAGAGAAATCTCTGGACGTAAGCGGCAAGGCTGAAACCCAACATTGAATGCCCGTGACCTTCGATCCCTCAGGTGGCAATGCATTAAAAAACGACATCATTCTGAAAAGGATATTACCACGTGGGCTCAGGAACACTTCGAAAAACCATCGTCAGTTAACACAGTTCGTCGCTAGATCTACAAGTGCAAGTTAAAACTCTACCATGCAAAGCGAAAGCCATATATCAACAACACCCAGAAACGCTGCCGGCTTCTCTGGGCCCGAGCTCATCTGAGATGGACTGATGCAAAGTGGAAAAGTGTGCTGTGGTCTGATGAGTCCACATTTCAAATTGTTTTTGGAAATCATGGACGTCGTGTCCTCCAGGCTAAAGAGGAAAAGGACCATCCAGATTGTTATCAGAGCAAAGTTCAAAAGCCAGCATCTGTGATGGTATGGGGGTGTGTTAGTGCCCATGGCATGGGTAACATGCACATCTGTGAAGGCACCATTAATGCTGAAAGGTACATACAGGTTTTGGAGCAACATATGCTGCCACCCAAGCGACGTCTTTTTCAGGGACGTCCCTGTTTATTTCAGCAAGACAATGCGAAGCCACATTCTGCACATGTTACAACAGCGTGGCTTCGTAGTAAAAGAGTGCGGGTACTAGACTGCCCTGCCTGCAGTCCAGACCTGTCTCCCATTGAAAATGTGTGGCGCATTATGAAGCGCAAAATATGACAACGGAGACCCCGGACTGTTGAGCAACTGAAGTCGTACATCAAGCAAGAATGGGAAAGAATTCTACTTACAAAGCTTCAACAATTAGTTTCCTCAGTTCCCAAACGCTTATCGGGTGTTGTTAAAAGGAAAGGTGATGTAACACAGTGGTAAACATGCCCCTGTCTCAGCTTTTTTGGAAAGTGATGCAGGCATCAAATTCAAAATGAGTGAATATTTGCAAAAAACAATAAAGTTTATCAGTTTGAACATTAACTATCTTGTCTTTGTAGTGTATTCAATTGAATATAGGTTGAAAAGGATTTGCAAATCATTGTATTCTGTTTTTATTCACGTTTTACACAACATCCCAACTTCATTGGAATTGGGGTTTGTACCTCTAGAGTGTCTCTAGGTGTCTGCTGAAAAAGATCATCATCATTATCATCGGTGATCACTCAGGTTCGCATAAGACTGTTCTCTTTTTAGGTCCTTGTGGGTATCCGTGCGGGAGGATGCCTGTGGGTGACAGCTTTTTACGTGGAATGGCTGATGATCCTGCAGCCACCACACGGTGCTCGGCAGGGGGTGGCCAGAGTCCAGTGACATGGAGAACCAAGACGATTGGGGACCACCCTCTGTTGCAGCCTCCATCTGCCTTCACTAGAATTGTCTCCCGCCAGTTCCACTGTTGAGGTCTTCGTTTGATCGCCGTACATCTGGACCCCCCCCCCTTGATCTATCCGCCTTGGGTGACCCTACCAGGAGTCAAACTCTGGATGGCATTGCTCTTGGGATCATTAGTACACGCAAGTTTCTCCACCATGACAAGGTGGCGATCCAGGAGAAGGACAAAAAAGACCAAACACACACACACATACACGCACATATATACTATCTCCCACACACCACCCCCTGTACAGATCTACTAACAGAAATCATTGCTGTTAATGGTCACTGGTTGTGTATTGATGTAGTACAATTGTGTCTTTCTCCATGTCTTACTTGCATGTTGAGAAGTTTGAGCACAGAGCCAGCCAAATGTCAATCACCTGGTAATATTTATGGACTGGAGGCAGAGCCCAGTGCAATTGTACAATGAGGGAAGGGAGGAAAAAAAAGGAGCATGAGAGAAAATGTTGATACTTTGTGTTTGTTCAACATGTTCTTAAAGGTGTTATCAGTTAAATGTTGACTCGGAAATGTTCCAGCTATATCAATTGCAAAACGAAAAAAAAATTACTTTGCCAAGGGCTGAGATTTCTGGCTTTAAAATCCTGCGCTCCAGCCCAGAATTTGTATTTTGACAAACAAACCAGCAGAGGGCGCCCCACCCTTTAAACCCGCGGTCAGGAACCTATGGCTCGCGAGTCATATATGGCTCTTCCAGTGACGGCATATGGCTCCCAGACAATTTTGAGTTGAAAAAAAAAAATCAGTTTGGAACTGATTTTAAAATACTTGTGATATTTCTTAATAATACTGTGTCATTTTAAAGTAAACAGAAATTAGTTTTGAAGATAAATTTCACGGGTCGGGAACCAATGGCTCGCGAGCATGTCCGGGTCATTGTAAAGGTGAAGAAATCAATTTTATCAGATAGCCAACTAGTTTATCCGCTTCAACCCTTGTAACGGAAAAGATGGCAAAAAGAAAAAAAGACGATGATTACCGTGCATTCCAGGCTGCGTGGACAGAGGAATTTGCATTTGTGGAGAGAGCAGGATCTGCGGTATGTCTAATATGCAATGATAAAATTGCATCGATGAAACGGTCAAATATAAAGCGGCACTTCGATACGCACCATGCTTCATTTGCATCGAAATATCCAGCGGGGGACAGCAGGAAAAGGGCAGGCGAGGAGCTACAGCGGAGAGTGCAGACGAGTCAGCAGCAACTACGTGTGTGGACCAAGCAAGGTGACGGGAATTCCGCTAGCTTTGCGGGTGCTTTGGCAATAGTAAGGAATGGAAAGTCATTCACAGATGGCGAGTATGCCAAAACAGTCATGCTTGATGTGGCCAATGAACTGTTTGATAACTTCCCAAATAAAGACAAGATAATCAAACGAATAAAAGACATGCCCCTGTCAGCAAGAACTGTGCACGATCATAGCATCATGAAGGCAAATCAAGTCGAGGAAACACAAATTAAGGACATAAACGCCGGGACATACTTTTCTCTTGCGTTAGATGAGTCAACAGACGTTAGCCATCTATCTCAGTGCAGTATAATTGCCAGGTATGCTGTAGGTGACACACTGCGTGAGGAAAGCTTGGCTGTTTTGCCAATGAAAGGGACAACAAGAGGAGAGGATTTATTCACGTCTTTCATGGAGTTTGCTAAAGAAAAAAAAACTACCGATGGATAAACTTATTTCTGTCTGTACTGATGGTGCACCCTGTATGTTGGGGAGGAACAAAGGATTTGTAGCGCTTCTCCGTGAACATGAAAAGAGAGCCATCCTAAGTTTTCATTGCATCCTGCACCAGGAGGCGCTTTGCGCTCACACGTGTGGCCAGGAGCTTGGTGAGGTGATGTCGCTGGTCATTCGAGTGGTCAACTTTATTGTTGCCCGAGCTTTAAATGATCGCCAGTTTAAAGCTCTGTTAGAAGAAGTTGGGAATCATTATCCTGGTCTGCTTTTACACAGCAACGTGCGTTGGTTATCAAGGGGGAAGGTGCTCAGCCGTTTTGCAGCTTGCCTGAGTGAAATCCGGACTTTTCTTGAAATGAAAGGCATCAAGCATCCTGAGCAAGACAACACTGACTGGCTCCTGCAGTTTCACTATCTCGTGGACATAACTGGCTATATGAACCAGCTCAATGTGAAAATGCAAGGTATTGGAAATACAATCTCATCCCTTCAACAAGCAGTGTTTGCATTTGAAAGCAAGCTGGAAGTCTTTCTCAGGGACATTGAAACAGGTCGTCTTCTGCACTTTGAAAGACTGCAACAATTTAGAGATGCATGCTTAGCAAGTGACTCCACTCAACATCTGGATCTCCAGCAGCTAGCTGGCTTTACGTCAAATCTCCTGCAGTCATTCAAAGCACGTTTTGGAGAATTTCGTGCGCGCACTGGTCTTTTCAAGTTCATCACTCATCCACATGAGTGTGCAGTGGACAAAATCGACCTGACATGCATCCCCGGGGTCTCTATCGTAGACTTTGAGCTGGAAGTTGCTGACCTGAAGGCATCAGACATGTGGATGAGCAAGTTCAAGTCACTTAATGGAGAGTTGGAAAGTCTTGTGTGACAGCGAGCAGAGCTGGCGAGGGAACACAAGTGGACAGAAATGAAAAATCTTCAACCTGAAGACCAGCTGATTCTTAAAACTTGGAACGAGCTTCCTGTGACATACCACACAATGCAGCGTGTGAGTATTGCCGTATTGACCATGTTTGGCTCTACATATGCATGTGAGCAGTCATTCTCGCATATGAGGAACATTTAAGACCAACCTACGCTCACGTTTAACTGATAGAAGCCTCAACGCCTGCATGAAGCTCAACCTCACCACATATGAACCAGACTACAAGGCCATCAGCAAAACCATGCAGCACCAGAAGTCACATTAAAAGTAAGACATATTTAATTTATTATACGTTAAAAATACTATATGGCTCTCAATTAAATATATTTAGAAATATTTGGCTTTAATGGCTCTCCCAGTCAAAAAGGTTCCTGACCCCTGCTTTAAACGCTATTGTTCTCCCATAAAACTGTGGGCCACACATTCATCTCACCGCGCGTTTCAAGTTGCAATATAGGAGGGTTTCTGTGCAACGTCATCACAGAGATGCGTGCACAACTAGGGGGCAGAAAGCAGCTACAGCGCAGATATTTTAACCAAGCTAGAGCTCAGATACAGCAGAGATGACATGCAGTTGTTGTCAGTATACTGCACAAACAGCCAAAAGGATGGGTGGAAAATGTTGAACCACTTTGGTAGCTCTCAAAAGATTATGCATCTCATTTTTTGAGAGCTATCAAAGCGGTTTTGCCCCCTGGCTGCGCGCGCACCCAGTAATGTTTGTAAACAGGAAACCCGTCTATTGAGGGGCCAGCAACGCTACCCTAAAGTATCCAAAAAGCATTGTCATCTGGCAAAAAATAAATAAATAGACAATAACCCATTAACACACACACACATATACACTCACCGGCCACTTTATTAGGCACACCTGTCCAACTGCTCGTTAATGCAAATTTCTAATCAGTCAATCACATGGCAGCAACTCAATGCATTTAGGCATGTAGACATGGTCAAGACGATCTGCTGCAGTTCAAACCGAGCATCAGAATGGGGGAGAAAGGTGATTTAAGTGACTTTGAACGTGGCATGGTTGTTGGTGCCAGATGGGCTGGTCTGAGTATTTCAGAAACTGCTGATCTACTGGGATTTTCACGCACAACCATCTCTAGGGTTTACAGAGAATGGCCCGAAAAAGAGAAAATATCCAGTGAGCGGCAGTTCTGTGGGCGAAAATGCCTTGTTGATGCCAGAGGTCAGAGGAGAATGGCCAGACTGGTTCGAGCTGATAGAAAGGCAACAGTAACTCAAACAACCACTCATTACAACAGAGGTATGCAGAAGAGCATCTCTGAACGCACAACACGTCGAACCTTGAGGCAGATGGGCTACAGCAGCAGAAGACCACACCGGGTGCCACTCCTGTCAGCTAAGAACAGGAAACTGAGGCTACAATTCGCACAGGCTCACCAAAATTGGACAATAGAAGATTGGAAAAACATTGCCTGGTCTGATGAGTCTCGATTTCTGCTGTGACATTCGGATGGTAGGGTCAGAATTTGGCGTCAACAACATGAAAGCATGGATCCATCCTGCCTTGTATCAACGGTTCAGGCTGCTGCTGGTGGTGTAATGGTGTGGGGGATATTTTCTTGGCACACATTGGGCCCCTTAGTACCAATTGAGCATCGTGTCAACGCCACAGCCTACCTGAGTATTGTTGCTGACCATGTCCATCCCTTTATGACCACAGTGTTCCCATCTTCTGATGGCTACTTCCAGCAGGATAACGTGCCATGTCATAAAGCTCGAATCATCTCAGACTGGTTTCTTGAACATGACAACGAGTTCACTGTACTCAAATGGCCTTCACAGTCACCAGATCTCAATCCAATAGAGCACCTTTGGGATGTGGTGGACCGGGAGATTCGCATCATGGATGTGCAGCTGACAAATCTGCAGCAACTGCGTGATGCTATCATGTCAATATGGACCAAACTCTCTGAGGAATGTTTCCAGTACCTTGTTGAATCTATGCCACGAAGGATTAAGGCAGTTCTGAAGGCAAAAGGGGGTCCAACCCGGTACTAGCAAGGTGTACCTAATAAAGTGGCCAGTGAGTGTATATATATAATTCTAAGTGTTTTAGAATAGAGTGGGAAATAACTGTATAGAGCGAGACCAGGATTATGATAGTAGTATTATATCTATTTAGTGGACAATAGGACACTAGCTATGAGTATACCCCCAAATAAAGCAAAACACAAAATACCTTTTGCTCAATATCACAAAGGTAACAATAGTGGTGGGCCCACACACTTTATAACACAAATAAAATAACCCCAAAAGCCGGCATAAACAAATAAACGTTACAGGCCTGGTCGTTGCTTGGGTGCGTGGTGACTCACTCAATAAAGCCGAATGAGACTGTACTTACGAATGTCCACGGGTGGTCGTGTGGGACAAGTAGTGCTGCCTTGTGGCCAGGAAAGCTCCGTACGTGCCCACGTAGCACAGAGCGGGAACGATGACCAAGATCCAGCGATGAACTGCCATATACGAAACTTAATTCGCAGTACGCGTAACCTGGTTGCTGTACTGCCGTATACTACGGCTCAGTCCCACGAGCTACCGGCTCGCCGAAACAAGGCAGAGTATTTACGATACAGATAAACTAACTTGCCAGCATATCTGACTAGCAAGACAACCGGTAATGGACACTGTTGTCAGCTAACTTACATATAAGCTAACTTGCTAGCATATCTGACTAGCAAGACACTCGTAAAAAACACTGTGGTCATACAGAAAATAAAACGTCTTTCAAACGTGCTATAAAATCGAGTCGACTCCTATATGTTGTCAGTAAGACCGCATTTCGAATGACAACGGGCGTCATTATTGTAGAGGTAAGATTAGCCTAACTACCCAAGCTAATTGGAAGCAATCGGCTAACGTAAACTGATTGAGCTAGCAAACGAAGTTAACAGTGAGAATTTACGTACACAACCTCAAACTTCTGAATATAATCTGACTCAACATACCTTGCAATTTACACGTTTGATCAAACGTATAAGAGTCGACTCTAACAAGTATATAATTAAAGCCGAATACAGGATAATGCTGAGGAGACTGCAAACAGTGGAACGCCACTTGACTTCAGACCTTCACTCACCCCGCCCCCCATCAAATCACAATAAAGATTTGCCCTTACTGACATTTGACATTAACCAATAAAACACTCTTACACAATAGGTTGTACACTCGCTTGCCCCGTGTGTGTCCATGTACGTTCCAACCAAACTTGATTTTTTTTCTTTCTTCTTTTTTAGGGCAGACGGGATGCGAACCTCAGACATTAGCAAATCCCTAACGACACAGTAAAACTACATGCATTTAACAACTGTACTAAGCCCAATCTTTTTTCACCCGGGCTACAGTTGTGACTACAAAGGGGTCGATGCCAAGGTGACTCTGCTACTGTTGGACAGCTAAGCATAGAGCCATGTGTGCTAAGTTATCAATATTGTACGTTGTTTTACATGATTACCTCTTCACTAAACAGTTCTGTGAGATTTCTGCATTAGGTAGCTTGCAAGATCGTGATTTGTTATTTGCGTTACCTTTATCACCTGTGGGCCTACGTCGCTCAAGGGAACGGTTGCCAATGTTGAAATTCCTACTGGTCGCGAAGGTCTCTGATGTTGGTCAATAAGGAAACATTTTACAGACTGCACCTTTAATATGCAAAATGTATTAAAGTTTACGGTGGGGCAAGACCAAAATTCTTCTCATTTTGGAATTGTTCTGGGTTATGTTTTTGCTGTGTTTTTTTTTTCAACGCAGCTGTTAAGTGGTGTGAAGTGTGGGTGAAACAACATATGGTTGTTGCATAATGTCTGAATTTGACAGAGGGGAAAGTACTCAAAATGTGTAAAAGACAATCTGTTTTTATCAGAAATTTGACTTTTTCACAAGGTAAAAACAGATCACTTGGTGTTATCGCTTTTTCTTGTATGACAAATCATATGAAAACCCTTTGTCTCCCGTGAGCATTTTTGTGTACGTCTTCCTCTATGTCACACTCTCTTAGATAGTGTTATTGCTCTCTGAAAGGACATTTCTCCTCACGAGTACCGAATTACATACAAATCGACACAGACTTGTTTTTCTGACTTAATACAAAATATTGTTGCAGCACACTATTTCACACACAAACATACTTTCACATCTGGGTGCTGGACAACTCCACTGTTCTTCTACTGTTTGAAGCGCAGGCTGAATTATTCAATCTGGCTACTTTGTTGCCCCAAGCTTGCTTCTCTAACTTTAAGGCAACAACTGCCTCCTCTCCACCTGTCACTTTGCTGATTTTGAGATGTGTCTTCCTCCACTCCTGTCTGATCCCGCTCCTCTCTATTTCCATCTCTCCTCTGCTTCCCTGTTCTCTCTTCAGTAAATAAGATGTGGAGCAAAGATCTGGTTATCAACACGAGGCTGGTTATGATCCTGTAATGCCAAAACACCCACGCATGCGCCACACTACATCAGGTCTACACACACATACACACACAAAAAAACACATGTGCCGAAATACATACAGGTATACACACTGGCACTCACAGGTAACACTGTTTGGATTATTTACTTTTTATTTTTTTCCCTCTTTTTCTCCCTAGTTGTACTTGGCCAATTACCCCACTCTTCTGAGCCGTCCCAGTCACTGATCTACCCCTGCTGCTGATCTGGGGAGGGCTGCAGACTACCACATGCCTCCTCCGATACATGTGGAGTCGCCAGCCGCTTCTTTTCACCTGACAGTGAGGAGTTTTGCCAGGAGGACGTAGTGCGTGGGAGGATCACGCTATTCCCCCCGGTCACCCCCCCAAACTGGCACCCCGACCGATTAGAGGAGGCGCTAGTGCAGCGACCAGGGCACATACCCACATCCGGCTTCCCACCTGCAGACACAGCCAATTGTGTCTGTAGAGATGCCCGACCAAGCCCGAGGTAACACAGGGACTCGAGCCGACGATCTCCTTGTTGACAGGCAACGGAATAGACCGCTATGCCCTTGGATTATTTACTTTTGAACACTACAGCATATTCACACACTTTATCTCTTCCACACACACACAAATACACACATCTCACTTGGGCCCGAGAGGCTGTTAGACTGCATTATATTGGCACAAAACATCCATTTGACTTCATGTATACTATACTGTTCGTTCTCCGAGGAGTAACTGCACTACTTGACGCTGTATCATAATGAGCTGGATGGCTTTACAACCATATTAAAGTAAACATCCTCCAGCTTCTTATGCACGCACTAACACAAACAAATAACAGTATTTCATTTCCAAGGTAACATAAACACACACATATACATTCACTCATATTCAAACATAACAGTGTCTAAGCCGAGTCACTTCCTGATTATTCTTAGTTTTACTCAGTCACTTATTCCATTCAGTGACTTATAACGTCACACAATCAAACATGCAAACACCATGATGCCAAACAAAACAAAACTTTTGATTGATTTTTATGTGCCTCATGGTATAGAACTAAGCAGCATTGTGATTAAGTGCGAGAGAAAGTTAAACTTAGAACAAGATGACATGATTTTTGTTTTCTTTAAATTGCTTTTGCCTCTTATAGTAGTTGTGTTTATGAAGTTACTTTGGTTTTACGGTTGCTAATTGACCTTTTTCCCCCAAATATTTGTGCTCCATTTCTTTCGAATACAAAAAATAAATAAGTAAATAAGTAAACCACCGTCATAACTGAGCTCTCTATAATTACGTGACCCATACACCAATATGAGTCATGGAAAACTGAGCAGCGATGAGATGAGATCAGAGCAAGCTGCTCACTTCACACTGTAGGATTATTTTCCTGGAGAGTCATTCATCACCCTAGATCATCTGCTATGATCTGTTTATGGCGCACATCTGCTCAGTTGACTATTTATAGGGGAGCCAAGCATGAAACACTCTCTCTACCACACACGCACACGCACACACACACACACAAACAAAAATATTACTCCAGTTAATTTATAATAATCAAAGAAGGTTGAATCAGTTCATCTGCATACAGTGTTTATTGACAGATAAGTTTCATCACTCATCTAAGCGACCTCTTCAGTTTAAACTGATTGCAGGTATCCCCACCCTTATAAACAATACAGTTGTGTAACGACCAAAACCAACGACCAGTTTCACATGCAAATATGGGTGTGACCATTAACTAGTTTCAATGGCCATGTGTACTATTCTGTGATTGCAAACATTCCCAAATCCTCTGTGAATAGTAGACATGGCCATGGAAACTCTAGTTAATGGTCACACCCGAAACTGGTTGGTGGTTTCAGTCGTTATGCAACTGTACCGTTTGTAAGGGGTGGGGATACCTGCAGTCAGTTTAGACTGAAGAGGTCACTTAGTTGAGCGATGCAACGTATCTGTCAGTAAACGTTGTATCCAGATGAACTGATTCAACCTTCTTTGATTTTCTTACCTGGATTATTGAGCATGCATCAAGACACTTGAGAATAATGTTTACTCAAATGGAAGTAAAAGTACTCTAAAAAAATAACTAGCTTTGTAAAGCACTTTGTAACATTGTTAAGTGCTATATAAATAAACTTTATTATTTGTATTATCAATTATTATTATTATTAGAGTAAAAAAATCTCATAAAAAATACTAGAGATTAACTTCATCAAATGCCATTTAGTTTATCAGTTTGAACATTAAATATCTTGTCTTTGTATTATATTCAATTGAATATTGTTACGGCCCGCCCAGCCGTGCCCCCTTCCCAACGTGATCTCGCTGGTACGGCCGGGACCTCTGAGCGCGCGGCCAGGGAGCTGCGCGCTTGGCAACGGGAACAAGCCAGGCGCGCTCCGTCTTACACCTGTGCCTCCCTCCCTGCGCATCCTCTCCGAGTTATCTCAGCCCTTGGATTTACTACTTTCTCTGTGGAGTTTTTTCCTGTGCTATTATTCTGCCGCGTTCCCAATTTGGATTACCAGTGAGTTTTCTTGGATTTCCTGTTTTCTAAGTTGCTCCTTGTCCTCCTGTGTTGACCTTCATTCTGAACTATTTATAAACTACGCCGGTTTTCAGCTAACTCTTTCTCTGCTTGGTGTCGTGCGCTTGGGGTCTTCCACAAACCCTAACAGTACGAACTTGCCATGATGACCCCAGCTGGCACAGAGAGCGTACCGACCAGTCCGGTTCAAGCAGCTCTCATCAAGCAGATCCAACTGACCAACTCCCACTCCCAGCGGCTAGAGGCGGCCTCTGTTGCTGTGAGGGATCTTCGGGCTCAGGTCTAGCCCCTCCAGGCCTCTGTGGACAACCTAACGAGCCAGCAGGTGGCGTTGGCGAGCCAACAAGCAGAGATCCTGCAGCAGTTGCAGACCATCACGGTGGCTCTCACCACCCAGCCGCGGGGCCAGCCTGCCCCTGGAGACGTGGGTAACCCGCCCCCTGGGCCCGCTGCTCCAGTTAACCCTGTGGGGCTCAACCCAGTTCCCCGGGAGCCCTGCCTCCCCAGTCCACGACCATTTGATGGCAACTTCGAGACCTGTGCCACGTTCATCATGCAGTGTGAGCGGGTCTTCACGCACCAGCCTAGCATGTTCACGTCTGATGCTGCCCGTGTCGCTTACGTGACCAACCTGCTCATTGGTCAAGCAGCTCAGTGGGCCACTGCTTCCTGGTCCATGGACGCCAGTTTCTGCCTCACCTACGGGGACTTTGTGGCGGAACTACGGAAGGTATTCCACCATCCGGTCTGTGGCCAGGACCCTGGTGCTGGGCTGTGCAGTACCCAGCAGGGCAGTGGCAGTGTCCCGGACTACTCAGTTGAGTTCAGGCTGGCCGCAGCTGAGAGCGGCTGGAATGACCGGTCACTTCGGGTCACCTTCCAAAGAGGTCTCAGCGAGGCTGTCAAGGACCAGCTAGCCACCCGGGAGGAGCCCACCTCCCTCGATGACCTGATCATGCTCGCCATCCGCACCGATGGATCCCTCCGGGAGAGGAGGCGCGAGCGAGCCCTGCTTGGATCCCTGCCTCTTCCCCAGTCGTCCAGCACTCCTGACATTACCCCTATCCTGCTCGCCCCACTTTCCCTGTGGCCGTTTCTCCCTCCGCACCCCAGACCACGACGGGGGAGGAACCTATGCGGCTGGGGTGCCTGCGCCTTAGTCCGGCCGAATGGGAGGCCCGTTTCAAGGCAGGTCAATGCCTCTACTACGGTCAGAAGGGACATCTGATCAGCAGTTGTCCCACTCGGCCAAGAAGACTAGTGAGCCGCCTTTCCTGTTCCCGCCGCCCTACCCCACAGAACCATCTGGTTAGCGTTACCCTGGCCTGGGCTGACCAGCGGCTCACGGTGGGTACACTCCTCGACTCGGGAGCTGATGAGTGTTTCTTGGACTCGGAGTTTGCCGCCCAGACTAACATCCCGCTAGAGACAATGGAGAGGCCCATGGAGGCGTTCGCGCTGGATGAGCGCTGCCTGGCCAGCGTCACCCAATGCACCCACCCCGTCTCTCTCACCATAGCAGGGAACCATGTTGAGAAGCTTCGGTTCTTCATCATCCAGTCCCAGTTAGTTCCTGTGATCCTAGGACACCCCTGGTTCGTGCAGCATGAGCCACACATCGCCTGGGCCTCCGGTACCATCATGGAGTGGCGCTCCTCCTGTCATGCCCAATGTCTCCAGGCTGCCCCCGGCCCATCCCCCCACGTGCCCCTAGTGCCCCTCCTCCCGACCTCTGCTCTGTTCCCCCTGAGTACCATGATCTCGGTGAGGTTTTCAGCAAGACCAGAACCTAATCCCTTCCTCCTCATCAGCTTTATGACTGTGCTATCTACCTCCGCTCTGGGACACCCCTTCCCAGCAGTCGTCTGTACAGTCTGACCCCGAGAAAGCTGCGATGGACGAGTACATCTCCGAGTCCTTGGCAGCGGGGCTCATTCGGACCTCGTCCTCCCAGGTGGCAGCTTAATTCTTTTTCGTGAAGAAGGACAGGGGCCTCCGACCCTGCATTGACTATCACCAACTCAATGAGATAACCATCAGGAACAAGTATCCCCTTCCCCTCATAAGTTCCACCCTTGAGACCCTCACCCAGGCTACTGTCTTCACTAAGCTGGACCTCTGGTGTGCCTATCATCTGGACCGGATCCGGAAAGGAGACGAGTGGAAGACTGCCTTTAAGACGCCCCGGGGTCATTATGAGTACCTGGTCATGCTGTTTGGCCTCACCAACGCCCTGGCGGTATTCCAGGCTCTCATGAATGACATTCTCCACGACATTTTCAACGAGTTTGTGGTGGTCTACCTCGATGACATCTTCATCTTCTCCAGGACCCTCGAGGAACATGTCCAGCATGTCCACCGGTTACTCAAACGTCTCCTCCGGAACCGGCTCTTCGTCAAGGCAGAGAAGTGCCGGTTCCATTCCCCTTCTGTTGACTACCTGGGCTTCATCGTTGAGAAGGGACAGACCCCAGCCGACTCCTGCAAGATCCAGGCTGTGGTGGACTTGCCCGATCTCACATCCCGGAAGGAATTGCAGAGCTTTCTCGGCTTTGCGAACTTCTACAGGAGGTTCATCAGGAGCTACAGCCGCGTGGTAGAACCTTTCACCAGGCTGACCTCCCCCTCCCAGCTGTTCATCTGGTCCCCGGCTGCCCGCTCTGCATTCCAGTCCCTCAAGGAGAGGTTGACCAGCGCCCCGGTCCTACTCCACCCTGACCCCAAGAGGCAGTTCATCGTGGAGGTGGACGCTTCGGACACCGGGTTGGGGGCTGTCCTCTCCCAGCGGTCAGCGTCTGACCAGCAGGTCCATCCATGCGCCTTCTTCTCTCGCCGGTTCCTCCCCGCTGAGGAGAACTACGATATCGGGAACCGGGAGCTGCTGGCAGTGGTGGCTGCTCTGGAGGAGTGGCGCCATTGGCTGGAGGGGGCGGAACAGCCGTTCACCATCTGGACTGACCATAAGAACTTGACGTTCATCCGAGCGACCAAGCGTCTCAATGTTCGGCAGGCACGGTGGACCAGCTTCCTCAGTCGGTTTGACTTCACGCTGACTTATCGCCCTGGGTCCCGCAACACGAAGGTAGACTCCCTGTACCGACAACACACGAGGAGGGAGCCAGCTACAGAGACGCTGGCTCCCATCCTTCCTGAGGCCAGGGTGGTTGGCGTGGTTACCTGGGGCATCGAGACCGTGGTCAGGCAGGCGTTGCGCTCCCATCCTGCCCCGAGTCACGTGCCTCCATGCCGTATGTTTATCCCTGACTCAGTCCGGTCCCGGGTTCTTCAGTGGGGCCATGCCAGTCAATTTGGTTGCCACCCGGGTGTCCACTGCACCTTCACCTTCCTGGCTCGGCGTTTCTGGTGGCCCACCATGAAGGACAACGTCAGAGACTTCGTAAAGGCCTGCTCCATCTGTGCTCGCAGCAAGGCCTCTCACCAAGCACCCGCGGGTCTGCTGCAGCCCCTCCCAACTCCAAGTCGGCCCTGGTCCCATGTGGCGTTGGATTTCGTCTCTGGCCTGCCTCCCTTCCAGGGTAACACTGTGATCCTGACAGTGGTGGACCGCTTCACGAAGGGAGTGCACCTGGTGGCCCTCCCCAAACTCCCATTGGCTTCTGAGACGGCGGACCTCCTGACAAGCCACGTGTTCCGTCTCCACGGCCTTCCCCTGTACATCGTCTCGGACCGAGGGCCCCAGTTCGTCTCTCAGGTATGGAGGGCCTTTTGTAAGGGGTTGGGTGCCTCTGTTAGCCTCTCCTCTGGATATCACCCACAGACCAATGGGCAGACGGAGAGGATGAACCAGAGCGTGGAGTCTGCCCTCCGGTGCGTTGCCGCCAAGAAGCTCAGCTCCTGGAGCCGGTTCCTCCCCTGGGTCGAGTATGCCATCAACTCCCTGGTCAGCTCTGCCACCGGCCTCTCACCTTTTGACCTGTCCCTGGGCTACCAGCCACCTCTCTTTGCTGAGCAGGAGTCAGAAGTGGCAGTTCCCTCCGTGCAGACCCATCTGAACTGGTGGCGTCGCATCTGGGAGGTGACCAGAGCTGCTCTGGGCAGCTGAGCACGCCAGTCGGGGAGCCAACCGACGCCAATCCCCAGCGCCTACTTACCACCCAGGCAAAAGGGTGTGGCTGTCCTCGAAGGACCTCCTGCTTCAGTCCACTGTGAAGAAGCTGAACCCCCGGTTCGTCGGGCCCTTTGAGATCAGGAAGATGCTCAGTCCTGCGGCGGCGAGTCTGAAGCTTCCGGCTTCCATGAAGATCCATCCGGTTTTTCATGTGTCTCGGGTTAAGCCTGTCTCCCACAGTCCTCTGATGCCTCCGGCCCCAGCTCCGCCTCCCCCCGAGATCGTGGATGGGCACCCCCAGTGGAAGGTCCGCTGGCTGATGGACGTCCGGCGCCGAGGACGGGGGTTCCAGTATTTGGTGGACTGGGAAGGCTACGGTCCGGAGGAACGTAGTTGGGTCTCCCGCCAGCTCATCCTGGACCCCGGGCTGCTCACCGAGTTTTATCGCTCCCATCCCGACAAGCCTGGCAAGTCGCCTAGTGGCTCCCGTGGAGGAGGGGGTACTGTTACGGCCCACCCAGCCGTGCCCCCTTCCCAACATGATCTCGCTGGTACGCCCGGGACCTCTGAGCACGCGGCCAAGGAGCTGCGCGCTTGGCAACGGGAATGAGCCAGGCGCGCTCCGTCTCACACCTGAAACTTGTCGGCTCATCCCGCACCTGCAACTAATCAGCTCGTCAAGGCTGGGCTTAAGTTTGCTGGTCTCCCAGAGCTCGTTGCAAGTTCGTGCCGTAACCTCCTCGTTGAAGTGGTTACTCTTCCCTCCCTGTGCATCCTCTCCGAGTTATCTCAGCCCTTGGATTTACTACTTTCTCTGTGGAGTTTTTTCCTGTGCTATTATTCGGCCACGTTCCCAATTTGGATTACCAGTGAATTTTCTTGGACTTCCTGTTTTCTAAGTTGCTCCTTGTCCTCCTGTGTTGACCTTCGTTCTGAACTATTTATAAATTACGCCGGTTTTCGGCTAACTCTTTCTCTGCCTGGTATCGTGCGCTTGGGGTCTTCCACAAACCCTAACAAATATAGGTCGAAAAGGATTTGCAAATCATTGTATTCTGTTTTTATTTACGCTTTACACAACGTCCCAACTCATTGGAATTGAGGTTTGTAAAAAGCTGTCACACACAGGCGTCATTCTATTATGCAGCTCCAGGATCGGCCTCTACACCCACCTGAAGACCCGAAGGGACCCAGAGGGAGGACGGTCATACTCGACCCCAAGTGACCGCTGATGATGATGTTGATGACTATTATTATAATTATTATTATTGGTATTATGTGTAAGGTTACATTAGGCTGTAGTAAAGCATACTGCACTTCTTATTAAAAGAAAATCCAAACCTCAAAAGTGAATACATGCCTCCTTCAGCTTCGACGTGACGCCGTATGCTATAAGAACACAAAGATAACATAAGTTAGTCGGCTAAATAGACTAAAACAACATTAACAATATGTTTTAATGTTACTTCCATCTATGTCAGCTATCAATAGCTATCCAGACTATCTAACGCTAGCTAACATTGCTGCTTAGCTAGCTAGTTAATTTAGCTAACAGCTAGCTAACGAATGTGTTTATGTTAGCTAACTATTCTAATAAATCAACTGCCTAAGCTAACAGTACATTATTACACTCTACTAATTAGCCAGCTAACGCAATTTAGCACTTAACAATTGCCCTAACTTGTGGAAGTTCTTCGTAGGGTCGCTGTGGTAGATTCCACTGTACGGGGTAATAATTCAAGAGACCTCGGCTCGCAGACGTCCAGCAGCACAGGCGCGAGTAAGTGTGCACCAGTGATAAGCAGTAGTAGCGATCCCGCCAGAAATTCAAGAACCAATTGGAATGTCTAATATTGTGTTTTCAAAAATAAACCGCAAATGAAGATTTTACTTTAGTATTTACAGCCAATAGTGACCTGACATGATTTTTTAGTAAACAGATGGGTAAAAAAAAAGAAAAAAAAAAGTTGTAAACAATTTAACATTAGTCACTTATCTGCCGGGATTTTAAATATTAACAAGTGGCAGCCCGGCCACTTAACCTGCTTGTCCCAGGTGCACGGGTTACCGATTTGTCCACCCCTGACTACCCTCAAACTACTGCCCCAACACACAACAGCAAATAGGAGAGCACTCGCCAACACAGACTCAAACCACATCCTGAGCATTGTCTGGCAGATTTTGAAGGACCTCAGCCTCCTCAAAAAGTAGAGACGGCTCTGTCCCTTCTTGTAGAGAGTATCAGTTACACACACACACACACACACACAAACACACACGCATTATATATACATATATACATACACACACACACACACACACACACACACTTGCTTGCTTGCTGGTTGTCCATCGTGCCCGATGATTACCATCTTCTTCTATTTGCGGGTCCTTTGAGGACTCAGATAGCAGAAGATACCTGCGCAGAGATGGTTTTTAAAGTGGCATGGGGGGTGCGCTTCTCCCAACGCCACATGACTTGATTGTAGAGGAGATGGTTCCGATGGCAAGGGGGATCCCTAGACGACCGGCACCTCCACACAACTGCAGGGGGCTGCCGGAAATCCAGTTTTTCGGAAACCGCCTCGAAGCGTACCGCCACAGCTTGCTTTTCTGTTGGGGTAAGCTCCCTTAGCCTTATGTCTTCCCAGACTCACCCACAAGGCAGCAGGGCAGTGGTTGATAGGTGCCAGGGCATGTCCACCAGGGTGGGCCTGCACACCATATCTCTGGGGCCCACTGCTGCTCCGAGATCCCCTGCCAAGTTAGCCTGGGGCCGCAAGACCCCAGTTACCACGTGTGGCCATGGGGAGGCCTGGCAGGAGTCTTGGTGAAGGAGAGGCTATGTACTAGCAAGGGAAGGCTTACACGCTAGGATGCTTCCCTATTCGCCACAAAGGCTAGCCAGCGGCAGCAAGCTAAGGGCAGGAAGGACACAAGCAGGTTGGAAGAACACATGCACCTTCCGTCCAACTACACACTGCTGCACTAGACGCATCACTACACCCTGTGTGTATGTACACACACACACACACACACACACATATATATATATATATATATACACACTCACCGGCCACTTTATTAGGCACACCTGTCCAACTGCTCGTTAACGCAAATTTCTCATCAGCCAATCACATGGCAGCAACTCAATGCATTTAGGCATGCAGACATGGTCAAGACGATCTGCTGCAGTTCAAACTGAGCATCAGAATGGGGAAGAAAGGTGATTTAAGTGACTTTGAACGTGGCATGGTTGTTGGTGCCAGACGGGCTGGTCTGAGTATTTCAGAAACTGCTGATCTACTGGGATTTTCATGCACAACCATCTCTAGGGTTTACAGAGAATGGTCCGAAAAAGAGAAAATATCCAGTGAGCGGCAGTTCTGTGGGCGAAAATGCCTTGTTGATGCCAGAGGTCAGAGGAGAATGGCCAGACTGGTTCGAGCGGATAGAAAGGCAACAGTAACTCAAATAACCACTCATTAAACCGAGGTATGCAGAAGAGCATCTCTGAACGCACAACACGTCGAACCTTGAGGCAGATGGGCTACAGCAGCAGAAGACCACTCCGGGTGCCACTCCTGTCAGCTAAGAACAGGAAACTGAGGCTACAATTCGCACAGGCTCACCAAAATTGGACAATAGAAGATTGGAAAAACGTTGCCTGGTCTGATGAGTCTCGATTTCTGCTGCGACTTTCGGATGGTAGGGTCAGAATTTGGTGTCAACAACATGAAAGCATGGATCCATCCTGCCTTGTATCAACGGTTCAGTCTGGTGGTGGTGGTGTAATGGTGTGGGGGATATTTTCTTGGCACACTTTGGGCCCCTTAGTACCAACTGAGCATCGTGTCAACGCCACAGCCTACCTGAGTATTGTTGCTGACCATGTCCATCCCTTTATGACCACAGTGTTCCCATCTTCTGATGGCTACTTCCAGCAGGATAACGCGCCATGTCATAAAGCTCGAATCATCTCAGACTGGTTTCTTGAACATGACAATGAGTTCACTGTACTCAAATGGCCTCCACAGTCACCAGATCTCAATCCAATAGAGCACCTTTGGGATGTGGTGGACCGGGAGATTCGCATCATGGATGTGCAGCCGACAAATCTGCAGCAACTGCGTGATGCTATCATGTCAATATGGACCAAACTCTCTGAGGAATGTTTCCAGTACCTTGTTGAATCTATGCCACGAAGGATTAAGGCAGTTCTGAAGGCAAAAGGGGGTCCAACCCGGTACTAGCAAGGTGTACCTAATAAAGTGGCCAGTGGGTGTATATATATATATATACACACACACACAAACACACATATAGATACATATACACACACAAACACACACACACACACACACACACACACACACACATATATATATATATATATATATACAGTGCATCCGGAAGTATTCACACCCCTTCACTTTCACCACATTTTGTTATGTTACAGCCTTATTCCAAAATGGATTAAATTCCTTTTTTCCCCATCAATCTACATGCAATACCCCATAATGACAAATTGAAAAAGGTTTTGTAGAAATTTTTGCAAATTTATTAAAAATAAAAAACTGAAATATTGCATGTACATAAGTATTCACACCCTTTACTCAGTACTTGGTTGAGGCACCCTTGGCAGCGATTACAGCCTCAAGTCTTCTTGGGTATGAAGCTACAAGCTTGGCACACTTATATTTGGGGTATTTCTCCCATTCTTCTCTGCAGATCCTCTCGAGTTCTGTAAGGTTAGATGGGGAGCGTCGCTGCACAGCTATGTTCAGGTCTTTCCAGAGATGTTCAATGGGGTTCAAGTCTAGGCTCTGGCTGGGTCACTCAAGGACATTCACAGACTTGTCCCGAAGCCACTCCTTTGTTGTCTTGGCTGTGTGCTTAGGGACGTTGTCGTGTTGAAAGGTAAACCTTCGCCCCAGTCTGAGGTCCTGAGCGCTCTGGAGCAGGTTTTCATCAAAGATCTATCTGTACTTTGCTCCATTCATCTTTCCCTTGACCCTGACTAGTCTCCCAGTTCCTGCCGCTGAAGAACATCCCCACAGCACGATGCTGCCACCACCATGCTTCACTGTAGGGATGGTATTAGCAAGGTGATGAGAGGTGCCTGGTTTCCTCCAGACGTGACGTTTGGCATTCAGGCCAAAGAGTTCAATCTTGGTTTCATCAGACCAGAGAATCTTGTTTCTCATGGTCCGAGAGTCCTTTAGGTGCTTTCTGGCAAACTCCAAGTGGGCTGTCATGTGCCTTTTACTGAGCAGAGGCTTCTGTCTGGCCACTCTACCATAAAGGCCTGATTGGTGGAGTGCTGCAGAGATGGTTGTCCTTCTGGAAGGTTCTCCCATCTCCACAGAGGAATGATGGAGCTCTGTCAGAGTGACCATCGGGTTCTTGGTCACCTCCCTGACCAAGGCCCTTCTCCCCCGATTGCTCAGTTTGGCTGGGCGGCCAGCTCTAGGAAGAGTCCTGGTGGATCCAAAATTCTTCCATTTACAAATGATGGAGACCACTGTGCTCTTCGGGACCTTCAAAGCTGTAGAACATTTTTTGTACCCTTCCCCAGATCTGTGCCTCGATACAATCCTGTCTCGAAGGTCCACAGACAATTCCTTTGACTTTATGGCTTGGTTTCTGCTCTGACATGCACTGTCAACAGTGGGACCTTATATAGACAGGTGTGTGCCTTTCCAAATCATGTCCAATCAATTGAATTTACTACGGGTGGACTCCAATCAAGATGTAAAAACATCTCAAGGATGATCAGTGGAAACAGGATGAACCTGAGCTCAATTTTGAGTGTCACAGCAAAGGGTGCGAATACTTACGTACATGCAATATTTCAGATTTTTATTTTTAATAAATTTGCAAAAATTTCCACCAAACCTTTTCATCTTTGTCATTATGGGATATTGTGTGTAGATTGATGGGAAAAAAAAGAATTTAATCCATTTTGGAATAAGGCTGTAACATAACAAAATGTGGGGAAAGTGAAGGGGTGTGAATACTTTCCGGATGCACTGTATATAATGTGTGTGTGTGTGTGTGTGTGTGTGTGTGTGTATGTATATATATATATGTGTGTGTGTGTGTGTGTGTATATATATATATATATATATATATATATATATAAAATCCAGTGATTCCAGTAAATTCTTTATGAGACAGTACAAGCTTGTTTCATGCCATAAGCAATCATCAGCTGTCAATAAAGTTACACGGGAAAGAGCATAGTATCTTCAACCACCTCATCATACACATCACATGCACAACATCCAACGGGGAAGAGAGAGGTACGACATTCAAAAATTCAAAAACACGTGATCGCTAATTGTCCAGTGGGGAGGGTTGGTATTTGTCCATTTGCTTGATTTATCTATAATTACAAAATAGGTGGTTATATCTATGTCTGCAACTGCTGGCCAATTCATTCCTATTATTCAATGCAGACATTTCTGGTTTGCAAATGATTTTTTTTTAAAGTTAGACATAGATTGTACATTTTACTACTGGTTGAACATGTTTTGTTTTTTTGAGAGGATTTTCCATTTGGTTGAATAATGAATGTTTCTGTCCGCCAATGACCAAATATAACGGCTTAAAGATGTTGCAATCCTCAAACGGTTGTTTCTAAAAAATAAACTAGGCCAGCTACACATACTATATGCATTAAACCTCTTTGAATGTTCCCTCTGTTAGACCGATGCATGTCTCTATTTTGCCGTTGTCATCTCTTGTCACTGTAGCTTGGTAGCTAACTCCTTTCGTCTGGCATTTTCTTTCGAGGGGGCATGTGTTGTTTACACGGCAGTTGCAGTTAGGGGTGTCCATTTGTGATGAAGGTGTCCTTGATTTGTTCATGATTCTTTTGTTGTGGGACAATATTATTTGTTGAATGTTAGGCATGCAGTTGTAACTAAGTTTGATTGTGTTCTTATTGAATATCTTCCTCAGTTGATGGTCCGGGGTAAAGCAGTTATCCAAAAGTACAAAAAAGTGCTTACTGATGTTTGTGGCCATGGCGTCACTGTTGGGTGGTTGTACCAGGTGATGTTTCATCTTCTGCTACGTTTGTTGATTTGCTGGCGGTCAGTATTTAATGGGGGGTTGTACTTTAGCTTAAAATTGTAGCCGCTCTTTTGTAATGCATCTTGGTATGGGGGTGTAGTGTCACTGAAGATGGACTCATTATATGATAATTTTGAGAGTCATGGCTTGCGCACGCGCTTCCAATAGCCTCATGGTCGCACCATCCCACTTCTGACATCAATGTTTGTTTGTGTGTGTGTGTGTGTGTGTGTGTGTGTGTGTGTATGTATGTATATATATATATATATAAACATAGCACAAAAAGTAAGGAAATTTGTGTTTGATAGATTATTTCTTTGTTGTAACAATGCTTCTTGGCAATATATCGCATATCCGGCACCTGATTGTCAGCACCTGAGGTACCAGAAGCTCAAAACAAGAGTAGACAGCAACAGCAAAATAAGCTGTTTGCATTGGCAAAGATTTGGCAAATTTTTCATGGGCACAACCCACATACTCAGCTCTGCTGCTCATCCCACAAATGCATGTTCCTTGCAAATATGGCACCATTTAAAAGGGAAATAAACAGGCTTTCCAACGGTGTAAGATTTATTGCCAAGAAGCATTGTTACAACAAAGAAATAATCTACCAAACACACATTTCCTTACTTTTTGTGCTAAGTATATATATATATATATATATATATATATATATACACACACACTCACCGGCCACTTTATTAGGCACACCCGTCCAACTGCTCGTTAACGCAAATTTCTAATCAGCCAATCACATGGCAGCAACTCAATGCATTTAGGCATGTAGACAAGGTCAAGACGACCTGCTGCAGTTCAAACCGAGCATCAGAATGGGGGAGAAAGGTGATTTAAGTGACTTTGAACGTGGCATGGTTGTTGGTGCCAGATGGGCTGGTCTGAGTATTTCAGAAACTGCTGATCTACTGGGATTTTCATGCACAACCATCTCTAGGGTTTACAGAGAATGGTCCGAAAAAGAGAAAATATCCAGTGAGCGGCAGTTCTGTGGGCGAAAATCCTTGTTGATGCCAGAGGTCAGAGGAGAATGGCTAGACTGGTTCGAGCTGATAGAAAGGCAACAGTAACTCAAATAACCACTCATTAAACCGAGGTATGCAGAAGAGCATCTCTGAACGCACAACACGTCGAACCTTGAGGCAGATGGGCTACAGCAGCAGAAGACCACTCCGGGTGCCACTCCTGTCAGCTAAGAACAGGAAACTGAGGCTACAATTCGCACAGGCTCACCAAAATTAGACAATAGAAGATTGGAAAAACGTTGCCTGGTCTGATGAGTCTCGATTTCTGCTGCGACATTCGGATGGTAGGGTCAGAATTTGGCGTCAACAACATGAAAGCATGGATCCATCCTGCCTTGTATCAACGGTTCAGGCTGGTGGTGGTGGTGTAATGGTGTGGGGGATATTTTCTTGGCACACTTTGGGCCCCTTAGTACCAATTGAGCATCGTGTCAACGCCACAGCCTACCTGAGTATTGTTGCTGACCATGTCCATCCCTTTATGACCACAGTGTTCCCATCTTCTGATGGCTACTTCCAGCAGGATAACGCGCCATGTCATAAAGCTCGAATCATCTCAGACTGGTTTCTTGAACATGACAATGTACTGTACTGTACTGTACTCAAATGGCCTCCACAGTCACCAGATCTCAATCCAATAGAGCACCTTTGGGATGTGGTGGACCGGGAGATTCGCATCATGGATGTGCAACCGACAATTCTGCAGCAACTGCGTGATGCTATCATGTCAATATGGACCAAACTCTCTGAGGAATGTTTCCAGTACCTTGTTGAATCTATGCCACGAAGGATTAAGGCAGTTCTGAAGGCAAAAGGGGGCCCAACCCCGTACTAGCAAGGTGTACCTAATAAAGTGGCCAGTGAGTGTATATATATATATAAGTATATAAGTATATATGTTCCCTGAAAACTTTACCCATGTGTACTGTCTGGTGTTTGAATTTTTTATTCTCCAAGCATCAATTAAATGAAATTGTGACAATAACCTGGATGAAGCAATGCAGTATTATAAATGTGGTTCTTCACTTGGCCTGTCCTGTCAGTTGTTATCACCTAGAGCCAGAAGAAGGAGTATGACAACATCATCATCATCCTCCTTCGCCTGGCTCCTGGTGACAGGCAGGTCCGCTGCCGCCTCCTCCCATCACTCTGCACCTCCTACCAGGGCTTGGCTGTAGCAGCTGTCGGGGAGGTTATGCACGCAGCAGCGCCAATAACCACACGCACACTAGGTCCCTCTGATAAGTTGCTATGTCATCTACAGCCATTTTATCTTTCTCTGAATTACTATGGAGTTTAGGAAACTCCAGGTTTACTTTTTTTGCGGAATTTCACTTGTTTCCCCGCAGCCAATGGCCTCGTTACCCCGTGCCTCCTTGCACCCCCTCGCTTCGATTGCCTAGTCGGCTGCCTCCGCATCCCCCGCCTCCTGCTCTCTATGTGGGCAAGTGAAGCACTTGTGTCCCACGTCCCCACACTCAAAACACTTCATACTATCTGAATTTACATATACCATTTTGGCTATGAGCTTAAAATTGCATTAGTAGCTACATATTTATAATTCATAAAAACATAATACTACGGAATCTGGATCAGTACGATATCCGATGAATGAACAGTGGCAGCTCCTGCCAAATCTCTTGTGGGGGGGCAACTGTTGTGATGATGGCTAAGGTGACCCATTCAATGGGTAAATTAATCCTAAAACAGCTAGCTTACTTGACTGTCAAATTGCATCGTACAATTTGATTTTTCCATTCACCTCACATAGCAATGTCACCAGTAACCACTAAATGACAATGTATGACAAGGGTTTTTCCTTGGGCTACAATACTGTACAGTGAACAGTATTTGTGGACAGTGACATCAGGAGTTCCTTTGGCTCTACAATGACCTAACAATCCACTGTGGTCATCAACAAATATACTGTCATCTATCAATTTGCCCAAACAAAAACCTTTGAATGTGAAGAGATAGGCTACTCTACCATTAATAAAATAAAATTGAGTAAGGTCTTTACTCTCATAATAACTTCATTTGGTCTTCATCAGACAGCCTTGCTTTCATCAGATAGCCTTCAAACATGCCACGAAATGTCACACAGTCAATAAGACGAGCTAGAATGTGGCCATTCTTGCTCACCTCATCGTTGTGATGATGCACAGCTATCCTGTAGCTCTCGTCCAACTGTGTGGCAATGTTGACCCTCCCAAAAGCCAAACATTTCAGGCAACTCTCCATATGCATCTTCAGTGTTCCATGCTTTTTCACCCTCTCCGAGAGATGATGCATGTCAGTGAGACCCATAGTAGTCCAAGCAACTAGGCGGGGTTAATACCAATATAATAGTTATAGAAATCTACATTTTTGGAGAAACAAAAAAGCTGAAATTCTAAATAATTTACAGTTGATGTTGCTTACTCATAGATCGGTGCCTGTATGTCCCAGAGGAAGTTGTAGCTACTCAGAAAGTTATTGTCTCGGCTTATAGCTGATTAGACACCCCCCCCCCCCCCGTAACTGAATTTAATTACAATAGGCAACCAGTAAAATGTTCAATTTCTCACATTTATAACACACCAAATTTCATGAAAATTGGTTCAGAATTATGCGAGTTACAGTTGATTTTGTAGTGAAGTCTGCATCGCTCAGAACACATTGTATTTGTTTACTAGCTGATCCTGAATGCTCCAATATGGCAGACACAAAGACACATACTGGTGACATACAGCAACGGCCAATGAGGTATGGCTGGCTACTCGGTTACGTATGATGAACACACATTAGTGCAAACCCTCCTGGAGTCCATAGAGATTGCGTTGCAGTGTCCGCAGTTCAAAAGAAATTGCCTTACCATGAAAGTCTATCAGAGCAATCTGGGCAATTTTCAACCAGACTGATATTGCTCCAAAGGAGAAGTACTCCACAGAACACGTCTTGACACTGATTGGACTATGAAATTCAGACGCAGGATAAACTGTCTAGAACAGTCACAGCTAGTGTAACGCTGTGGTAGAATGTAATAGAAAAATTCTCCCCCTTTCCCCTTTGGTAGTGCACAGTCTGATCACCTAAGGAACAAACCACCATTGTGAGTGTATTGGATCGGATCGGTCCCAACTCTAAGTAAAAGTAGTGAGAAGTGTGTAGCCCAATATGATGGAATAGATGTACATATATTTTAATGCAAATGTACTTGAGTAAGAGTCAAAAGTATTCTGCAAAACAACTACTCTTCGAAGTACAATGTATTAAAAAATACTCAAGTACATGTAACAGAGTAAATGTAATGCATTATTACCAACCTCTGCAATTACATATACGCACAAGATGTCAAACCCATGCATGCTACAGATGTGCAAATTCACATTAATATACATTAGCATTTGACCCCAATAATTAGCCACACACATTAATATATTATCAGTCAACACTCAGCTACACAATGAAGATCAACATTTTTACACTATATAAGGATACATACACAAATATACACAGGTATACGGGAATGCTCTTGTATCCATGCACACATGCAGGTTATTATTCAGGTACAAATACTCTCTCTCTCTCTCTCTCTCTCTCTCTCTCTCTCTCTCTATCCCTCTTTCTCTCTCTCTCTGTGCTTCTGTCTCACACACACCCAAAGGGTAATGCATTCCTGCTGTACTGTCGGGAGCATGATGTTCCACTTGTTTCCACAGCGTTAGATTACTTGTGCTTTGGCTGACAAATAGCTGTATGTATCAAGAGATAGAAACAAGGAAAAAATGCCTTTGAGAGAGAAAGAGGAAAGGAAGAGAAAAGAAGAAACAGATGAGGTAATGAGACAGAGAGAATCGGAAAAATGGCGAGAAAGAAAAGTTGGATGAGCCAAAGTGAGAGAGAGAGAGAGAGAGAGAGAGAGAGAGAGAGAGAGAGAGAGAGAGAGAGAGAGAGAGAGAGAGAGAGACAGACAGACAGACAGACAGACAGAGATAGAGATAGAGAAAGAGGTGGGCCGTAAGGAGAGGGAAAGTGGGAAACCCAATCCGAAAGCTGATGGGCCTCCTCAGCAAAGCAGCAAAATCAATTTGACCAGTGCTGCTTCTGCCCTAAATGAGATTGGGATGATGGAACAGGAAAGGGAGGACAATAGCAATGGAGGGGAGGACGGATGGAAACAAGGAGGGAGTGATAGAGTGCGGTGGAGATAAGATGGAAAAGGTAAGGGAGAGGGAGAGAATTAGGAGGCAGAAAAGAGTTGGTGAGGAAAGGAATGGTGAAGAGAGAAAATATGGAGGCAGAGGAGAGGCAATACAAAACACACAGCTGCCTGATGTTTACTTGCGGTTATGCACAGAGAATAGTCCTAAGCAGTAGCATACAATGGGGTTTCAGTCAGAGCCTTCGGTAACGAACTGTAACCCCCCCTCCCCCCATGTGTGCACGTGCGCACACATACACACACACACACACACACACACACACACACAATTTCTCAAATGGGTGCCGATACAGCCAACGCAGCCACATACAAAATGTTAACATGTTGTTATCTCTATGCATCCCTATTTAGTTAATGTAATGGAGGACAGCTCCCCTTCTGGTCAGGTTATGCATGTGCAGTGTATTGCCCCTTCTAGGCGGGAGTCTCTTGTCATGCGCAGTTGTGGTGGTGCTCATGCTGAGAGCAAGTTGCTGGTCGCTTGGTATCGTGAAGAAATGGAGTGAATAAAGTCGGTTTCACTGAAGATAAACGTCGTGTTTATTCAGAACAAGTTTAATAGTCAACATTGGTAGCAGTCGATGGTTAGCAGAAAATGGCTTCTGCTAGCTACAAAGTTCCACCGAAGTTCGATGAGTCCCGACCGTACGAGAGTTGGAAAAATGAAGTTGCTATGTGGAAGCTCGTTACTGAGCTGGATAAGAAGAAACAGGCCCTTGCTGTCGTCCTGGGGCTTGAAGGAAGGGCAAGGGATATCGCCATGGAAATACCCGCTGCAGACTTGAATACAGATGGGGGTATGGACGTTTTAATTGCAAAACTAGATGGAATGTTTCTCAAAGAAGAGAGGGACCGCGCTTACGATGCTTATTCATATTTTGACTGTATCAAGAAGGACAGTTCTGTGTCCATGGCGGACTATGTGATTGACTTTGAGCAGCGATACAATAGAATGAAAAAGTATGATATGACTCTTCCCGATGCCGTATTGGCTTTTAAACTTTTGGATACGGCTTGTCTAGACGAGAGGAGTAGGCAAATGGCGCTGACAGCGTGTACGGATCTAACGTTTGCGGCAATGAAGTCCGCGCTCAGGAGGATTTTTGGAGGGAAAATACAAGTCGACGCGACTAATGGCATACAAGTAAAAGATGAAGTGTTCTACACAGAGCAGCGCTCGCGAGGAAGATTTAAACGAACAAGTAACGTTGTGCAGCAAGCTGGACAAGAGTCACAGACAACACAGGTTGGACAACAAAAGCCACCGTTACAAGGTACTAACCCACTGGATAGGTTCGGTAGGCGATCAAAATGTGCTGTATGTCAGAGCACGTTCCATTGGGCCAAGGACTGTCCCCACAAGAATAGCGAGCCAGTAAAGCTAACTGAAGAGCCAGCAAAAGTAGAGGACACATTGTTTACCAAAGCCTCGCTGTCTGAATCAGCATCAGAGATCTTTCTGACTGAGTCGTTAGGGACAGCTATCATTGATACTGCATGTACCCGCACAGTATGCGGAGAAAAGTGGTTGGAAAATTTTGTCGCTGACCTCAGTCAAAGCCAAGTGAACCAGATAGCGCAAAGTGAAATTCCAAGCAGCAGACCATTTCGCTTTGGAGATGGGAATATAGTACATTCCTCCAAAATACTGAAACTGCCTGCAAAAATAGGACAGACAAAATGTCAAGTGGAAACTGAAGTAGTTAAAGCTGATATCCCACTGCTTCTGAGTAAGACTTCACTGAAAAGGGCAGGGACCATTTTGCATATGGAGAATGATAGTGCTGTGATGTTTAATCAAAATATCCCTCTTGAATTAACCAGCTCGGGACACTATTGTATAGATATCAGAGACAAGAGCACAGAAACAAAGCCAATAGAAACTGAAGCACTGACGGCTCCAGAGAACAGCCTGAATGAAGATGAGGTCCTCACAGTCACAGAAAATATGACCGCAAATGAGAAACACAAAGTTCTTCTGAAATTGCATAAACAGTTCGGTCACGCCTCCGCCGAGAGGCTGCAGCGGCTCATCCATAGCTCTGGAAATAAAGACACAGAGTGTGACACGATTTTGCAGCACATAGTACAGGACTGTGATATTTGCCAGAGATACAGCAAGACGAAGCCAAAGCCTGCTGTGGGCTTGCCTCTTGCTTCAACGTTTAATGAAACGGTGGCAGTAGATTTGCATGAGTTGGAACCAGGGGTATGGTACCTCCACATCATTGATCAATTCACAAGGTTCAGCGCAGGAAGCATTCTAAAAACCAAGAAGTCCTCAGAGATCGTCAAGTCATTTCTTCATACATGGATAGGAATCCACAGCGCCCCCCAGAGGCTCTACAGCGATAACGGAGGAGAATTCAATAATGCAGAGTTCCGTGATATGGCTGAGAACTTTAACATTGAGACGAAAACAACAGCGGTATACAGTCCCTGGAGCAACGGACTACTGGAGAAGCATAATCAGACCCTCACCGACATCATTCTGAAGGTCAGGCGAGAAAGTGGCTGTGACTGGGAAACGGCCCTGGACTGGGCTCTTATGGCTAAGAACAGTATGCATAATGTGCACGGCTACAGTCCACGTCAACTTGTGTATGGTTTGAATCCTAACCTTCCTTCTGTACTGGTTGATAAACCACCCGCACTAGAGGGTACTACTATGAGTGCTAGAGTAGGAGAGCACATTTCGGCCCTACATGCTGCTAGAAAAGCATTCACTGAAGCAGAGTGCTCAGAAAGGATAAGACGAGCACTACGTAAACAGCTCAGAGCTACAGATGAAAAATATGACATGGGTGACAAGGTGTATTACAAACGAGCTGAATGTAATGAGTGGAAAGGACCAGGAATTGTTATTGGTCAGGATGGAGCTGTTGTTTTTGTAAGGCATGGTGGAATCTTAGTGCGAGTACATCACTCTAGACTTTCCAAGGTGAACACAAGGGTTAACGAAGAACAAATGGTACAAAATGAAAATGATGCTGAAACAGTAAATGATCAACAAGACACAGAAACAGGAAATGATCAACAAGGTATAAACAATGTAGCTGATGATTTAGCCAGTGAACAAAATAGAGAGAATGAGTTACCTGAAAGTAATGTTGCACAAACTGAAATGGCCCATAAGCCTAATGCACATGATAATCCTGTCCCCTCTGCAGGTATGAGTTTAAAAACAGGACAGACTGTAACATATATGAACAGAGGTGACAATACTCTACTTAGAGCAAGAGTCTTGGGGAGAGCAGGCAAAGCTACAGGGAAATATAAAACATGGTATAACATGCAACATCTAGAGAATAATGGAAGTGATGGGCAAAAGGTATCAGTTGATATCTCAGAAGTTGATAATCTCCACATAGAAACAGACAGAGAAGCTGATGTACTTATAACGAAAGACATCTCATTTGATGCAGCTAAACAGGAAGAAATAAAGAACTGGCACAATAATAATGTCTTCGAGGTAGTTAAAGATGCAGGTCAGAAATGTATCTCTACTAGATGGGTTTGTAGTCTTAAAGAAACACCTAAGGGTATTGTGCCTAAAGCACGACTGGTTGCCAGAGGTTTTGAAGAGATAAATATTCAAGAGCTACAAAAGGATTCCCCTACATGTGCTACTGATTCACTTAGACTTATGTTATCAGTGATATGTCAAAACCAGTGGGAAGTGCATTCTATGGACATCAAATCGGCATTTTTACAGGGTATGGAGCTATCCAGGGATATTTATATCCGCCCCCCTACAGAAGCAGGCTGTGAACATGTTGTATGGAAACTTAAGAAATGTGTTTATGGACTTGCAGACGCATCACTATATTGGTACAACAAAGTGAAGGAAATCATGCAGACTACTGGTGGTAGAGTGTCTCAGGTGGATCCAGCAATATTTTATTGGTTGGATGAGCAATGTAAGGTCACTGGGGTGCTTGCATGTCATGTAGATGATTTTCTCTGGGCAGGCACATCAAACTTTTCATCAAACGTAATCCCGCAACTGAAATCTGTGTTTAAGGTTGGTCGTGAGGAGCATGAAAAGTTTTCTTATGTAGGAATGGATTTTGTAACGGTAAACGGTGAGGTACAGGTACACCAACAAAGTTACATTGACAATCTGCAGCCTATACCCATTCAAGCAGGTCGGGCCACACAGAGAAGTGAGCCCCTTAATGACACTGAAAGAGAGCAGCTACGGTCAAAAATAGGACAAATCCTATGGGTTGCTAAACAAACAAGACCTGATGTTATGTTTGACTCGTGTTGTTTGGCTTCTAATATAAAAGGGGCAACAGTACAATCTATTCATGAGGCTAATAAGGTTATCCGTAAGCTTAAATCTGAAAAGGTAACACTCAGATTCCAACGTCTGGGAAACACTGATGCTTTGAACTTGATAGTATTCAGTGATGCTTCGTTTGGGAACCTCCCTGATGGAGGTTCACAGGGAGGTACTTTGATAACACTTATGGGAGAAAGAGGGAAGTTTTCCCCACTCAGCTGGCACTCTAAGAAAATCAGACGTGTGGTCCGCAGTACACTCGCAGGGGAAACTCTTGCTATGTCAGATGGAGTAGACAATGCAATGTTTCTGGCCACACTATTTTCTGAACTAACTACTGGCAATGCTGAACTGAATGCTCCCTCCGTGCTCTGTGTGACTGATAAACACTCTGTATGATGCTGTCAAGTCTACAAAGCAAGTCACAGAGAAAAGACTTAGGCTGGAAATCAGTAGCATTAAAGAACTCATACAAAGCAAGAAGATCAAGGAGGTGCGTTGGTCAGACACGAAAACTCAACTCGCTGACTGTCTCACAAAGAAAGGAGCATCGGCTCTTGTGCTCTTAAAGGCACTCTGTGAAGGACAATGGGACCTGGGTTAAAAGGGTGTTGGATGGACAATTGATTTTGTTCTCAAATGTTTCCATGACATGTTGATTTCTCTGGAAATGTATGTTCCATAATTCACGCTGTGAATTTCATTTTTTGTTTTCTGTTTATTTCTTTAAAAAAAGAGAATGAGATTGTTAACATGTTGTTATCTCTATGCATCCCTATTTAGTTAATGTAATGGAGGACAGCTCCCCTTCTGGTCAGGTTATGCATGTGCAGTGTATTGCCCCTTCTAGGCGGGAGTCTCTTGTCATGCGCAGTTGTGGTGGTGCTCATGCTGAGAGCAAGTTGCTGGTCGCTTGGTATCGTGAAGAAATGGAGTGAATAAAGTCGGTTTCACTGAAGATAAACGTCGTGTTTATTCAGAACAAGTTTAATAGTCAACACAAAATACAATATCACGCACTTAAAGCACTACTGGATCAACACCAACAAGACAGCTGATCTTCAACAACCACAATGTAGACTATAGCAGCTATTGCAGAATCACCATCAGATTTTCCTTTATGTCACTCAACAACAAGAATGCTGAAAAAAGAGGTGCCCAAGTAGCATAGTGGTCTATTCTGTTGCCTACCATCATGGGGATCGCCGGATCGAGTCCCTGTGTTACCTCCAGCTTGGTCAGGAGTCCCTACAGACACAATTGGCCATGTCTGCTGGTGGGAAGCGAGATGTGGGTATGTCCTAGTCACTGCACTAGTGGCTCCTCTGGTTGGTCAGGGCACCTGTTTGGGGGGGGGGGGACTGGGGGTAATAGCGTGATCAGGGTCCGAAATTAACAATTGCCACCCGCCAAATGTGAGTACATTTTCTGATTGGCGAGTAAATCGCAGAAGCCTACCCACCACATGGCGAGTAACAAAAAAAGTAAAATCAAACCACTTAATCCCCCCTCATCTCTCTGTTTCTCTCTCTCTCTCTCTCTCTCTCTCTCTCTCTCTCTCTCTCTCCTTAGCAACAGCAATAACATAGCAACAACAATAACAGAAATTAACCAATCAAAGTACATTAGAATGTCGCTAGACGCTACTGGCGGGTAATATTACACACACACTCAAGAGGAACAATGACAGCAGCATCCGTCAAACTCGGTTATAGCCTACTCTATTCTTTTAACTAACGTTAGCGAGCAACACCAGTTATGTGGCAATATTCAGAAGGCGCAAAACCACCATCATAAAGACAACCACGCCCCGAAGAGGAGGAAGAAGCCACCATCACCACCAAACCGAAAAAAATAAAGTTTAGTGAAAAGTGGTGGTATGGTGATAAAGGAGCTGCGAGAGGCTGGCTGCAGTATAATGCACAGACCGTGATAATAAGTTGCTCCGTCTGTCGCCAGTATGCCAAAAACCGTAGCAATTCATTTGTCATTGGTAACAGGATAATGAAGGTGGAAAACATCAAGAAACATGAGACCTCCAGATATCACAGTACCTGTATGAAAGCCTCTCAGGCTCAATCGGAACCTCTCCTTGCAACATCCTCCGTAAAGGCGCTAATAGCCATGTCCGAGCAGACCAGCATGAAAATGCAGAACATGTTTAGGACTGTGCATGCCATTGGAAAGAAGTCGAGACCACTCTCCGACTTCGAATCGATGTGCGAATAAGTGAATTTAGTTGTCATCTCAAAATATCCTTATACAGTGTAAACAAAGTGCTGGCTGTAGCTAACGTTAGCCAGCTAGCACTAGTATGTAACACCTAGCTTGCACTAACATTAGCTGTGTGCTGGCTAGGTGTTATCTCTTGGGACTTGTCAGCGCCAATCTCGTTATACGCAGCAAAAGACTGTGGCTGACTAGCTAGGTATATTAGATGGCATAATTTTCTTGAATTATTAATTGATTAAATTAATAGTGTTACATAATGTGTGAATTAATGTGACGTTTGATTTTTGCAGTTTGGATGACAAAAAAAGGAGTCACTGCGGGTGCCACATTCAACACGATGAAACAGGTTGATTGGAGGTCCAACCTCAACTCAGACACACTCTCGGATCTACTGATGGTGCAGCTGTCATCTCCCGAGATCAGGGAGTATGACCCAACCAGTGTTGTTAATCTGTGGCACCAAGACTCTGTCAGGAGCAGGAGGCCAGACTTCATGGACGGTGCAAAGAGAGTGGCTGCTGTAGAGTGAGAAGTAGTCTGGGACTAGGGATGGGCATGTGGAGCACTCGAGTAGTTATAATAATACTGCAAATAAAACATGAAATCATACTTGTAACATTTTATCTTTTAACCATTGACTGATTTTACATAAAAATATGTTTGCGTCAAATCTGCTCATGTCACATTTTTAAAAGCTTTTATTCAACACAATACCTTATTCTCTCATTGATATGTAGTGAAAACGTATGTATGGCACAAAAAAGGCTACTAATTATTTTGGCCAGTAAAAAATATGCTTGGCCGGTAGATTTTTTTCATCTACCAGTCCCCTTGGCCGGTAAGCCAAAAAGTTAATTTTGGACTCTGAGCGTGATCCTCCCATGCACTACGTCCCCCTGGCGAAACTCCTCACTGTCAGGTGAAAAGAAGTGGCTGGCAACTCCACATGTATCGGAGGAGATACTATGTGATAGTCTGTAGCCTGACCTGGATCGGCAGAGGGGGTGGAGCAGCGACCAGGACAGCTCAGAAGAGTGGGGTAATTGGCCGGATGCAATTGGGGAGAAAGGGGGGGGGGGGGGGTAAAAAAAAAAACAACAAACAAGTTTCCAAAGTTGATGTAGTGCTCACCAGCCACTCGTGCAACTTCAGTAAATTCAGTAATGTATAACCACAATATTATCAGTGCACCATCTTCAGTTCAATAAGAAAATGTGCACACCAACCTGGAGTTGATGTTCCACCTCACTCTAGAGACTATTGGCAGCCTTCTCTTGCAAAATGCATCCAGTAATTTAGTTCGTTTGGGAGAATGTGTAAAAAATGCGGACAATCCTCCAAGATTCGCAAAAAAAAACACAAAGTAGATCGGCAACAAGATTGTCAGTATCTGTGAATTTGGTATCCACTGCGCTTAGTTTGTTCACAACCCGCCAAAGGTTCAAGCTCAAAGTTGATGACAGCACCGGGGCTAGCACTGATACATCACAGGGACCCTTAGGCGTTCTGTCACTACACATCAAAATTTGATTGGATGATGATAGTCGCTCAAAGTTGTAATCAGTTTGCAGCTTCAGACTTCTAGAAAGGCTAACAATACCACTAGTGCTGGACCAAGGAGCTGTGATGCATTTAGATGACATAGGAAATCCCTGCTCAGCCCCAGGAGAAAACAGGTAATTGAATTCAGACACATTTCAGGCACATGTCAATTTAACTAAAAAAACAAATTATGATTTTTATTTTGACAGGGCCAGCAGAGAAGACCCTGATGGACCTGACACCCCATCACTAGTCCTGAGTTATGTCATATATAGAATGGAAGAAGAATGGAATTTCCCAGAAACAGGACTGCATATTAATAAGCTGGGCAGTTTTTTTTTAATACCTGCACCCACCCGACCCAATATGAAAGCCAATCCGCACCACCTGACCCACTAAAATATGCGTTAACCACCTGAACCCGACCCAAATGGCAACCCTCCAAATTTAGCCTAAGTTACAGTAAAGTGAGCAGTGCTGCACTACTTCATTTTGGGCTTTTTGCCCAGCATAATACACTGATTTCAAGGCATAGCCTATTGTAATTTAGCCTAATAGCATCTGGGTCTAGGCTACTAAATAAAAACAGAGTCAGCATCAGAACAAATCTAATCAGGGAGCATTAGGTAACTGCGGGGGGGCACAAACTGCCATTCAAGAACTCAGTATATGATGTAAACACTTGATAATACCAGTTTGCCACAAACAATCAACACACCAACCCAGTTCCAATACCAAAATATGCTGCAAAGTCTCTCTTACACACACACACACACACACACACACACACACGGTACACGGGGGCGGGTTTAGGAATTTTGGGGCCTAAGGGTCTAAGACAAACAGGCATGGGGTCCTCCACAACCTTTGTTCTCTCCCTTTTTCAGTGCTTATTTGTCTAAAAACAACAAAGTATATTCAGATTAACAAATGCTCCCACTGTAAAATCTTATTTTCATAAACGGTATGATCTCTGTACAATAAGATTGTACTTTCTTGTCCATTCACATGGTTGATTTGTCATTGTTTGTCATCACTTACCTTGATTTTACAGCAGGTTCTCTGATAGACTCTCCTTACTGGACCTGCTTGCTGCTGCACAAATTGGAGAAGTTGTTTATGGTCTTCTGTCCACTTTCTTGTATTACTAAAGTCAGAAGATACACAAGACAATAAGAGGTAAATTATGGAGACACAAAAATAATAAACATAATATACTGTTAAGAATGTCTACCTTTTCTCTTTTGTCTCCCTCTTTCTCTTTTCCTCCCTTGAATGCAGTTTTTTTTTTTATATTGGTTGAGTTTATCTTGCTTTCTCTCCCTCATTAACTCAGCTTTAGTGGATGGGTAAAATATGAAGGGAATCTTGGGCTGTTGCTGTGTTGTTGCATCTACATTAATCAGAACAGTGATGGATGTCTTTCATGGATCCTCAGAAGTTGTGGTGTGTCATATGTCATGAGGGTATATTGTCTGTGGCGGGGAGGCATATTTTAGATGGCCATACTAAAAGTTGACCTTGTGAGCCTTGACCTCAGCAAATCTTGCAGTCACTAATTCCATTTCCAGTGACTTCCTGACTTTATGCTCAATGGAGAGAACAACAAGTGCAGACAGCTTGTCCCATGTCTTAGTTGATGTGAGGTATGTTTTAATGAGTTTCAGTGATGAGAAACTTCTCTCACCTGAAGCTACTCTCACAGGGAGAGTGAAAAGAAGTCTGAGAGCTATACTCAAATTTGGATGGATGTCAGATATACTCTCCTTATATATATACAAAATCAAGCATCTCAGATGGTGATGAAATATATGTGCGAAGAAGGATCTAACTGCACCCTTTACCTCAAGCTTCAGGTCCTCTGCATCAATATCATCCATTATCTGCTCCAATGTGTGGCAGCATTCATGCTGCTTCTCTCCCTTCTCAGTGCTTCTCGTTATGTCAATGGAGTAGAGCAATCCATTACAGCTCATAGTTTCCATGTGTGAAAATGTATCCTCTAATGTGACAAGAGCTGTATCCATAAGAGGCAGGGAAAAAAAGAACTCTTTTGAAGAGCTCTTTTGCAGTTGACTGAGTTTGCGCTCTTCCTTCATACTCAGATTGTCTAGTTGTTTTTTTCTGACACACCTCTGGCCAGCTCATCTCCACTTCAAGCCTCTCTGCTATCTCCCCGCAATCTTTTTTGGTGGAGTTGAATCCATGATCTCAAAATTCATGAAGGAATTATGTCACTGCCCTGATTTCTTTCCTCACTGTCTCGACTGAAATTTTGGGGCTGTGCAGGATCTCGCTCACTTTATCTGGAACAACACATCTTACCACACAATGGTACTTATGCGCAACGGTACCACAAAAAGCCATCTCTGCATCTCCTAGCAGCTGTTGAGACACTATCTGAATTCTGTTCCTCTCTGGCATACTCCTTTATAGCAGTCAATGTCTTCACACTTAAACACAGCTGGTAGCAAACAGCCTTAAACAGCTTCAGCCCTACACCCCCACCTGGTTGTAGACAATGCCTTCAGTGTAAAGTTCTTGACATGTTCTGTGAGAGTGATTCAGTGGTGAACTGAGGAGCTGAACATAGTGTAAAGTTGCTCTAACAGACCAAAGAAGCTGACAGATGTCACAGATGACTTGAATGCATCACAACAACAAAGTTTGGTGTGTGACTTCCACAAGAAAGACATTATGCCTTGCTGTTCAGTTCCAGCACTCTCATTTGTACCCCCTGCTTTTTACCCTGCATGTTACTCCCATTATCACAACTGTGACCTCAACAGTTGGAAAGATCCAAACCTTGTGTTTCTAGGTGTCCTAAAAATGACTCACATAGTCATTTTCCTGTTGTGCCAAGTGCCTGAAGAAACCCAACAAAGTGCTTATGAATGGAGGCACCTTTTGAGGTCTCACAATTTACAATTTGTAGTATCACTGAGTGGCTCATTGGTACTGAGGTCTGGAGTACAGTCCATGACTGCTGCATATTTGCCTTTCTTTACTCTCACTACAATTGCATCAGTTGTACACTTTGCCACAAGGGAAATTAGTTCATTTTGAATATGCTTGCTAAAATAAGTGTCACTTAGCTTTTTTGCCTGAATTCTCCTCAAATACTCTCTCATGACTGGGTCAAACTGAGCCATCAGTTGTACTTGCTCAAGGAAATTTCCATTGCCAGATTCAAACAATCTGTCTGAGTGGCCACAAAATGCAAGATTACGCTTTGCCAGATGGTTTGAAATTGCAATTAATCTTCTTAAAATCTCTTTCCAGCAGATTACTTCAAGAGTAATTAGATCTTGGTTCACCTGATCTATAGCTGTTTGTTTCTTGTCTCTGTGATAGATTGTGCCAGGTATCTATGTTTGTGGTGTGTTCAGCAGACTTCTCATGCCTTCTCAAGTGGGCTGACAATTTTTTCCAGTTAGTTATTGAACCATCCCCATTTAGCTGAGTGCTATTTTCTTGGTTTTCAAACAGGCGGCAACAAAAACACATAACAGTCTTTTTGTTCACTGTACATGAGCCAGGGTGTGTTATCTTCTCTCCATTCTTCATTTGAATGTGATAGTTACTGTTTGTAAATCTGTGCCCCTCTTTATTTTTTGGGTAAAAAAATTCTGTCCTTGACCTGATCTGGTCCTCTCTGCACTATTGAACAGTGCTCTTTGTCTGACAGCGGTTTCGGCCAGTGCTGGGTCATCTTCAAGTGTAACACTGGTTAGGGTCACTGCTACTAACTAGTTGTTGATTATTATCTGTATCGCCATCGTCATCATAGCCATAGTTCTCATGGAGAGTGAATGCGGCAGTTTCATTACCATCTCCAGTCGAAGGATTATGTATGGTTGTCTTGCATGTAGCAGCAGCATCGCTTGAGTAACCTGGGCTGACACTGCCAGCAGCAATGGATAGATTCTCTTTGCTAGTATTACCAATCTTAACACTAGTGTTAGTGCAAGCAGCAGCTTCATGTTGCTCTTTCGTAATGTTATTGTAACAAGTAGCACCATGGAAAGGTTGTTACCTTTGCCAGTTTTGCTAAAAACGTTCTGCTTTCCTCCTTCTTCCTCCTTTTTTCAGCACCATGTTGTAGCTTCGCTTCATTTTTCAATAGTCTGTTCCCCATACAAAGCCATTTGTTTACACTACCTGGTCACTGTCTTCCTGAATCATTTCCACAGATAGCATGATGACACGCAGTAAGATCATGGAATAGTCCAAATGTAGTGGTGACTGGTGTCAGGGAGAGGACTGAGGGGGAGGAGGGCCCTGAGACTCTCATGAATGAAGCATTCTAATGCCATTTTAGCATATGGACTTTTAGAAAGACATAATTAAAAGTTAAAAAAAAATGTTTTTCAGGTGTTTTATGGGGCCCTTTGTAACTTGGGGCCTAAGGCAATTGCCGACCTTTGACTAGTCTGCCTCTGCGCGCGCGCGCACACACACACACACACACACACACAAACACACACAAGCCTCTTCCTTATGACAAAAAAAAGTTTTGGGGGTATAAGCCAAAGCTATGGATACCACTTAGGGAAAAAACTCGGTAGGTGAAGAAGCCTCAACACTCCACAAAACATGCATTGACTAAGACTTTTGTGTGTGTGTGTGTGTGTGTGTGTGTGTGTGTGTGTGTGTGTGTGTGTGTGTGTGTGTGTGTGCGTGTGTGTGTGTGTTGAGAGAGACATAGAAAAGGGAAGAGAGGGTAGACTAGTAATGCACACCCTAGCCTATTGCACTCAATGTCTCTTTAAGTTATTTATAACTTATTCTGAATACTGCTTTCTCATTTTTGACCCACCCGCCAGAACCAGTGATAATTTCTAGTAAGCTTACTCGAACCCACCTGACCCACGGGCCGACCCGCAGGACCCGTGTGTTGTGGGTCGACCCGTGCAACACTAGTGCATATCATTTTAAGGTACAGGCAGATGCAGGGAAATGAAAAATAAATAAAAATGGAAAAAAAATAAATACAATGACGGCTATTCGAGAGTGCTCAAAATGTGACTCGAGAGTGGTTTCCCTTGCCCAGTGGTATGCAGAGGGAGGAAAGAGGCATTTAAGGTATGAATCCAATATTTAGTTTGATACTCTAAATTGCTGATTTACTCATTGTTAAAAAATAAATGTTTCTCAAAAGTATATAAAAAACTTATTGAGCAGCTGTACTTTCCAGACAATATCCCTGACTAATATTTATTAAGTAAACTTATTTAGTTTCATAGTGTCTGCCAACATCATTTGCTGACTGACTGATCTCTGAAAAAAAAAACACGTCTGGCTGTCTGTGGGTGCTGTTGGGGCCCTGTCTGCCCCAGGGGAGTTGCCGTAGGGTAACGTGGGCCAGGTGCACGGGGTCGGAGGGGGCATCTACTCGGTGGCGCCGTGGTGGGCCTTGCCCCTACATTGGGTTTGGATGGGCATGGGACCCCCCCTTGCCTGCCCACTGGGCGGGCGATCCTGGCTTTGTGTTGATCTGTTGGTCGTGGGGCCCGGCTCTGAGCGGACAGTCTTTTCTTGCTATCCGTGGCTCAGGTCCCACACCTGCGGATGTGCCCTTTGCCTGTGCCTGGGGTTTGGTGGTGCAGTTGTGCCTTGGGGAGTGGCTTTTGGTCCTCAGGGGTGTGCGGGCTGTTGCTCTGCAGGCTTCTGGCCCCCCTGTTGGCTTGATATTCCTCTGGGGTTGGCAATGCTTTGGGCTGCAGCTGTTTTCTTGGTCATGGGGTGTCTGCTCAACTACGGGCCCATGGGTGGCTGCAGAGCCTGTCTGCTGCCTGGAGGCATGACGATAAGTCTTGGATATTAGACACCAGAATGTATTGGGATTAATCCCATGCACTCACAGGTCGACACTTCACATACACACCTCAGATACAAATACACACTGCTAGCATCTGCCTCACACACTCCCTGGAACACTCTGGATTACATCCTTCTTCTTAGCCCTTTCTTTCCCTTTTTTCAGTCTTCTGCTTTATTACGATAACTGTTGTCCTAAACTGATGTTGTTAAGCTCTGTCTAATTAATGTTTTGTCGAACACATGTCAGCGTCTATTTCTATCTGTCATATCAGATACATGTTGTCAGTTTCGATTCTGAGTTTCTTTATTTCACTTGTGGTGACTGTCCCCCTCTTAGAAAAGTGATACTGATTGGTTGTTTTCTGATCAATCATGTGGAAAAGGGAGACCAGTGGCAGCTATAAATGTATAACAAAAACCCTGTGCTCTTGTCATCTCACAGATCATCCAAAGGTCAGAGTTATTGTACATGCTTCTTGATAATTAAAGTGGCAGTAGACAACTTTTTTGCTTTAACTCATCATTATGAAGTAAATGTTGATTGCACAAGTGTAATGGCTATAGCATGACACTATCGGTGTTAAGACTGGGTACCTATAAGCCTCTCTTTCACTATGCAATTCTGTCTGCCACTGGGTGTGATCTCGCAGGAAAATGAGGTCTCAATTTATGGCACAAAGGAAGTGTGTCAACCATTGCATAACCAAAATAGGAAAAGGATAGCACTTTGGTTTCCCCCAGTAAACATCAGTACCCATAGCCTCCAGTAACAGAAATGGCAGACAGTGAAACAACTGAAGTGACAATGGAAACTCTACCCAGCAAAAATAACCCTGTTGATGGAGGAGGCAAAGAAGGCAAAGAGGGAGAGTGATAGAAACAGAGGTAAAACAAGAGTGAACCTCGGGCGACCATTCATTCAATGGAGAGATCTCTGGTGTTGTATCAAACACTGTTTCCCCATCGAAATATGTTCCCTCCTAGCCAAACGAAAGTGTTCGCATGGAAACAGGTTAGCTATCGGTTATGATTAGGTTATGGTAAGGGTTAGGCAAGCTAAGTGTTAGGTTGACGTTAGCTTAAGGTTAAGTTGAGGTTAGGTTAAGGTTAATCAAGCATCACAGTTTTCCGAGATGGGCAGTATTTCAATTAAATGTATTTAAAATATGTATTTAACTAAATTTGCGTATTTTGTAATTTGTATTTTGCTGGACAGAAAAAAACGATGTAATTTGTAACAAAATGCTTTAAGAGCTTATATTTGTGTGTTTGAAATACTTCAAGTGCATAATTAAATGTGTCATTTTATTCTCAAATAAGACTTTTTTTTTATCCCCAGGCTTAAACCCTTAAAAAAGTACAACAATTAGCATAACCATAGTCTTTGGCTAAATGCAAGTGAATCACATGACATGTCCTGTCCAACAGCCTCACTACCAACTCGTCACATATGGACCCTTTAGCGTCAACTGTCAACGTGGAGGGTAGTTGCCTTATTTGGTCTCGCCTCTTATCCGTCCGCAGACGAGGGACTCACACACAGCACTTTACCTGATTAGCTGCTGCATACGACTCATAGGTACCACAAAAAAAACCCACATATTCATTAACTAATTGTATCCTCTTCGATTATCCCGGCTGTTTTTTTTTAAATATAAGTACAGAGTCTACATCTTTTCTTTTTTTCCATTTGTGTGCGTTAATCGTTAATGTGGTTAACAAGCTAAGCTAACAGCTACAAATGTTAGCTCACCTGAATATCAAATGTTCAAAGTCCTAAATACGAAGTAGCAGCTCCTCGGCCAACTCTTGCGGTTCAGGGTTACACCTCAGCTCACGAAAGTTAACTGCGAATCTGTTTTCACTCCAAAAACTCCGACGGGCTGAATCAGCCACACCGACGACAGAGGACGCGGAAAAAGCGCGACGAGAGAATGCCGCCCGTCGCGTTCCTGCGTGCGGAGGCGGGGCATATCAGAGCATCTAGAAAGCGAGATCAGTTGTCATATTTTTGTATTACTGTATTGAACATAATTTATAGGAGAGGTCTGTTATATTAGAAGTATAACCCTGAACCACAAGAGTTGGCCGAGGAGCTGATACTTCGTACTTAGGACTTTGAACGTTTGATATTCTGGCGAATGAACGGTTGTAGCTGTTAGCTTATTATTGTAACCTATTTTTCTGGACTTAACTGTTAGTGATTTTAAGTTCCTGTTATAAGCTGTTGCCACAGTATATGCCTTGAGCTCTTATTTTGAAGGCTGAAGAGAGAGCGGAAGTGCTGTACGCAGTGTTGTTGCTGTGGAGTTCTGTTGGGGGAAGAATCCAAATAAAGTGGTCCTCGTGTGAAAGTGGAACCTCCGTATTTGGTATTTTATAGTTTCATACAGTATGGGCGACATCTACAAACCCTCGGTTACATTGGTGGCAGGGTGGCGCTGACGCTCACGAGAAGCAGAAGTTGTACTATGATGGAACGGTCCGTCACCAGCCGTATGCAGAAGGGGATCTGGTATGGCTGCATAATCCGACAGAGGACCGTATGAAACTTGCTCCCCACTGGAAGGGGCCCTACAGGGTCCTGTGTGTTGGGCTCTGAGGGTACACCTGGACTCACATATCATATTGGCAGCTCTTTGGACTTTGATGGACAGGGGCAGGTCGTCCATTATGATAGACTGAAACCATACACACTACCGGTGGCTGCTGGTTTTTCAGATAGCCTGCCGGTTTCTCCTCTTCATGCTCCCTCGCTGCTGGACGAGGGGTCGCCAGAGAGGGACTTTGTGGCTGAGGAGCCGCTGGCCTCTGGTGACAAAGGGACTGTTCGGATTACAGGCACCAGTGAGCCACTACAGACTGTTGCTCGTTCTGGGAGGATTGTGAGAAAACCACTTCGTTTCAAGGACTTTGTCACGTTTGGTTAGCTGTTTGAAAAACAAAAAACAGCACAGACAAGTCAATATGACTGGTGGAATTTCTGTTGAATGTTTGTCGGGGCCACTTGACATGTTTTTTTTACTGTGATGGTACATTTTTTTTCTTCTCATATGTATATAGTATGTCTGGATGCTATGGTGTATCGGAACTTTCCGATGTACATGGGGCATAGTGTGGCATACTTTATTGAGACTGTGCAGTGACGTGAGGGATAACATGCATAATGTTATTGTTAAGATTTTGTTTTATGGTGTTGGGTTCCTTCTGGGGTTCGCAGATTGATATGCACTTTTTTTGGTTTCAGGGTGTGTTTTCTGCTTTATATATGTATATTTAGTAGGACATGTTGATAATGTTTTGGACAAGCCTGTGTTTTTTTGCACTTATAGTTTTACTGTTTTGAAACGAGGACGTTTCTTTTTGTAGGAGGGGAGGTAAGTAACCTATTTTTCTGGACTTAACTGTTAGTGATTTTAAGTTCCTGTTATAAGCTGTTGCCACAGTATATGCCTTGAGCTCTTATTTTGAAGGCTGAAGAGAGAGCGGAAGTGCTGTACGCAGTGTTGTTGCTGTGGAGTTCTGTTGGGGGAAGAATCCAAATAAAGTGGTCCTCGTGTGAAAGTGGAACCTCCGTATTTGGTATTTTATAGTTTCATACAGTATGGGCGACATCTACAAACCCTCGGTTACAGTATGTTAACCACATTAGCAATGAATGCACACAGATAAAAAATAGATTTAGACTCTGTACTTCGATAAAAAAAACAGTCGGAATAATATTGAAGAGGATAGAATTGGTTCATGAATATGTGATAATTGTTGTAATATTCTCTAGAATATAATAGCCCGTTTGGCTATAAGGTTGATGTGATACAAGCACTCCTATTGGCTGTTAAGTTAGCTGCAAGCTGATTGGTCCATCTGACGCATGAGGACGCAGGGGAACCACATAATCGTTAGTCTGTGTTTAGCACTCAGACGAGTCACTACTGCGGAGCTAGCTACTGTATGATTGTAACCGTTACCGTTGAAATAAAGACACTGAACTATAAAGTCGTCGTCGGATCCCTCCATATAGACAGAAATTCAGACAATTGTTTTGTTTTTTTCGTGCTTTTGAGCCGTATGTCGCTGCTTGCCTGCTGACGGATATGGGGCAAGGCCAAATAACAACTACCCTTCACATTGAAAGTTGACGCAAAAGGGGTACCCAGAGCTTTGCAAAGTGAGTAAGAGGGGTCCTGACCAAGCGTCCATATGTGACGAGTTGGAAGTGAGAATGTGATGTCGGGTCCAGCAAAGCACTCATTGTGAGCTTGTCACGTGTCAGGAAAGAACCCAAAAGCAGACAGGACAACCAGGTAAGGGAAGAATCAAGTCTTTATTGAAGTGACCGATCTCAGGGGTAGAGCAGGAGTTGGCTCAGTGGCAGGTAGGCAGGCAGGCAGAAGTCCATGAATGGCGACGTTCCAGCGAAGACTGGTCCATAGTGGAGGCCTTTTAAGGGTGAGGGCGATTGCTTGATGGCCAGCTGGCGTGCCGGGGTGAAGGGGGGGTCAGCAGGTGTCAGCTGGTGTAGCAGGTGTAAGCTGGGGGTCAGCAGGTGTCAGCTGGTGTAGCAGGTGTCAGCTGGTGTAGCAGGTGTCAAGGGCGATCGCTTTGATGTCAAGGGCGAGAGGCTGTGACAGAGCTACCATATTTCATTTATGTTCCCTGTGTCCAGTAGCTTGAGGAAATAAACTGCTTTGGTGTTTGGTGCAAATTTCCCCTAAGATAAAGGTATGTAATCAAAATATTGAAGCCTACCTGGGGACAACTCAGAAGCCAACAAGTGCTGATGTGCTGAAAATGCATGTGTTCAGTAATGGTCGTACATCCTTCCTCAGCCCAATGTCCAAACAAAATCCTGGTGAAGGAGGATCTCAGCCACATGCCACCTCATCTCAGCTGTTCTCCAGCTTTTTGTACCGAGGAAGAATACCTTAAGGGGAACATAGACAGGCTGGGATCTGCAGTTTTTGAAAAGACTAGGGATGATGACAAGCCAGCAGTCTTGTATAAAGTACCTGAAAGCGATACTTGAGTAAAAGTACAAGTATCTTACCAGAAAATTACTTTGGTAGAAGTTAAAGTCACCTTTTAGAATATTACTTGAGTAAAAGTCTTAAAGTATCTGACATTTACTCTACTTAAGTATCAAAAGTAATTTTCTAATATTAAATGTACTTAAGTATTGGAAGTAAAAGTAAAAAGGTGAGCGGTTAGATTTTTTATTGTTTTTTTTAATATCCAGGCAACAGGGAAAGACGCTTGAACTTGTTCAACGTTAAACATTTAACTTCTTAAATTTAGCTCTCTCTCCAGTAGTGCTGTCAACCTCCCTGTGTCTTATATCGACAAACTGCACCTGTCTTTCAGCTGGCATGAGGGCGAGTTATTAACAGAAACTGAAAAGGTGCCTGTTCATCTTCAGAAGAAGTTGATTCTCAAAGTTGCGAGAATTCAGTCTTGCTCTTCTTGGACTGAAGACAAGTCCTGCAATGCTGAAGAGCCTTTCACAGGCCGCTGAGGCAGGTAGGGGGGTGTTCAGCTTCACTGAAAGCTTGCACAGTGCTGGAAAGGACTTCAGCAAGTCCATGTGATCTGCTGAACAGGCCAAGTATCCATCCAGTTGTTTGACACCATCTTGTGCTTAATGATGACATATTTATAATGCGTAAATCCATTTTAAATTGACAATGTATCATAAAGGTGGATATGAGGTGTTGTGAGGGCATATACATGGTTATAATGAATCTTACAATGACTTATAGCTACACTTATAGGGCGTTATAGATGCTTATAGGGCATTATAGGTGCAAGCTTCATAGAAAGTGTTACCACATTTAGAAGCGAAACAACTTTAGCTACAGGATTTAAAAGTTATGACCAATTAATGACCATTATTTAACATTATCTTTACCTAATTGCAAGTAAGTTAACAATGTACATCAGCTAGTTCTAGTCTGCCATTGATGTAAACATAGACCTAGTTTCATTTTTTAAACTTATTAACTTTGATGCCATCAAATCCTCTGGTTTCAATAATGGCTTCTTCCCCACAGCAACAAGAATTATAAACACTCATGGACTGCCACCCCTACCACCCAGTCGCTAACACTATTAACTGGGACTTATCCATTGCTGTTGTTGTTGGTGTTGTGTAGCCTGTACTGTATTTGTGTTAACTTATTGTTTGTCTCCTGTTTGTTACTAGCTTCTCTACCAAAATAAAAATGAAAAATTCCTCAACTCGTTGTGTGGCAATATAATCACTTTAACTTTGATCAATAATGTAAGCTTACATTCACAATATATAACATTAGCCAAACAATAGCCTATAACCACTCAGTTTTGAGGTAATTAATTCGAAGCAAATCTCAAGTTTAACAAAACACATGGTGCTTTTGAAGATGTGAATAATCCTGAACACTCCTCTGTAACCTGCCACTAAGTTAGCCTAACATCGTCCTACAAAACCAATTTCCGCCAGGTAGGCTACACCATAAACCATTATTAACCATTTCAGTATTACAGACATGTCTTTAAGAGTTTTGTGTTGAATTATTTCCAGGAGAAAAATCAGTGGTGTAGTTAAACTTCTGTATGTGGGCTAATCAGCAAAGTTAGCTGGCACACGTTAGCCTGGCCATCACGTTAGCCACATATCTTAACAGGCTTATGATAACTAACTAACGTTAAAAGAAAACTGACCTTGTGGCTTCACTGGATTAATAATAATTTAACCTACCTCAATGTGTTTCTTCAAGTTGGACGGGGAGTTTTTGAAGGCCAATATTTGATTCACTTTTGGTAGGCATAACAGGCACTTCATCCTGTAGGACGAATCTTTAACTCCAACAAATGAAAAAAGTTGAGAAAAAGAGAACAAATCTCTCTGACCAAGGCACTCCGTGTAATTAAAATGTCTTTATTGGAACTTGGATATATCCAAAAAGGACCTAAAAATGCCCGCGCGTAGCGGCTCGGGCCTTCTTCAGGGCATAGTGAGACAAAACAGGAGTGAATGGGTTTTGTGCAGGCACAGAGCACAGGTGATAGTTGCTTGATTGGATCTGAAGCAGCCAATTGCTAAGACCCGCCCCTCACACAGATCCTAGAGCGCAGTCACGTGCCAAACACAGTTCTTTGTAAAAAGAAAACAAAAACACAGATTAAGTGTACACACAACCACAACTATAGCACAATAAAGGTACATGTTCACAGTGACTCGGAAAGACAGTAGACTATAAATTAGACTGAGTTTGTTGTATATCACCTACAGTGCCCATGTGGGTGCTTTTACGTAGGTAGGACAAAGAGGAAATTAAAAGAACGTTTTTCTGAACACAAATATGCAATAAGGATCAACAATGAAGATTATCCAATGGCCAAACACTATAGAGAAATGCACCATAGCAACCCTTCATCCTTAAGAGTCCAGGGTATGGAGATGATAAAGAAATCTGTACGTGGGGGGGATAGATTGAAAAAGTTGCTGCAGCAGGAAACTTTTTGGATCTGGAATTTTAAGGCAATGGAATATCCCGGGTTGAACGAGGAGATAGACTATAGGCCTTTTTTATAAAAATGTCTAATTTATAGTCTACTGTCTTTCCGAGTCACTGTGAACTTGTACCTTTATTGTGCTATAGTTGTGGGTGTGTGTACACTTAATCTGTGTTTTTGTTTTCTTTTTACAAAGAACTGTGTTTGGCACGTGACTGCGCTCTAGGATCTGTGTGAGGGGTGGGTCTTAGCAATTGGCTGCTTCAGATCCAATCAAGCAACTATCACCTGTGCTCTGTGCCTGCACAAAAACCATTCACTCCTGTTTTGTCTCACTATGCCCTGAAGAAGGCCCGAGCCGCTACGCGCGGGCATTTTTAGGTCCTTTTTGGATATGTCCAAGTTCCAATAAAGACATTTTAATTACACGGAGTGCCTTGGTCAGAGAGATTTGATCTCTTTTTCTCATCTGAAACTACTAACCTTGGACCAAAGAGCACCCAACAAAAATTTAACTACAGAGAGGACTGAGCACGCCACTGACTCCAAACAAATGAAAAAAGTTCTTCCAAATACGCCCACGGGTGTGTAACATTATCCTTGCAATCGTCACCACCACGGAGTTCACAGGGGTTGTCGTCGGGGTGGTCGTCATTTGGTCCTGGAGTTGTTGGGTTAGCAGCAGAGTCTGGAGCAGCAGGTGCTTCCATCATGGTACCAGTAATGTGACATGCCATCGCCTGGACATGCGGGACTTCTTATTCTTCGCGTTTTGCACTTGGCGACAAACAGGCACTACGTCACAAATTCAGATTTCTTCTGATTTTATTTTGTAGTAACAAGTAACGAATATGGTTAGGGGAAATGTATTGGAGTAAAAGTATACATTTTATTTAGGAAATGTAGTGGAGTAAAAGTGAAAGTTGCCAGAAATATAAATAACGAAGTAAAGTACAGATACGTGAAAATTCTACTTAAGTAGAGTAACAAAGTATTTGTACTTCGTTACATTACAACACTGCAAGCCAGCACTTTGAATGGACGATCAAGCATTTCTTGACATAATGGAGAGGGAAGTTTACCAAGATAAAGGAAACAGCTGGGTGGCGCCATTACCATTCCTCTCCCCTAGACAGCACCTTCCAAGTAAAAGAGCCATTAACAATGAAGGTCAGTGCAATGTAGGATTCATCATGGGCAAATCCAAACTAGCCCCATGGCCTGCTCACACTGTCACACAATTGGAGTTATGTGCAGCTGTTCTGGCTGTGGAACTGTATGACCTGCTAAGGGATGAGACTAACATTAACATGGATGCTGTCAACTTCTTCACTGACAGTAAGATAGTCCTCAGATACATATACAACAGCACCAGGAGGTTTTTTTTTTTGGGTTTTTTTTAATTTATTTCTAGTTTTTCCCCTTATCCCACCCGATTAACCCAATGGCATATGGCCAGAACTCTTGTCGAATAACTCCCCTGGCTCACGTTTCCACAGGAAGGAGATAGTCGTAACACCAGCTTCCTTCAAACTCGTGTCAGCTGCTCTCGCTAATTTACATACTGAAGCCTCGCATGGATTGCATTACCCTCAGGCCGTGAAGGAGACGTAGGGAGAATGCTTTCGGTTGCTTAGCTGCAGGCGCCTGGGTGGGCCAGAGGGGTCGCTGGAGAACGACGAGTCCCCGAACACTACACCGATCTACACCCACTATCCCTCGGGTAAGGGTGGCCTAATGAATGCCTTACCCCGTGGATGCTCTGGCCGTGACCGGTTATGGCAAGTCTGGGATACAAACCTCCCAGCCACATGACGAGCGGGTTGCAAGAACGGCGGGTTATTCCGCTCGGCCATCAGAGCGGCCGCACCAGGAGGTTTTACACATACGCTGCCAACACAGTGACTCGCATCTGAAAAGCTACACATCCTGAGCAGTGGCACTACATCTCTACAGAGAACAACCCAGCAGATCACACCACCAGGCCTGTTCATGCTTCCCAACACAATCCAACCCAGAGCCACAACAGTCAGACATCTTCTGTCTGGTAGACCTTGAAGCAGATGTAGAGATGCGGCCTGATGTCACATCTCTGATCTTCAAAACTTCAGAGGCCCAGTTAAAGTCACATTGTTTTGAAAGATTTTCTCATTGGATGACCCTGTGTCACACCATAGCATCACTCATTCCTGCTGTAGCATATTTCAAGAAGACCTCAGATAAAAGCAAAGGTAATGGATGGAAGTGTTACAGTGAACCGAGCACCTCAGAGCAAAAGCTGTGATTATTCTCCATGTGCAGCATGAGATATTCCAGGAAGAATACAAATGTTTTGATATGAAACAAGCATTGCCAAAACAAAGTCCACTCACAAAGGTTAACCCCATCATTGATGAAGATGGATTACTCAGGGTCAGAGGCCGCCTGACACCAGCAATTCTCACAAAGGAAGAAAAGCACCCACTTATTATCCTCCATGCTGACCACATTGCTTCTCTCTTGGTGAGATACTACCATGAGAAAGTAGCACACCAGGGCCATCATATCACAGAGGGAGCAATCAGAGCAGCAGGATTATGGATTATTGGGAGCAAATGCCTGGTCTCATCTATTATCTACAAATGTGTCATCTGTTGTAGGCTCAGAGGAACACTACAGATCCAAAAGATGGCAGATTTGCCAGCTGACAGGCTCTCATCAGTGCCACCCTTCACCACTGTTGGTCTTGATGTGTTTGGTCCGTGGTCGGTGATGACAAATTGCACAAGGGTGGCTCAAATGGTGAGTGGTGCTTTTCGGATGCATGTCAACATGAGCTGTGCACATCAAGCTAGTTGAATCAATGTCCACATCCAGCTTCATTGATGCACTGAGAATATTTTTCTCTATTTGTGGACATGCAAAACTTCCCCACTCAGACAGGGGCACTATTTTTATTGGTGCCTGTAAAGAGTTGAGTATTGATCACAGTGATGCTACACTGAAAAGCTACCTTCAGGCAAAAGCCTACACATGGCAATTTCATCCCCCACATTCTTCATACATAGGTGGTTCGTGGGAAAGACTCATCGGTGTTGCAAGGCAGATCCTGGAAGCAGTGCTTCTTCAGACTGCACAACTCGACTCACACATGAAATATTGAGCACCTTGATGGCTGATGTGATGGCAATAATGAACACAAGACCACTAGTGTCATTGTCACAGACCTAGGCCCTAACTTCCCCAGAGATTTCCCCAGTGTAGCAGACCCAAACGTTATGTGGCACATAGGTAGCATTGACAAAATGGCTCAGGCTGCTAGCAACACTCCTGCTACACTTAAGACAAGCCCCATTGATCTTGATAACAGTTCTGATGCTTCAGATGACCCAGACTAAGACAACAGCACCACCCCTCTAATCCACAAGCTATCCAGAAAAGTAGTTAATGTTGGGCCTACCTCACCTTCCAGTACCCAAAAAATCCAGACAGTAACAAAGCCAAAGAAGCCAGCTCCAGTACATGCTCCCAGAGCCCTGAGCGATGACATACTGAACCCACCTGATATTCAATGCATTATTGCTGAGCATGTAATAAAGAAGAAGAGTGGTGCAATCAGGCTATGCATCGATTACAGGAAGTTGAACAATCGGACAATCAAAGATGCCTACACCTTGCCGAATATTGAGGAAACCTTCACCGCATTGCCAGGCTCCAAATGGTTCTCCGTTTTGGACCTGAAGTCTGGGTATTACCAAGTGGAGATGGAAGAAGAAGAAGATAAAGTACATCACATCTGAATGTGATAAAGATAAAGATAAGAACTAGCGTTGGGTCGGCTGAAGGAGCCTGGTCTGCTTCGTCCTACGGGCCTGGGGACCATGACCACTGCATGGAGCTGCGCCCGGGGAGGAAACACCAAGGGCAGTCTGGCAGGACGCGGAAGAGGGGCAGACTAAGTTAACTGCTAGCCCATGCAGACCGGCAGTGCTGACATTCATCCTGGCTGGAGTTTGTTCTCTGAATAGAATAATATTTTAGACTGTGTTGCACTGAGTGGACTGTTAACTGTTTTGTTTTTGTTTTTTGTGTTGTTGTTGTTTTTTTTGTTGCCTTGTTCTCTCTTTTTTTGTACGTTATTGGTGGTGTCGTTTTTGGGAAATTTGGGATTTTTTTTGTGTGTTGCACTGCTGTGGGCTGGGGGAAACCATTTTTTGTTTCTTTGTGTGTGCAAGTGCATGTAAGAAATGACAATAAATTGTTCCTGATTCCTGATCCTGATTCCTAAAAAAATAAATAAGTAGCTAGTTTCATGTCACATTTTTCAATATTTCTGTGATATCAAAAATCCTTGAATCTAATGTAAATTCAGAACAACTTTGTTTCCCTGTTTGCCTCTACTGTTTGCAATCCCAACAACAAGAACTCAGCGCCAGCTGGGCAGAGAGATGTTGCCCAGCCAGGACCCCAGAAAAGACCTTTCCTCGCTGGATTCATATCCACTGATCCAAGTTAATCTTTATGAGATTCAACACCGCTTTGCCATCATCAGCATCAGTTGAGCATCTCTTCTCTTTTACATAGTTTACCACCACAGAAGGTGATTAACAGCTGAACTGATGGAGGAATTAGTTGTGCTGAAAGACAACAAACTGAAATATTAAGAAAAAAAATTGTTAGATATTAGTTTTGCTGAAAAACAACCAAAACAGATATGGAAGAGCTGCAGTGTTAGGGGGTACACAAAGGAGTATACACTTATTATAGGTTGTTGGCATTGAGGGGAAGGGTGTGCCTCTCTTTCTCTTCTGCTATTTTTTTTACTGTATTATACTCTGCTGTTATTGTACTGTACTGTTATGTATATTTTGCACTCGTTCAATCGGTTGCTTATAAAGTCAGAGATCTCAGAAATGTACTTATTCCACTGCACTTGTATTTATCACTCTTGAAAAAGGTATCTGCTAAAGGCACAGTCTTATTGTCTTCTGAAAGAACTTGTGCATCACTGTTACCCCAGTTGCATTTCAATTGGCTGTTCACTCAGTCAGTCAATGGTCACTTTGACTGACAGAAACCACCCAGCATACACCCCTGAATTCACACCCTCCCACCTCCAAGATATCCTGATTGGCCACTTCAAATCTATGACGTGGGGAAATTAGCAGAGCTCATCTTTTCCGTGTAGGGGGGTTAAGGTCAGACCCATACTGAGGTGACTAAATTCCTAAATTGTGATATCAATTTGTATAGAATGTCCATCCATCCATCCATCCATCCATCCATCCATCCATCCATTATCCAAACCGCTTATCCTGCTGTCAGGGTCACAGGGATGCTGGAGCCTATCCCAGCAGTCACTGGGCAGCAGGCAGGGAGACACCCTGCACAGGCTGCCAGGCCATCACAAGGCAAAATAATTTTAAAAAGTTGTTATAAACGTGAGAGGTAAAGCACTGTGGACATCTGTATGGAATGTATTTTTGTAGTTTCAAACTGCAAATGATTTGTATTTTAATTAAATAAATGTTGCCATACCAGTATTTTGTATTTTATTTTGATACATTTGATGAGCAAGTATTTGTAATTTGTAACAAGATACTTTTTGATATATTTGTGCTCATCTCTGCCGGTGTTGTATCAAACTCTGGCTAGGGGGAAACAAATTTCGATGGGGACACAGAGTTTTATACAGGTGCATCTCAAAAAATTAGAATATTGTGGAAAAGTTCATGATTTTCCGTGATTTAATTCAAAAAGTGAAACTTTCATATATTCTAGATTCATTACACATAAAGTGAAATATGTCAAGCCTGTTTTGCTTTAATCTTGATGATTATGGCTTACAGCTCATGAAAATCAAAAATCCAGTATCTCAAAAAATTAGAATATTACAGAAGACCAATAAAAAAAATGCAGAAATGTCGACCTTCTGAAAAGAATGTTCATTTATGCACTCAATACTTGGTCGGGGCTCCTTTTGCATGAATTACTGCATCAATGCGACTTGGCATGGAGGCAATCAGCCTGTGTTACTATTGAGGTGTTATGGAAGCCCAGGTTGCTTTGATAGCGGCCTTCAGCTCCTCATGCATTGTTGGGTCTGGTGTCTCTCATCTTCCTCTTGACAATACCCCATAAGCCACAGAAGGTCATTGCTGAAAGGGCTGGCTGTTCGCAGAGTGCTGTATCAAAGCATATCCATGGAAAGTTGACTGGAAGGGAAAAGTGTGGTAGGAAAAGGTGCCAAAGCAACAGGGATGACCGCAGCCTTGCGAGGCTTGCTAAGCAAGGCCGATTCAAGAACTTGGAGGGGGGGCTTCACAAGGAGTGGACTGAGGCTGGAGTCAGTGCATCAAGAGCCACCACGCACAGACATGCCCAGGAACTGGGCTACAAGTGTTGCATTCCTAGTGTCAAGCCACTCCTGAACCAGAGACAACGTCAGAAACCTCTTACCTGGGCTAAGAAGAAAAAGAACTGGACCATTGGTCAGTGGTCCAAAGTCCTCTTTTCAGATGAAAGTAAATGTTGCATTTCATTTGGAAATCAAGGTACCAGAGTCTGGAAGAAGAATGAAGAGGCACAGAATCCAAGTTGCTTGAAGTCCAGTGTGACGTTTCCGCAGTCAGTGATGATTTGGGGTGCCATGTCATTTGCTAGTGTTGGTCCACTGTTTCATCAAGCCCAGAGTCAACGCAGCCGTCTACCAGGAGATTTTAGAGCACTTCATGCTTCTGTCTGCTGACAAGCTTTATGGAGATGCTGATTTCATTTTCCAGCAGGACTTGACACCTGCTCACAGTGCCAAAATTACCATGGTATTACTGTGCTTCATTGGCCAGCCAACTCGCCTGACCCGAACCCCATATGGGGTATTGTCAAGAGGAAGATGAGAGACACCAGACCCAACAATGCAGATGAGCTGAAGGCCGGTATCAAAGCAACCTGGGCTTCCATAACACCTCAGCAGTGCCACAGGCTGATTGCCTCCATGCCACGCCCCATTGATGCAGTAATTCATGCAAAAGGAGCCCTGACCAAGTATTGAGTGCGTAAATGAACATACTTTTCAGAAGGTCGACATTTCTGTATTATAAATCCTTTTTTACTGGATTTTTGATTTTCACGAGCTGTAAGCCATAATCATCAAGATTAAAGCAAAACAGGCTTGACATATATCACTTTATGTGTAATGAATCTAGAATATATGAAAGTTTAACTTTTTTTGAATTAAATTACGGAAAATCATGAACTTTTCCACAATATTCTAATTTGTTGAGATGCACATGTACCACACCCGAAACTTGCAAGGGTTTCAAACTGAAATTCAGTTGACATTCTTTCTTCTGGGTGAGTAAGTAACACAACCTGCCTACTTATTAATACCCCCTGATGTTTTACTCTGCCTTTATCATTGCACTGAGATCATGGTTTCTAGTCTACATTGAGATTCTGGCAGTTGTTTCTTAGTTTGGACAGCAGCCGGGCTGTTAAAAATTAGAAAGTGAGCTGGTTGTCTTTGCAACAGCCGCACAAACAATAATACCACTTGGAAACGCAAGGGGGGGGGGTTGACTAGTTGTCTACAGCTGCTTTAATAAAGATTGCCTAAAGAAGCCGTGTTACCTCCGATTTGGCCGGGCACCCCTACAGACACAGTTGGCAGTGTCTGTGGGTGGGAAGCTGGTATTGGTATGTGTCCTGGTCGCTGCACTAGCTCCTTCTCTGGTTGGTCAGGGCGCCTGTTTGGGGGGAAGGGGGAACAGGGGGGAACAGTGTGATCCTGTCATGCGCTACATCCACCTGGTGAAACTCCTGCCAGGTGAAAAGAAGCGGCTGGTGACTCCACAGGTATCGGAGGAAGCACGTGGTAGTCTGCAGCCCTCCCTGGATTGGCAGAGGGGGTGGAGCAGCGACTGGGACGGCTTGGAAGAGTAGGGTAATTGGCCAGATAGAATTGCAGAGAAAAACGGGGGGGGGGGGATTGCCTTTGCAGGTGGAGAATCTGAACTCCACTTGCAGATTAACTCTGTCTAGGACACAATGGCATATAAATACCCTGTGTTGTATGCCAAGCCCACCAAAACCACAGGTTAAAAAAAAACAAAAAACTACCACATGGTGTCGTAATATTACAGTTAATACGGTAATGTGCAAGACAGTGATGGAAACTGTAAGATGTGGCTGTACAGGAAAGGGGTTTTACGACAGCAGACTATGTGTGAAAGTCGTGTTGCATACATGTGAGCTGACCTATTAGCTGAATAAAGTAGACACTTAACCTGTTCCGTTTGACTGGACATTCCGTGATTTATTACATGGTGTCAGAAGTGAGGCATATATTCACAAAGATAGTGAATTATTGCAAAGTTTAGCCCATCAGAAAACTTTAGCTTTGATAAACCGACGTAATGGACTGACTGGAAAAGACGCTTTGAGAGATTCAGAATGGCAACCAAACTCCACAAGGAAGATGGGGAAGTACAAGTTAGTTCTTTAATATATGCGATGGGGAGTGAAGCAGAGAATAGTTTCAAGTCTTTCACTTTTGCTGAAGCAGCACACGAGAAGGATTACAATATAGGCATGGATAAATACAACGAGTACTTTTTCCCTAAACGGAATATAATCCACGAGCGAGCAATTTTTCATCAGCGGGTGCAACAGCAAGGTGAGAAAGCAGAGGCATTTATCAGAGCCCTTTATGAGCTATCAGAGCACTGCGAGTTCGGTATAGATAGCGATGAGAATATTCATGACCAGATTGTGGTAGGGATTCTAGATAATGAGCAGTCTCGTAAGTTGCAACTCATGAATGATCTCACGCTAGCACAAACAATACAGACAGTGCATCAGTCAGAGACCATTACCATGCAAATAGCAAGCAAGTGGAAGCTACAAGCACTGCAGCAGCTGTGCAAGAAGTGCACGCACAGGGCGCGTGGAAGAAAAACCCAAAATGGCAACGTAATGCTAAACAGAAAGGAGGCAAAGACTCCAGAAACACGGAGCACGGAGGAAACTGCAGCAGATGTGGAAAAATGCCACACAAAACCAGGAAAGACGTCCAGCGTTCAAATCAGCATGCAACAAGTGCAACAAAAATGGACATTGGGAGAGAATGTGTAACAGCAAATCGGTGAGTGAAGTTACAAAGACTGATGAGCAGAATGCATACTTTTTGAGATCAGTGAATGCAAAATTGAGTGATGAAAAATGGACAGTGCACCTTCTCATTGGTGCAACACCAGTGGAGTTTAAGATTGATACTGGAGCAGACATTAGTGTTATGAGTGAAGAGACTTTCAATATGCTAATTCCAGAGAGAGAACTAAAGCAGACCAGCATTTCACTATGCAGTCCAGGGGGTCAATTGAATTGTCAAGAGCAATTTCAAGCATGTACAATGTAAAAGGGCAAGTCATACTCATTCCCAGTGTATGTTATCAGAGGGCAGTGTGTCAATAACTTACTCAGCCGTTCCACTGCAGCAGAGATGGGCCTTGTGAAGTGAGTCGAGGAGGTCCATAATGCATTTGGAGAGCATGACACTTTCAAGACAGAGCCTGTAAAGATACAGTTAAAGAACAATGCCACACCATATGCAGTGCACACGAGATAGAGAGGAGCTGCGCTGGATGGAGGAGAACGGCATTATAGAGGAGATAACAGAGCCAACAGATTGGTGTGCCCCTATGGTGCCCATCCTGAAAAGGTCTGGAAAAGTGCGAATATGCATGGATCTAAAAAAACTGAATGAACAGGTCAAGAGAGAGAGATTCATCTTACCTACACCGCAGGAGATCATAGCCAAGCTGAGCGGAGCAATGGTGTTCTCCAGCCTCGATGCAGCCTTGGGATTTTTCCAGATCCCTTTGCACAGTGACAGTGCCAGGCTGACGACGTTCATCACTCCATTCGCCAGCTACTGTTTCCAACGCTTACCGTTTGAAATAACGAGCACACCAGAGACATTTAAAAGAAAAATGACAGAGACACTGCATTGCCTACAATGGGCAGCTGTGCACATGGACAACATAGTCGTGTACGGAAGGGACGTGGAAGAACACGACCATTGGCTTTAGAAAGTCCTGGAGAGAGTCGAGTCCGCTGGACTTAAGCTCAACAAGGAAAAGTGTGTACTGAGGCAGAAACAGCTTCACTTCCTGGGACATGTGATCGATGCCACTGGTGTGCGACCAGATCCAGCCAAAGTGGAGGCTATCCGAGAGGTTACCCCACCAGAGAATGTGCAGGACCTGAAACAAGTCCTTGGCATAGTGAACTATATCAGTAAATACGTGCCAAACCTATCCAAAGTGGGTCAGCAACCGTATGAGCTGTTAAGGTCTAAGACAGCATGGACCTGGGGTCCAGCACAACAGACAGCATTTGAGAGGCTTAAAGAGCTCCTGATGACATCGCCTGTGTTGATATTCTATGACGTCAACAAACCCACCGTAGTCTCAGATGATGTAAGTAGCTATGGGATCAGCGGCATGCTACTGCATCTCCATGGGGAAGACTGGAAGCCAGTAGCATACTGCTCCAGGAGATTGACTGACGCGGAAACCAGATACGCGCAGATCGAGAAAGAGTGTGTAGCGTGTGTCTGGGCCTGCAAGCGGTTTGAAAAATACCTCTATGGCCTCGAGAGTTTCAAACTAGTGACAGACCACAAGCCCTTGGTCCCACTAATGAACAGGAAGGACTTAGACAATGTTCCACTACGGTGCCAGAGACTTCTTATGCAACTCATGAGGTTTAAACCCATAGCTGAGTATGCACCTGGAAAGACACTCGTTGTGGCAGACACACTGTCAAGGACCCCTGTGCACCACACGGAGAACGAGATGGACACGCACTCAGATGTGGAGTGCTACATTGCAGCAGTCATTGAGAACATGCCTGCTACTCCCCAGAAGCTGGACAGTATCAGAGCAGCCATAGCAACGGATGAGACGCTACAGACAGTGATCAGACACATCAGGTTTGGGTGGGGTGAACATGTGAGTAAAGTCCCAGGTAACATAAGAGAGTATTTTCCAATGAAAAGTGAACTTTAAGAGTATAAGGGAATGGTTACTAGGGGATGTCGAATAGTGATACCTGAGACATTGAGGACAGACATTCTTGATAGGATTCATGATGGACATCAGGGCCTTACAAATTGTTGGGAGAGGGCAAACGCCTTTGTCTGGTGGCCCGGCATTTCCTCACAGATAAAACACAAGGTCTCATCATGTCAGTTTTGCTGTGAGTCAAGAAGAGCACAGCAAAAGGAGTCATTGATCTCTACTCTGCTCTCTGACAGGCCATGGAAGCGTATAGCTCTGGACCTGTGTGAGTACAACAAACAGAACTATTTAGTTATCTCAGACTACTACTCTAGATACATAGAGATTCTACATATGACAACAACAACCAGTGCTCAAGTTGCTCTGAAGCTAAAAGCAACATGTGCCTGGCATGGCGTACCGGATGTACGTGAGTGACAATGGGCCACAGTTCTCAAGCGCCGAGTTTCAAGACCTGGCCCATGAGCTCGATTTTAAACATATCACCTTGAGCCCACACAACGCACAAGGAAATGGTCATGCTGAAAGGGCTGTGCAGATTGCAAAGAGAATCCTGAAACAGAACGACCCTCTCATTGGACTCATGTGTTACAGGTCGGCTCCATGCAGCACCACGGCAGCCAGCCCAGCTGAGCTCCTAATGGGCCAGAAGATCAGGACGATGCTTCCTACCCTCGAGAGAAACCTGCAACCCAGATGGCCTAATTTGCAATGGATCAAGCAGAAGGACAAGGCCGAAAAAGAAGAAGCAAGCCTTCTATTATAACCAACGTCACGGGGTGAGATCCCTACCTCCACTGCAGCCAGGTGGTCATGTTCTCACCAAGCTGGACCACCAGAAATCCTGAACAACTCCTGCAGTAGTGACCAGCGAGAGCGTCACACCACGCTCTTACCTCATCGCGACACAGCAGGTTGGAACGTTCCGGCGTAACTGTCGCCATCTCCAGGCGATGCCTGCTCCAGAGTCAGCTTGGAGCATAGCGCTTGTCTCACCTGTTCGCAAGGATGCCAGGCAAGAGCCCTACGACACAGTTGGACATGGGACTGGTCCACACACCCCCAGTGTCAGCATACATGCTGATACAGAGAAACTGTCCCAGACCAGGTCTGGACGGGTCATTAAACCAGTTGTTAGACTGGACTTGTGAGTGAGTGTGTTCTCACATCTCATGGCCTTTGGGGGGATATACATTTATGAAAATAGGGGAGAAGAAAAGAGTGAGCAAAAGAAAAAAAAACATTTATGAAAATAGGGGAGAAGAAAAGGGTGAGCAAAAGAAAAAAAAAGAGTTCCAGATGGTAAACTATATAACTAAGGAGTTATTTGGAAATGTCAAAAGAGTTCCAGAGTGTAATAGGTTGTGAAATGTTAAACTGAATGTTGAAGCCTTAGTGCTGCTCTCAGTGTGGTAAGAGTTTTATTGATGCTACAGAGGAATAGCACTGTCTACATAATGTTTAACATAATGCTATTTCTGTTTACTTTAAAAGGTGACAGAAAACTAAAAAGGGGAGATGTCATAGTATTTCAGTTAATACGGTAATGTGCACGACAGTGACGGAAACTGTGAGGTGTGGCTGTACATGAAAGGGGTTTTACGACAGTAGACTATGCATGAAAGTCGTGTTGTATACTGGACATTCCATGATTTATTACACATGGCTCCTCCGATACATGTGTAGTCGCCAGCGCTTCTTTTCACCTTAGAATGAGGAGTTTTGCCAGGGGGACGTAGTGTGTGGGAGGATCATGCTATCCCCCCAAACAAGGCACCCCGACCGACCAGAGGAGGCGCTAGTGCAGTGGACCAGGACACACACCCACATCCGGCTTCCCACCTGCAGCCTCGGCCAATTGTGTCTGTAGAGACGCCCGACCAAGCAGGAGGTAACATGAGTATTCGATCCTGCAATCTCCGTGTTGGTAGGCAATGTAATAGACCGCTACGCTACACGGATGCCCCGAATTCCTTCTATTTTGTTGCACTCAATGGCTGAACTGAATAGATAAATGTGTGAAACATCTCCTGGTCAAAAATGCACCATGAGAGCACTTGATTAGAAAGAGGTGAGGATCTGGTTTATGGCAGCTGTTACTAATGCATTCTTTATCCAGTCAACAATTTATAGAGTCATCCATTGAGTAAAATTAGTTGGTGAAACCCAGACATTTCTGCTTCACTTAAGTTTATTCTGAGGGTGGTGCTGTGCACTATAAATTGTATTCTTTGCATGTTTAATTTATCTAATAGCAGGAATTTTATCTTTTCATTTCTTGACTTCGCAGAGGAAAGTCATTGTGATGATACTCAAATATCTAAATATATATATAATGATGTGTCCAGCATTACTTTTTATGTGTGAAGCATTGCTTCAACTATTGTGTTAGAGAAACCCTCTAGCACAGGGATAGGCAACATGGTCCTGAAAGGTCCGGTGTGGGTGCAGGTCTTTGTTCCAACCAAGCAGTTACACACCTGATTCTATTAGTCAACCAATAGTCTTTGCTAAGGACCTTGATTTGTAGACTCAGGTGTGTAACTCCTTGGTTGGAACAAAGACCTGCACCCACACCAGACCTTTCTGGACCATGTTGCCTATCCCTGCTCTAGGTTATATACCTCAGAGAAACTCTAGGATATATAACCCTAGGATATATACCTCATCATTATCAGTAAAATGTGTTTATAAAGTATTTGGTGATAGTGTAATAATCATCAATTGAATCAACATGATGCTGAGATTAAGTAAGGATTACATAATGTGCTATTCTAATGAAATCCAAGTGTATGGAAACAACACTGGTTAGATATAAGATGTCTCTTTGCCTCTTATACCAGACTTTTTACACCAGTTCCCATGATCACAATGCATTTGCTGGAGTACTGTAGCACTCAAGCTAATTGGCCACATACAGTGGCTAATTAGCTAATTGCCAACAGAGACACAATGATGACCCTCATTGTGCTGTCAACAGGTATCAGCCTGGTTTACAGCCCACTATCCTCCACATACTAGCTTTGGCTTACCTTGAATAACACTATGATCAATGTGACTTTATATGCTTCTGCTGGCCTGGCAAAGTTCCTGTTCTAGTATTATTTTGGGCTTGTTGCCCAGTAATGCGGGGTTTCTGTGTGGGCTATACCAAATGACGTATGAGATAGAAAGTTACTCTTTTAAGCAGGGATCTATAAATATTATCTAGCAAAGACAAAAGACTCTTTTTAAAATCTCATTCCATGCTTGTACACAGCAAACCAAGCCAAACTAGCTCTGGATACTGCTGCCATAGGTGGCAAAAAAAATAAAAATAAAAATAATGAGCCCAAATGGGGTATGTTAGTTTATGTTAGTTTTCCTCATGTTAGTTTTTTGTCCCAGGCTGTCATGTAGTCTTCCCCTCATTGTTCACAACAGTCGGTAGTGAGAAGCTAGTTGGAGCATTTCACTTGTGTCATATTTCAGGACAACCATTTACACAGAGGCTTAGAGATCTTGGAAAAAAAAATCATGTACACCTCCAGTGGTCACCAGAAGGCACATGAGACTAAGCTTGTTGATCCCATAGCAAAGGAAAATTCAAGATGATATCTCCTTTATATCATATTTACATCTCATAGGGGTTGGATTGCTGAAGCGTCATGTGATGTAGGCTGAAAGGTACAGGCTACTGATTCCTGCATGCGTGACAAACCCCGGATAGGCCCCTCCTTGCGGTATCGACCGGACTTCACTTGTGGAGTTGGCGTAACCTGGGCAGCACTCAGCTGGCTAAAGCGTAACGGGACCGCGGACTGGCGGTTATAAAAACCCCACACATCCCTGGCTCGTAAGTGCCTAAGTGCCTGGGTAGTCCAGACTCCCAATCCGACCATCACTTGGGTACAACATGTGGCGGATCCCATCGCCTTCACTCTAGTGTTGCCATGGAACTAGATCCTCCCAGGCCAAGCAGTGTGGACCAGCGTCGCGACCTGATCACCACTTTAATCAAGGCTTTAGCAAATGGCTCCAAGTTTTTAAGCACACCTTAATCTCTTGGAATGGATCCTCAGACATGAGAGACGCCAACGACGACATCTCCTAGATTAAAAAATGAGCACTAGTCAAGACCAAAGAGATTTTGTGCATTTTCTCATCCAGCTCAATACTCACTCCTGAGAAATATACATGGTTCAGTCAGACTCACGGTGATCACTGTGTGAGTTCTCTAATTTTTTTTTACAGATGTCTCATTTCTAGAGTCTCTGCTAAAAGAAAAACAAGAGTAGTGCAAGCTTTCGTATGTGTTGCAATGTGATACCAACAACTGGATGTACTACCTCAATTATGTTTCAGTTTAACACATAGAGATCTCAGTGCCACTTTCCCATAACCTTGGACATGAGAATCTTAAAGGCAATCATCCATCCATCCATCCATTATCCGAACCGCTTATCCTGCTCTCCGGGTACCGGACATGCTGGAGCCTATCCCAGCAGTCATTGGGCGGCAGGCGAGGAGACACCCCGGACAGGCTGCCAGGCCATCACACACACACACACACACACACACACACACACACACACACACACACACACACACACACACACACACACACATAGGAACAATTTAGTATGGCCAGTTCACCTGACCTACATGTCTTTGGACTGTGGGAGGAAACCGAAGCACCCGGGGGAAACCTACGCAGACACGGGGGGGACATGCAAACTCCACACAGAGGATGACCCGGGATGACCCCCAAGGTTGGACTACCCCGGGGCTCGAACCAAGGACCTTCTTGTTGTGAGGCGACCGTGCTAACCACTACATCACCGTGCCACCTCTAAAGGCAATCAATTCATTCAAATGTGATGTACCAGATATATATTTTATTTACATCAAGTATGTGCAACTTGCAGAACCATTAGTTAATTTTTAAGTAACTTTAGTGTATGGTGCCGCTGTGAGATATTGCGTCATTTGATTTGGATGTCATACAAGTGGAGTTCAGATGATGAGAGCGAGTATGTCATTAGGGTTGTTAGCAAGGTGCATGCCTTCAGTTATGTTTCTTTCAGTATGTTCTGTGACACACTGATAAGGCTCAACATTGTATTTTAGTATGCTGGAACCACACCTCCTTAACAATACAAACTTAGCACAGCTGTGCCATTGCATGTGACAAATTTGGTAAAAACACTCTGTCCATTATAAAATGTTTAATTGATAAATTTATACTTCACGAAAAAAAGAAATCCATTACAAGTCATTTAGTCTCATATTGAGTCAAGATGAGTTGAGATAATTGAACATTTCCAACACAAATCCATTTATTTTAAGATTTTTAAAAAAAAAATCTTTTTGTATTGAGAGGCTTTATCTTTGTGCTTGTCAAGTATTCTGCTTCATTTAAACATACAAGATAAGTTGTCTCTTCTAAAGCTCAAATTTAATATATCTTTCCCTGTAGGAGAAATGTAGTCCTGCCATTAATTTGTTTCGCTCAATCCCATGGAAACAAGTTATCGTTATTTCCTTGCATGTAAAGTAGGCTGTATTTCCATTACATATGACATTGTTGTGTTAAATCAATCATGTCTTCAGTATTCCTTTAACCAACCTTACACTGTTTGTAAAACCAGCTGCATGGACACTGAAAATTCTTGCAGGGAAAAAAAAAGCATCAAAGATCTTATTTTTTCACATTTTGACAATGAATAAAGTGGTTGCATCCCCAAAGACCCCATTTAAAAGGAAACCAGACTACTTGTTTCCTCCATGGGTAGCTTATATCTGCTGTGTTCTTCAGTATTGGTGCTATTCCTTATTTACACCCAAGCCTTTGTTGAGAGCCATCTTGAATTTTAATGTCACCTTGAATGATGTCCCTCTGCCACTGACGAAGAGTTTCACTTGCATTGCTTCTGGATTGTGAAGTAAATATTGTTGTCCGTTTTATTTGGGTGGTACTTTGAAATGAGTCCATTCCTAATTTGAGACCTGCATCTTTCCAACAAGCTTTTGAGGATTTGTGCGATATATCTGCTCTGCCTGAAACGAGCCTCCATTTCCATGGCTCTGGTCTCAAATGCCTTGTTGGTGTCTTGAATACATCTGAGTTATTGTAGGTTGAACTGCTTTGTGTGTGTGTGTGTGTGTGTGTGTGTGTGTGTGTGTGTGTGTGTGTGTGTGTGTGTGTGTGTGTGTGTGTGTGTGTGTGTGTGTGTGTGTTAGAGGGAGAGAATGAGGGAGAAGAAATTGAGAATCATAGCATGCAAATTTTCATCTACACTATGCACACTGTGTAGGTTTATTTGGGTTGTGTTTCATCATTGCGGGATGTGTATGCTATGCCTGTATGTTTGTATTTTTAGATTGTATGTCCCTATGTCTTCCTGAGAAAAGAGGGAGTGTGAATAAAGTTAAAAAAAAGGGGTGACGTACATGTCAACAGACACAGAGCACCCAGGGAATGCTGCTTGACTAAGACCTCTCATAGAATGTCAAATAACTAGCAAGAATCCGGCTGAAATAATGGTGCTGTTGGGGATTGCAGTATATATTACATATCCTACATCAGCAGCAACAACTGCGAGGAGATACGTTTCACTGTACTACCAGCCATACAGTTCTTTCTAAATAGATTTTTGTAAAGGATCAGAATGCCAACCTGGAATCAACTATTCAACTTAGAGAACGAAAGAAAAAGGAAAGGGAGCGGTAGAGGTGGTAGCTCTGACTGCAAAAACATCAATAGTTTTGTAGGACTCAGGAATGGACATGTCTCTCACCCTCTTTTATTCTGTTATTAACAGTACCATCAGTGCGGCCTATGCAGTCATGACAGACATATATGCTTTGGCTGATAGAGGAAAGACACTCTTTCTGTTCTGCTGAGGACCTGATAACTATTTGTAGAAGGTGGTATATGTTGGGACATCCGGGTGGCGTGGCGGTTCGAAAGTTCTAAAGTTTAATTTGTTTGACTGCCTTGCAAGGTTCTGGACCAGCAGCTGTTGTGAGCAAATAAAATGCCATCTGGTCTCAACCACAATTCAGAACCCCCATGTGCGCTGCTTTCTTCCCTCCACACAATACCCCAGGACACACAAAGGAACACAACGCAGAGTCCCAGGGTGTGTAGAGAGGCTCCAGCGCCAGTGGGTTACATCTTTGGCATCTTTGGTGGCAGTTCGAATCCCCGCGTTACCTCCGGCTTGGTCGGGTGTCCCTACAGAGCCAATTGGCCGTGTCTGCGGGTGGGAAGCCAGATGTGGGTATCCAAAGGAATTGAATCGAGTGCAACTGGACTTGGTATATCCGTGAAGACATTTCGCCTCTCATCCAAGAGGCTTCATCAGTTCGTGCCTTTCTGACGAGACCAAGCTACTCTGACTGGCTGGTGATGAAACTCACATATTTATCCTCTTTGGAGTCGTTATCAGAGCTATGATGTCCATGGCTCTTTGACCTATACATAGGAGAAACCAAACAACCACTACAAAAACGGATGGCCCAACACAGAAGGCCAAACTCATCAGGACAAGACTCAGCAGTTTATCTACACCTAAAGGAGAAGACAGAAAGGCACGAACTGAGGAAGCCTCTTGGATGAGAGGCGAAACATCTTCACGGATATATACCAGTCCAGTTGCACTTGATTCAACTCCTTTGGATAACCATGACCTGGATGAATGAGAACATTCACAGACAAAGGAGAAGACACACTCCTTCGAGGACAGCAACGTACACATTTTGGACAGGGAAGATAGATGGCTTGAAACTGGAAAAACCATTCCTCAACAGAGGAGGAGGTCTGCGACACCACCTATCTCCCACTTACAATGCCGTCCTTTCATCTCTACCCAGGAGACTCAAGAAGCTTAGCCTCCAAGAACAACAGTCGTTCACTAACGGCTCCAACGACTCATGACCACTGAATGGAGCACTAACGAAGTCGAAACTAACACCCCCAACGACCATCGCTGCTTAACACTGGATCACAAAGAGCCATGGACATCATTAGTGCTGATAATGACTCCAAAGAGGATAAATATCTGAGTTTCATCACCAGCCAGTCAGAGTAGCTTGGTCTAGTCAGAAAGGCACGAACTGATGAAGCCTCTTGGATGAGAGGCGAAACGTCTTCACGGATACTATATACCACGTCCAGTTGCACTCGATTCAATTCCTTTGGATAACCATGACCTGGATGAATGAGAACATTCAGAGACAGATGTGGGTATGTGTCCTGGTCACTACGCTAGCACCTCCTCTGGTTTGTTGGAGTACCTGTTTGGTGGGGAGGGGGATCTGGGGGGAACAGCGTGATCCTCCCACACACTATGTCCCCCTGGCGAAACTCCTCACTGCCAGGTGAAAAGAAGCGGCTGGCGACTCCACATGTATCAGAGGAGGCATGTGGTAGTCTGCAGTCCTCCCCGGAGCAGTGACCGGGACAGCTCGGAAGGGTGGGGTAATTGGCCGGGTGCAATTGTGGAGAAAAAGGTGGGGGGAAAAAAAAAAGTTGAATATGTAGCCATCCAGCAAACTAAACATGTAGTGTGTATGGGCTAACGGGCTAGTAGCCAAGACATTCCAAGAGCTGGTGCGCTCTGATGGGCTAATCTGATCTCTTGAACATCGTCAGCGACAGATCATCTGCTGTTGGTTTTGCTTGGACAAGTTGAAATTCATTTCATCACCACAGTTTTTTGAGATCTGTGTATTGATATTGGGTTGAGCATTCATCATTACAGAAATATTTTTGTCACGGTCATGCGATTTTAGATAAGGGGATTTATGGCGTCTGTATTATTATTTTTTCTCTTCTGCAGTGTAGAACATTGAGCTCGCATTCTAAATGTCATTTCACGTTGTCTTTAAGAGGGTGTTATGATGTTATTGTTTTATCTATATGTATGGCTACAGCAGTAAATTTGGAGCTACTGCACTGTTCATGATGCCGAACACTATCGTAACAGATTTTTTATGATGGTCTTCAGTTGCTGGCTTCTTTCTGGTGGAATAATAAATCTATGTGACAAACAGTGTGGATGTCTGTGTGTTGGTGATATGGGCAGAGGCCCATGACAACAATGTTACACCACTGCCTGTTAACGTGGACAACTGCATGTTGTTTTCTGCTTGAGGATATCGATCAATACTGGATATGCTTCTAACATCTGCTTTCATCAAAACATGGTTTGCTGCCCTCTTTCATTAGAAATGCTCCGCCCTGCTGTACTGCTGACCACGCCCTGATTGATTATGTAGCACCAAGGATTTCGAGATAATTTGACACCTGTGGGTGACTAAAAAAAGATTATAAACTCTCAGAGCGATATAATCTTTTCTGCACCAGCGATTTTGCAAGACAGAACTACTTCTCTCACCTCGCTCTCCGCCCCTCAAATCACTATTTTTCACAAGTATATACTGGGTGGAGACAAGGTGAAACCTTGTGTTAAATTACCCTTTTAATGGTTCATTCCTCTGTTTGTGTGCACGTGCATATGCACTTACATGTGTGTGTACATTTGTTTTACACATCTGTAACTCAGAGGCATTTTACTATGTATGTATGCATGTTTGTATGTATGTATGCATGCATGTGTGTATGCATGTATGCATGTGTGTATGCATGTATGCATGTATGTATGCATGTATGGTATGTATGTATACATGTATGCATGCACACATGTATGTATGTAAGTATATATGTATATATGCATGTATGTAGTATGTATGCAATTATGTATGCAAGTATGGTATGTATGTATTATACATGTAAGTATGTATGTATGTATATATGTTTGTATGTATGTTCTCTCAGCCATTCCATCCTCATTGTGTTAAGAAAGCAGCTACCTCCAACACTGAATTCCTTATTTTTTCATGGCTGTTGACAGCCTCAGTCAAGAGGCTGCTATTTTTAAAAAAGAGTGGGTGACAGAGTGAGATAATAAATGTACACTCACTCACACTTAAACATACAAATAGAGACTTGAAAAATGTCAAAGATATATACCAAAGTCAAAGGCCTATAGGTGTATTCACAGAAACCCCTTTGACATTTGACATCTGCATGCAACACACACACACACACACACACACACACACACACACACACACACACACACACACACACACACACACACACACACACACACACACACACACACACACACATTGCATCTACATCCATTTTCTTTTTCTCTCTCTCTGATCTTTTTTAAAGCTCTCCATGGATAGTGTTACTGCCGTGCATCAGCGTATGGTTTGGATCCCGATCCAATATTGTGGAAAATGTAGCCAAATATCTTTCTAAGCATAGACATAAAGAGATGGAGAAGGATAAAAAAAAGCCACACAAAAAAAACAATAAAAAAGGTCAGAATTCAGATAGTGAGCAGTTTGAACAATAGAAAGGCAGGAACCTTGAAAACGTTGGTCCCGTCAAGAGGCGAGTTGCTACCTTGGACTTCCAGCTCAAACTAAAGAGAAAGCGCTTAAACCTAAAGTATGAAAAATAAGCTTTGATACAAACAACAGACTAAATCAGTGTCTGTTGTTGGAACTAAAATATAGGTTTACATGCGGAAAAATTTGCCCATCACAAGTAGGTTACATTTCACTATCACATTACCAGAAGGGCAAAAATTGTAATGCACTTTAAACTCCTCCTTCCCTCATATGGATTAACACAGCTGGGTAACTGCCACACTTTACATATTTTTTTTTGGAAAAACACAAATTGCTATTGTTGCGCTGACACCATGTCTTCTTCCTGGAAGGTGGTAGCACAGAGAGAAGGCATCACCCTGATAATGTGCAATCTTTTAGAAATGACGATTTTTGCTATACAGTGACACTGAAGTTCTCATTATCTGCACAGGCCTGGGAGTATTCAGACGTGCAAAATGCTTTATTTTGAGTCACATGCCTTTAAAGCTTAAATACTAGGGCGACACATGGAAGGATGGCAGAGTTTACAATTCCCCATTGTCTCTCACCTCTCTCTGACTCATTCACCCCCTTTTTCGCCCTGTGTTTGCCAAGCTCTCATTTCCTCTCTCCCTCACAAACTCTGTCCATATTCCTCTCTCTTTCTGACTTCCTTTTTACATCATCTCCCCTCCAGCAACCAAAGGTGGCCTCATTTTCTTTCTTACTCAGTAACAAGGGCCTTTTCGACGCCATGTTTCTTTGCTCCCTTCCCATCTTTATCATGGTTAAGGTTAAGTCAGAATGCTTATTCCTCTCCTTCTCTTTTGGCTAACTCATCCTGTCCTCCTCCTCCTCTTCCTCTTCTCTCACGTATGATAGATAGCAATAGATTGTCTATTGGGATAGTGTTGCAGCCTAATTAGAGTCTTCTACTGACATCAGTCTAATGCATGGCTATTGACCAGTAGGGTCAAATGCATTAGCTATTGTGTCAGCAAATGGCCCATTTATATCCCACCTCTAAACGCAGAGCAATTAGACAGATTAAGGCTCCATAGTATTCACTGGAGCTAATGATTACCTCAGGGGTTCAAAACAAAGAGATCTGGTCCAAACTGTTTGTGCCAAATGGTTTATTTATAATAGTAGAGGTGGATGGATAATGGTTAGTGATGGTTAACGCTTAGATGCATAAGGTCGTCAAAAGTGACCCAATTGGTTCTATTCGTTTAAACATTCATCCACTTGTTTGTCTTTATCGACCCTGAGTGACTTTAAAAGGTCAAATTCAGCAATTTCGAGGGGCAGAGTTTGTCATGCCTTGGCTCCTCTTATTCTTTTCCTCATCTACTTATGCAGCATTTTTGATGCATGAAATCATAGTCCATGGTTGACCTGGTATAATTGTCATTTTTTTCCTTGCTCATTTTATATAGTTTTTGTATTTTTTTTTATGGGAAATAAAAAAAAAGATTTTTGAATGGTACCCCAATTTCCATAACTAACAAAGTTAAAGGTCAATACTGAAAGCCAGTCTCCTTTGACTCGTCTTTCATGTTTGCTTCAGTCCCTTTTGCTGGCTTTCTATCCCAGGGTAGAAGGGATTTTGTAAAGCAGCCTCTTGTCTTTCATCTGCTTCCACTCTCATTTCCAATTCCATTCTTGCCCAACTTTTAAGTCTCTCTTCCCACTTCACTGGTCTGTGATGGCCAGTCTGCCACCCCACAACCTGCATACCATACCTGTGGCATGTGCAACTCACCTGCGTTGACCGTTTCTCCACCTGGTTCTTTAATTTAGGAAACACGTTTCTAACTGTTACTTTTAAAGCTCTCATGCATTTGTATTAATCATTTTAAAGTTTGGGTCAAGTAGCAAGATACACAACATGCTACAAGAAAACATAGCTTAACTACATTGAAGCTACTTCATTAAAAATCAATGTTGACATGTAGTTTTCACCTGTAGCTACTTAATACTTACTTACTAAATACCTAATAGCACAAAAATGAAAAGCATGTGCTTTTCAGGGTATCCCTGTCTTTTCAATTTGTAAATCCTTCTCAGCCCACTTTAACTTGCCAAAGGTGCTACTTAAACTATAAATGATGTGATAATAAACTGTCCAGTGTATTACACAAGATTAAATTGCATACTTTGAACACAGGATCCTGCAACAATAGTTCTTATAAAAAGGCTTGTTAAAATCTGCAGAAAAACAAATTCAATTTACATTAAGCTACCAATGAACATTAAAAAGTTCCTTTTTTTTTTTACCTCATCTGTCTGTCATTTCACTGTGACCCAACAAACTGGGTCACAGACTCCACACAACAGCTGTGAACCAGACCACGCACACTGTAGCACACATACACACTCGGAGCACAGGAGGTCTACACTAATCACAAGCCTGGAACTATCTACTACCATACGGTGCCCGGTGGTAGACACTGGACATAGTATGATTTATTTGGTTTAGAAAATAATGTTAAAGAATTCATGTGAAATGAAAACTAGCGGTGTAGTGTTAAGTCACATTACACTACTACTTGATAGAAAAAACTAGATAGTTATTGGAAAAGCTGTCTTATTGTTGAAATAGCTTAACTACTGTCACACTACTGGAAAATGAAATTAAGCTGACAGCATCACTACTTTTTGTGTGAGCTACTCCCCAACACTGCCCTTTCATATACCCTTTTATATGATTCCTCTTTACAAAGATCATGGCAAGAAAGTTCTCTGGATATCTGTTTGTCTCTGATAAACATGGTTACATTACTGAAGATACCAGGCTGGCTGAGCTAGCAGCCTACCAAAGTGTGCACATTAGTGACGGGAATTCCGCCTCTTTTTAGGTCACCAGATCATTTTGGCTCAGCCCAGCAATAAGAGCCAGCTCTTTTGGCTCCCAAATAGCTCTTCATTTAGTACCACTTCTGGCTTTTATAATTCAGCCAAATTTAGCAATGTTTTGACCTACGATTGGTATGTGTGCACATATAGCTCTTAACATTATTCAGTGTAATTACTATACTAAACCTTATCATTTCCTGAATAACATAATTTTACATCATGTTTGGTATCTTGAAGGTTACTGGTGCATCATACAAAAGTCTCACCATGCTTGACTCTTAATGTCAGACCTGGACCAGCCATCCAGAGCACCGGGAGCATTCTCTGTGGCCTGGCAAGCTGATTGGCATGGAGTGTCAGGCCAGGCTTAAAAATGCTAAATGAAATTGGTAAATTAAAGATAAAACAACACAAGGAAGCTACAGTCCCCCAGAACTGTAGACCATCAGCCCCCCGCTTTTAACCTGATGGTATGATTTCTTTCTGTCATCACACATGATTGGTCACATGCACATATACATCATCACAACATTCAGTGAGTGCATGGAGTGCGTGTGGCCAAGCAGTGTGGTGAAAAGATCATCTTATGGCCATGACTTGCAGGGTTCCACAGGGGTCCATTTTAGGTCCTCTTTTGTTCAGCCTGTTTATGCTTCCTTTAGGCCAAATCATACAAAACAATTAAGTATCCTACCATAATTATGCAGATGACATGCAAATTTATATATCACTGACACCATGTGACTATGGACCTATTGAATCTCTGTGTTGCTGCATTGAACAAATCATTTCAATTCAATTCGAAACTTTATTGCAGATTCAGGGTCCATAACAGACAAAGACAATGACTGGATGCATCAACATTTTCTCCAATTAAATAGGAACAAGGCCGAGATAATTATCTTTGGAGCACAGAAAGAATGACAGAATGTCAGCTCTCATCTTGAGTCCCTGTCTCTCATAACTAAGAGTTAAGCAAGAAATATTGGCATTATCCTGGACTCAGATTTAAATTTCAATAGCCACATCAAATCAGTAACCTCGTCAGCCTACTACCACCTAAAAAATATTGCTAGAGTCAGAGACAATGGCCAAACAAGATCTAGAAAGGCTTACCCACACCTTCATCTCCAGTAGATTAGGTTATTGCAATGGTCTGTTTACAGGTTTGTCAAAAAAAGCTATTCAGAAACTCCAACTTATTCAAAATGCTGCTGCTAGGGTCCTAAACGAAGACTAGGAAATATGATCACATTACACCAGTCCTAAAATCCTTACACTGGTTACCAGTCACTCAGAGAATTGATTTCAAAGTATCGCTGCTTGTCTATAAACCACTTTGTGGCTCTGGGCCCAAATACATCTCTGACATGCTTGTGTCATATGAACCTTCTAGGACCCTTAGGTCATCTGGGGATGGCCTATTGGCTGTCCTAAGAGTTTGAACAAAACATGGTGAGGCAGCATTTTATTATCATGCTACACAGACCTGGAATAACCTCCCAGATGATATCAGACAAGCTCGTACCCTGACCACTTTTAAATCAAAGTTAGAGACGTTCCTATTTTGTCCTGCTTACCTTGCCCTGTAACACATTTTTAGCTAAATAGCCTTTACCTTAACTAGTTTGCTATTAAGTCTTTTATCCTTTGTATTTTTTGTCTGTACATTTGCACTTTTTTAAGATTTTTAATTGTAAAAATTGTATACTTTTTTACCTTTGTAATTTGGTCACTCTGTAAAGCACTTTGAATTGCCCTAGTGTATGAAATGTGCTGTACAAATAAAATTGCCTTGCCTTGCCCATTATTCTGTCCTGTGTTAATTTATTGAAAAAAAGAAAAAAGAAAAAAGAGATAGGCTGACAGATGGGAGCCGGCTCCCTCTTTGTGTCCTCACACTGGCTATGTATTGCTGCCCTGACTTCAAAACCTTTCTGTTAGGTGTCTGGGTGGTGTGGCGGTCTATTCCATTGCCTACCAACACGGGGATCGCCTGTTCGAATTCCCATGTTGCCTCCGGCTTGGTCAGGCATCCCTACAGACACAATTAGCTGTGTATGTGGGTGGGAAGCCGGATGTGAATATGTGTCCTGGTCGCTGCACTCGCGCCTCCTCTGGTCAGTCGGGGCGCCTGTTCAGTGGGGAGGGGGAACTGGGGGGAATAGCATGATCCTTCCACACGCTACGGCCCCCTGGTTAAACTCCTCACTGTCAGGTGAAAAGAAGCGGCTGGCAACTCCTCATGTATCTAAGGAGGCATGTGGTAGTCTGCAGCGCTCCCCGGATTGGTAGAGGAGGTGGATCAGTGACAAGGACAGCTCGGAAGAGTAGGGTAATTGGCTGGATACAATTGGGGAGAAAAAGGGGGGGGGGAGAATCTAAAAGAAACCCTAAAAAAACCCTTGCTGTTGTTGCCCATATTAACATGTACAATCCTGCTCCCCATCTTCCTTTTACCTCTGGCTGGCTACTAACCGTATTCTCTACCAAAGTGATAAGGTCTAGGTCCAGACTTTTCTCTCACCTGGTCTCAAAATGTTGAAATGAACACCAAGCCTCCATCAGCACTACAGACCTTCTTGTGTCTTTCAAGAAAGATCTGAAAACCCTTCCTCTTCTGGGCCTATCTTTCAATGTGCAAAAATTAAACATTTTGTTCTGCAAATGTGAAACACTCACTACCAATATTGGTGTTAACTATTGCCCTTATTTACTGAAACAACAGTATTACCAGTGTCTATAACTGTGCTCTCCTACAACCTGCAACATGTGCTTCCTGCGATGATACTACATATCTGTGATACTGATATGTGGCATTGTCCATCTACTTTTTAACTTAAAGTTCCGGTTACTTCTTCTTGATGATCCATGACATACTTACACTAAATTATATACTTTTTTTTTAAAAATAATACTTAACTGGGAGTCCTATTTGACACAACCCTCTCATTCAAAGCCCACATTAATAAAACTGCCAACTCTATTTTTTAAGAAATTTTTTTAAGAACCTGAAGAACATTGCCCGAATTCGCCCTTTCCTCAACTTCACTGATGCTGAGCGACTCACCCATGCTTTTATTACCTCACGCCTGGACTACTCTAATGCCCTCATATTCAGACTCCGCGACAACCCTCTAAACACACCTCAGCAGTGTTGGGCAATGAGTAGTGTAAATAATTACAATTCCCAAAACAGTAATTATATTACAGGTATCAATCCAAGTAACACATCATTAATGCGTTGCCAGAATGCGACTTGTTTTTTGTCCTAGGTAGGCTATCTTATGATGATGAGTATGGGTTGCAGGTCAGGCCAGGTCACTTTGGCTACTAGCCAATAAGCTAAACGAAGGATAGACAGAGAGAGAGGCATACTTTAAACAGCTGGATGTATTGGCATTATTTTGAATTTGTCTCAGTCAAAGATGAAAAGAACATTGTCATCCATTGTAAACTTGGTTCCGGCAGCAAAATGCTCATAGTGAAATTGCTCATAGTGAAATGACAGACAGATGAGATGAACAAATTTTTACTTTTTAACATCCATCGGTTGCTTAATGTCACATGAATTTTTTTTTATGCAGGTTTTTACAAGCCTTTTTTTATAAGGACTATTGTTGCAGGATCCTACAAAAAATATATCTAATTTATTGAAGCATCTGATACAGCAGCACAGCAATATGAAACTTGTCAAAAAAACAAAGGCAAAAACAAAAACAACACACCGGCTGCATCGACAGGGAGGCCTCTACTTGTCAGTGATGCACATACTCCAGCTAAACAAAGGAAACTGGATTTCAGAGCAGGACATGGTGCTGGTGAGACATTAAGTGCTGAGGAAGCTCGTTGCTGGATATATTGTAGAGGAGATGTTACCAATTTCCACCGCTGACTCACCCTCATTTCAACGCATTATAGAGAAAATACCCACAAAGAGCAAAGTCAAGCTGCTTCAGAGAAAAATGTTCGCTGGCTACCTCAAGAGAGAATATGTGGTGATAGATTTTGATTTGAAGGACACACTTGCAGAGGTAGACTTTGTTTCCACCACAGCTCACATCTGGGCAGCTAACAACAGGCTTTCTGGGTGTAAAAGTTCACTGGATCAGCAGTTCCACTTTGGAATGCAACAAGGCTGCCATAGCATGTAAAAGAATCAGATGCAGTTACACATTTGACATTTTTGGTGCAGAGATAGAACAAATTCATTCATCATATGGACTGTTGGGCAAAGTTGTCGCCACTGTGACAGACAATGCAAATTTTGCCAAGGCTTTTAAGGCCTGTCAATTCAGAGTCTGATGCTAAACTGGAAAAAGACAGTGATAAGGGTGCCACTTGTACAGATCTTGCAGAAGCCATCTCCACTGACACTGATGGTCTGTTCACTCTTCCTACATTACCGGTGTGCATCACATACAATTAACCTAATTTGTGCCGGTGATGATGAGAAATACTTAAGTTACATAAAGCTACTGCTGCCATCTTGCACAAGGTGGAATTCCTTCTACGAGGCCATTTCCAGAATCACCCAAATTCACAAGAATGAGCTGAATAGCCTGTGCATCAAATTGGGAATTAAGTGCCTCAATGACAAGGAGTACCAGGTCCTGCGGGAGTTCTGCAGCATAATGAAGCCACTTACAGCAGCACTGGACATCTTACAAGGGGATAACTGTTGTTATGGGACTTTATTACCAATCCTTGAAGTCCTGATGTTAAGGACATTTGCCTTGAAAGACACCCTCTCAAGGATGATAACTGTCTTTCCCAATGTCATTGTGAAGGTATGCCTATATTGCTAAACCTCGTATCTTTTTTTTTTTGCAGAACTATTTGGGCAGATTTGTAGCATTTCACCATGTATGAACAGAGGGAACAGATCTTTCTGCAATATCTTTTTTGAAGCAGTCAGTACAATTATCAAAACAATAGTAATCAAAATAATGATATTCATCATCACAGCAACAGAAGATTCAAACAAATAAAGGGGTCAATAAATTGCCTAAAACAAAATTAAATCTATGGTATTCATTCCACATGGGAGGAAGGATAGTTTACACCTAGAGTGAAGAGCCCACCATAAAAAAATAAAATAAAAAAAATAAAATGACAAATTAAATAGTAATTATACAGCTATAGTGAATGGATCAATTGTACCCCCCCCTTTTTTCTCCCCAGTTGTACTAGGCCAATTACCCCACACTTCTGATCCATCCGGTCTCTGCTCCATTCCCTCTGCTGATCCGGGTAGGGCTGCAGACTGCCACAGGTCTCCTCCGATACATGTGGAGTTACCAGCTGCTGCTTTTCCCCTGACAGTGAAGAGTTTTGCCAGGGGGACGTAGCACGTGGGAGAATCACGCTATTCCCCCCAGTTCCCCCTCCTGCTCGAACAGGCGCCCCGATTGACCAGAGGAGGTGCTAGTGCAGCGACCAGCACACACACCCACATCCAGCTTCCCACCTGCAGACATGGTTAATTGTGTCTGTAGGGACGGACACCTGACCAAGCTGGAGGTCACAGGGGATTCGAATCGGCGATCCCCATGTTAGTAGACAACAGAATAGACCAATATGCTACCAGGACACCACTGATCAATTGTATTTTTACGGCCATCCAGACTCGCTTTGCTAGTGTACTGGTTAGCAAAGTACACACACTTCTTGCAGCTGCCAGGTGTTCGAAGATAAAACTCTGATGGCTGAGCGATGAGAGTAGGAGAGAGCTTGTGAGGGAGCTTCTGACTGCAAAGTGCCGCACAGCCACTCCTGCAGTGGACCCTGCCTCTGTATCCATGACATCAGCCGGCCATGATGAAACTGACTTTTCTCTTTTTGCATTTGAGTGCATTTGAGACAGAGCCCGAGGACAGCTACTTGGCAGAAAAGAAAGAAGTAATGGACTATTTGAGGTCATGAGGGTATGAAGTTGAGACTGAACCAGTTCTCAAACATAAAAAAAAAATATATGAAGTACAACACTGCTGCTCCGTGCTGCTCTCATGACGAAATATGTAGAAAAACATTAGTTAAATTGTCAGGTGAGACTGTTGCTTTATTTTATTTTATTTTTTTAATATATGTTTAAAGATATACTGTATCCCATCAGGTTTGAGAGGTATGGTTGTATGGTTAATTCTTGTTCCAATAAAAGGAATTCAGTTCTACAAGGAGCTGGCTAGACAGATTGTACATCACTATTTCGGGGGGGGGGTTAATGTAGTAATGTAACGAGTAATGAGTAATGCAACTATCCATCCATGATCTGGACCGCTTACCCTGCTCTCAGGGTCGTGAGGATGCTGGAGCCTATCCTCCCAGCAGTTATTGGGTGGCAGGCGGGGAAATACCCTGGACAGGCCACCAGGCCATCACACACACACAAATTCATACCTAGGGACAAGTAATATTTGTATTTATTTATTTTTACTTTTTACTGGAGTAACAAATAAAAAGTAATGTATTACACTTCCTGAGAAACTTGCCCAACACTGGACTTCAGCATGTGCAGAACTCTGCCACCCGGCTCCTCACGTCCACCCCCTCCCGCCACCATATCAACCCTGTGCTGCAGGAACTCCACTGGCTCCTTCTCCAGCAGAGGAGTGAGTTTAAGATCCTGCTTCTAACTCCCAGAGCTCGCCACGGCTCTGCACCCTCCTACCTCTCTTAATTCCTTCAGCCTTACCACCCCGGCTGCTCGCTCTGCTCCTCTGACTCTGACCTCCTCTGACTCTGACCTCGTCTGTGTCCCCACAACCCGGCTCTGCACCATGGGTGACAGAGCCTTCTCCTCCTCTGGCCCTCGCCTCTGTAACACCCTACCCCACCATGTTAAAACTGCTGTTACTGCAGACTCTTTAAGAGGGGCTCTCGATGTATACTGTTATAAATGTGGTACTTTTCAGTTCTCTGCTGTTTATTCTTGTCCTTTGTTCTCATCCTATGTAAAGCACTCAGTTTTAGAAAATGTTTTTTAAATAAAATGTATTATTATTATTATTATTATTATTGTTGAATGCATTTGCCATGGCATGCATTCTCGACAATGATATTATTACTATTTAGCGTGCAATGATGCCAGTTGCTAACACTTAAATTGACCCCCTATTTGCTGACTCTCTTTCCATGCAAGTCACTTTGGATAAAAGTGTATGTTTAGTGAGTAAATGTAGATGTGATAATACTACCTAGTTATAATTTTTTTTAAACAGAATCATTCTTAATTCTTTGAAAATAGCCAGATTAAACCTTTTTTTCAGTAAACCTATAATCTTAAAGCATGTAGCATGCAGTATAACTTTAGCTGATGTAATTTGATGTGGATGCACAAAAATCACAGGTTAATTCAATCATTTCAGGAGTTAATTATTTATAACAACTTAATTTATACGTTAAAATAAATACCATCTATATGAAAGAAAAAAAAGCAAATATATTATTGATGATAACTGCAGCTAACTGGAGCAATCTAGATCAATATTTTTTGTTGGGTCAAAATATCAACTAGTGTGATATTTTGTCAGACAACCTTTCATCAGTGAAAAAAGTAATACTGGGAATATAAGAAACGGGCGGCACAGTGGTTAGCACGGTCGCCTCACAGCAAGACGGTTCTGGGTTCGAGTCCCGGGGTAGTCCAACCTTGTACGGTTTTCTCCCACCATCCAAAGACATGTAGGTCAGGTGAATTGGCCATACTAAATTGTCCCTAGGAATGAATGTGTGTGTGTGTGTGTGTGGGCCCTGGGCGGCAGGCGCGGAGGGCCTGCCGCCCAGTGACTGCTGGAATAAGCTCCAGCATCCCTGCGACCATGAGAGCAGCATAAGCGGTTCAGATATACTAGGATGGATGGATGGATGGGAATACAAGAAATGTCAAGCTGTCCTTGACATCTATATTGAACACATACTTGCATGATAAATAATAATTCATTCCATGAAAATTGCTAGTTTTATATAGACACAGATGTTGTAACTCTGTAGGTAAGGTTTTCCAAACGAGGTATGGTGTTGTACTGAAGCTGTAGATGGAAAACGCTAGGCCTTCTTGTTATACTTTCATGTACCTTACAATATGTGAGCGTTTGCCGTGCAAACAAAAAAGGCATGTGCTGGCTTCTGTGTGTCTTGGTACTGTGACTTTGCAGCCTCCTTTTAAGTCACATGTAATATGTTTTGTTGCTGTGGTCCAGCGTAATGTCTGCGTCCATCCCTTTGTTGGAGTGACATTGAAACAGGCGGCTTATCCCTTGATCACTGCCAGCTTCATTTGTCTCAATTAGCCACGACAGCTTTTGCTTTCCTCATGTCCACTTCATTTAGCTGGTTTTGCAACATCGCACACATCTCTGCGTCAAAGACAGACACTGTGTGTGTGTGTGTGTGTGTGTGTGTGTGTGTGTGTGTGTGTGTGTGTGTGTGTGTGTATGTGTGTGTGTGTGTGTGTGTGTGTGTGTGTGTGTGTGTGTGTGTGTGTGTGTGTGTGTGTATTTGTATGGGTGTTTGGGAGGGTAAGAACAGAAACAAAGGTAATACTTTTCCAGACAGAACTTATCTCAAGTTGAAACTTCTAACACACGTCTTGCATTAAACACACACACACACACACACACACACACACACACACACACACACACACATACACAAATGCATGCACATGCGGTTGTTTATGTGTTTTTGTATGTCTGACTGTGTAGGAATATGTAAACTTTTTTGCAACTACCATTTATTTAGAGCACTCAGTTACTTGCAAGTGTGTCATTTCCCAGTATTTAAGCAATGTTTTGTCACCTAAACTGAAATTCAGCATCAGCGATTTGAGTTGCTCCTAAACACCTGCTTGCTTACTCTCTCTCTCTCTCTCTCTCTCTCTCTCTCTCTCTCTCTCTCTCTCTCTCTCTCTCTCTCTCTCTCTCTCTCTCTCTCTCTCTCTCTCTCTCTCTCTCTCTCTCTCTCTCTCTCTCTCTCTCTCTCTCTCTCTCTCTCTCTCTCTCTCTGTCACACACCCACACAACACACACACATACAAAACACAACTGTACAAACGTGCACAGGCACACAAACACACCACACTCTAAGAAACTTCTTGAGGTGATGTAGTGTCTTGTAGTTTCCATGGCAACATTGAGAAAGTAAATCCAGGAGGAGGGCCAGCATAAAAAAAGAGCACACTGCCCCCCCCACACACACACATGACTAGTGAGAAAGAGGTAAAGTTAGATAAGAGAGGAGAAAGAGAGCAACATCTATGCAAGAGAGGACAAGAGCAGATGAGCTGTAGAGCACAGGGATGGACCAGAGAGGACGCGAGCGTGTGTCAGATCGCTAGTTAGAAGAAGAGATTTAAAGAGAGTGAGCCATGGAGAGATGGACGTCACATCACAGTAAAACCTCCATCTTTTTTCAATCAATTTGTCTTTATTTAAAAATTATTTTTTTAGAATGATACTTTCCTCATAGATTAATAGATAGGGAGAAATCTATTTACATTTGTAACAGATACCTTAGATTAATACTAATCCAATCAATTATATTGATAATGAGATCAGGAACAGAAGGTTGGCAACGACATAAAGATAGCTCATGCACAACCCAGCACACAATCAGCTTCTCCTGTGTCTGAGGGAAAAGAGCCCTCAGAGTTACCCAGAAGGCCCACCAAATTATCTTTGTAGCTGCCTAACTCTTGGTATTCACCAAACTCTGTGTGTGTGTGTATCTGTGTATATGTGTGTTGTTAAGTGAGAGAGAGAGAAAGGGTCAGAGGGAAAATGGGAGAGTGTGACAGAGAGATAGTTTACACCCTATTCCATGTCACAGGCAGATTGAGTCCAACTGAAACACCCTATGAGTTGGCCCTGACAGTATAACACTGACTGTTTATGCACCTCATTTGCTTCTTTTTTTAAGTCTCTAAAATTTCCACAAATTTTCTTTATGTTAAAACTTTTTTAAATCCATTGAAAGTGAAAATAAAATGTGTGTGATACTAGAAAAATTGTGATTTCAATATCTCGCATTTCCAGATTGGCATGAGCACATGTGCACATAAAGGAAGCAGTTTTCAACGCTGATCATTGCCATGACACTGAGTAACAATTGATGGGGGAAAGTAAAGGGATAAAGATTACAGACTGTGAGGGGGATAGTGACAAAGAATGAATGGTGGGATGGGGGCTATCATGGTCTTGGAAACAGTTACCATGGTAACAGGGGTACAGTAAAGATGGGTTTAAAAAACACATTTAGAATTGTGTCACAATTCCATGTATAGATGGAGTTCTCTCTCTCGCCCTCATTTTCTCTGTTAATACTCCTGCTGTTGTCTTCTTACACTTTGAGTCCCTCTTACCAAAGGGCACACATACACATGTAGACACACACACATACACACAGATAGAGAGGAAGACACAAATACAACAAAAACAATGAACCGTAGGTACACTTTTTGATTGGCAAAAAAACGTAAATACTGTCAGCATGAGAGGGGAAGTAACGAAAGACAGAGGGGGATGAGAGAGAAGCGACAAAATCGACTCAGTTAATGTTACAGCATGGAGCTCCAAACAACTGCTTCCCACCTCCTCTGTGTTGGAGAAGAGCCAGAGAAAAAACTCTTGCAGCAATCATGTCCCAACGATACAATGCAAGTAACAAAAGTTTAACAAGGCTCACAGAAATGCATGCCATGAATATTTGTGTGTGTGTGTGTGTGTGTGTGTGTGTGTGTGTGTGTGTGTGTGTGTGTGTGTGTGTGTGTGTGTGTGTGTGTGTGTGTGTGTGTATGTGTGCACGCATGTGCATACATGTGTATATGCATGTGGATGTCTTGAGAGTTTGTGTCTGTGTGATCTCACTTTCAGCTGTATAATGAGCCCCGAATAGTGTCAAATGAAGATAAAACCTCAAAAGTTACCACTTGTTCAAATTGTATTTTGCAAAACTCAGTTGGGTAGTCTAACAGTTAAAGGGATAGTTCAGTTTCCATGTTTTTTACTCTGTAGCCTGCTTACACAGAGTTACCCAGCCACTGCGGATGCACAAGCCAGCGCATTCTTAGTGTCAGTTCCAAGCCTGTATAAATGGGGTGGCTTGCATCAGGATGGGTTTCCAGCATTAAATCTTTACCAAATCAAATGTGTGGCTCATAAATCTGATTCCCATACAGGATCAGTCGAGGCCCGGGTTACCAATGGCTGCCAATGGTACTGTTGGCCAGCATGTTGCCGGTGGAAACTATGCTACTGTCAGGCAAAGGTGAAAGAGAGGGGGAAGGCATGTCCAGAGGCAGTGAGAGAGGAGGAAGGGTAGGAGTGTGGAGGGGAGAATTGGAACTTTAAATGTTGGCACTATGACTGGCAAAGGAATAGAGCTGACTGACATGAGGGAGAGAAGGATGGTGGATATACTGTATTTGCAAGAAACCAGGTAGAAGGGGAGTAAGGCCAGAAGCATCGGGGGTGGGTTCAAATTGTTATACCATGGTGTGAATGGGAGGAAAAATGTGGTAGAGGTAATCTTGAAAGAAGAGTATGTCAAAAGTGAGTTTGAGGTGAAGAGAGTGTCAGACAGAGTGATGAGTATGAAGCTGGAAATCGAATGCTTGATGATGAATGTTGTCAGCGCATATACCCCTTAAGTTGGGTGTGAGATGGAAAAGAAGAAAGAACTCTGAAGTGAGTTGGATGAAATGGTGGAGATTGTACCCAAGGAAGAGAGACTGGTGATTGGAATGGACTTCAATGGGCATGTTGGTAAAGGGACCGGAGATGATGAGGAGGTGGTGGGTAGGTATGGTGTCAAGGAGATGAATGTGGAAGGACACATGGTGGTGGATTTTGAAAAAGGATTGAAACGGTTGTGTTGAATACATATTTCAAGAATATGGAGGGACACAGGGGGATGTATAAGAGTGGAGGAAGACATTAAATATGGCATACCTCAGGGCTCGGTTCTTGGCTATCTATTTTTCTTTCTTTATATTTCACCTCTTGGCCAAATTATATGCGGTCATGGAATTAATTTCCATTGCTATGCAGATGATACTCGGCTGTATGTGCCTATATGTGCTGATGATCATACTAAAATGATTAATTTAGAGGCCATCTTGGTTGCTGTGAAACATTTGACGTAAATAAATTTCCTGTTTTTAAATTCGAATAAAACTTAGATGCTGGCCATTGGCCCTGCAATACACAGACACCAATTTGATCAAGTAACAATAAAAATCGGCAACTCTAATTTCACAAAACGTTGCAGCCAAAAATCTTGGTGTTATGCTTGATCCCAGCCTTTCTTTTGATAAGCACATTAAATAAATCCTCAAGAATGTCGTTTTTCACTTATGTAATATAGTTAAAACTCGGTCTTCCCTGTCCATGGGTGACACAGAGACTCTAATACATTCATTTGTTTCATTCAGACTTGATTACCATAATGTTTTGTTTTCAGGTCTGCCACAAGCTGGTATTAAAAGTCTTCAGATGGTTCAAAATGCTGCAGCTGGAACCTTAACTAAAACTAGAAAATTTGACCATATTACACCAATTATTGCCTCCCTTCACTGGCTTCCTATTCATGTTAGATCAGACTGCAAGGTGCTTCTGCTGACTTGTAAAATCCTAAATGGGCTTGTTCCATCATACCTGTCTGATCTCCTTAAACCATACATTCCATCTCAAGCTCTTCACTCTCACAATACAGGGCTCCTGTGTGTACCCAAAGTTAAAAAGAGGTCTGCTGGTGGCAGAGCCTTTTCCTATCGGGTCCTGCCTGCTGTCATCAGACAATCAGAGTCTGCTGAGTCCTTTAAATCCAAACCTAAATCTCATCTCTTTGGATTAACCTACAGTTAGTTGCCTTTAAATTGAATACTTCATGACTGTACTGAATGGTGGATCAATTTCTGTCGCAATGAATTTACCAAACACTGTTTTAACAATGAGATAATAGGGTGTAGATTACTGACTATTGCAATCTTTTCTCTTCTCTCATGTCTTTTCTCTCTCTCTGAATGATGTCCTCTCCTTTCTCTTCTTCTGTGTATGTGAATGTTGTGATGTGAGCTTGCCATCCCCTCATCACATTTTTTATACTTATATATCTTATAAATCCCAATAATTTTGTTATCCTGTTTCAGTGTTATATTCTTCTCTCACTCCAATGTGTGATTAATGTTTTTTTCTTGTCTCTTCTCCCGCATTTGTGAATGGTGTGATGTGATTCTCTCTCATGTGATGTGCAGTCTGTCCTCCTGCCAGATCTACATAGTGATGCTGATGGTGGTTGCATGGCTCAGGTCCTACGCTGTTCTGGTGGCATCATGACACTGCTTGGCATCCTCCTCATCATATTCTTCATATATCTTATAATTCCATTATAAATCTGTTATCCTCTTTCAATGTTGTATTCTGTAAATTTTGAATACAAAAAAATCCATTACATGTTTGTCTGTCTTGGGAGAGAGATTCCTCCTTTGGTGCTCTCCTTGAGACTTTTTGTCCTATTTTTTTAAGGTTTTTTTTTTTTTTTAAGGGGGCTGTTCCTTATCCAATGTGATGGTCTAAGGACAGGATGTTGTATTGTTGTAAAGCCCACTGAGGCAAATTTGTAATTTGTGATAATGGGCTATACAAACAAAAATTACTTGACTTGGTTGGCATGACAGAGCAAGATAAAGAGGACAGGAAGAGATGAAAATGGATGATCGATCCGTTGTGGTGACCCCTAACAGGAGCAGCCAGAAGACTACTACTACTACTGCTATTACTCTTCTTCTTCTTCTAATAATAATAATAGTAATAATGACAATAATAATAACAATCTTCTTCTTCTTCTGATAATAGTAATGATAACAATAATAAAATAATAACACAACAAAAAAGACTCACTAACCGCTTGACTAAAGGGGGCTTACCCCCCCCAGCCGATTGGCCAGTGAGTCTTTTTGTAAATTACAATAATAATAATAATAATAATAATAATAATGACCCTGTGATGGACTGGCGGCCTGTCCAGGGTGTCTCCTCACCTGCCGCCCAATGATTGCTGGGATAGGTTTCTGCATCCCCATGACCCTGAGTAAGGTTAAGCGGTTTGGATAATGGATGGATTGATAATAATAATAATAATAATGATAATAATAATATCCTGCTTACACAGAGTTAAGCACTGGTGAATAGCTTTTTAATGTGTGTGTGCAGTTTAAAGGTACGTTGAACATCTAGCCTCACATTGTTCAATTGCTGGATGTCTGGTGGGGTCATTGGCAGCTCCTCTCAAAAGCAGAGAAATACATCTTCCCCAAAGCCAACCGTTAATACTTTTTTATTCATTAGTCTAATGTTGACAATTTTTTAGCCAGTATTTTCACAAGTACTTGCAAAATCCCAAAAATTAGATTATAGTTTTGAGCTAATTTTCTGTGATTCCCTATCCATCATCCTCTATGGCAGAAGACAACAGATATGTGTATAAAATAGTTCAAATTATCATCTAATTAATAGCAAAAAAAGCATCAATCATTGGCTTCAGAGAACATTGGCTTCAGAGAACATGCATGTTCCTTGTTTTGAGAGGAGCTCCTAATTATCCAGGTAGACTTCCAGCAATTGACTCTGGGCTAAACTCACCATTCAATGTACCTTCTAAATGCACGCGATAACATAAAAAAAAAAAAATATATATCCATGAGTCAGTTTGACTCTGTGTAAAATAAACACCTAGGGAAGACCCTGGACAGTGAACTATCCCTTTAAATTTAAAAGTGGGGCACTCGGTGGCTGCCTTTACACATGCAGAAAAACAAAAACAAAAAACAAAACATCAGTTTTTGGGTTACTTAAATGTCTTTGAGTTTGGACATGTAAACATCACATCCCATTTACAGTTCCTCAGATACACTCTTCTCCTGGGAATGAGAAAGGAATTGAGTCTGTCATGCTGGGATTATGTGTCTGTAAATGTTCATGCATATCTATGTATGCAGGGGCTCCATTACATCTGTCCTCTACAATTCAAGGCCACATTTACTGGAATGACATTGTGGTGACTGCGCAGATCTCAGTTCAGATCAGTAAAGCATCGCTCCTTTGTCAGTGCAGTAGAGCATGAGATTAAAGCAGACTATGGATCAGCTGGTATCAGTCATGCTTCGCTCTGAGCACTTTCTGCACAACACTAGGTCAATGAGACGAAGTGAGTGATGATGATAAGAGCGGGAGGGAGAGAGAGAGTGAAAGAGAAAGAAGGAGAGAGATTTGAAGCACACATGATGCATACCTAAGCACGCACGCACACACACACACACACACACACACACACACACACACACACACACACACACACACTATGTAAATCAAAGGAGCAAATACATATGCATGTGAGCTTGCCACACACACACACACACACACACACACACACACACACACACACACACACACACACACACTTCTATCACCACAGTCAACTGTCACTTTCCTTTTCTTATTCTCACATTCAGAGTCCCCAGTGACCTGACTAATGAATTGCAGATTCTTGCTCTACTTTACCGGGGCTCCTTCCTTTGGAACACACAATGGCCCCTAGTTATCAAGGGAACGTACACAAAATGAATGTGTACTCATTTTGAAAGTGCTGATACACCCTGCAATTATTAAAATACCACATTAGATTTTCAAAGTCAAGGTACAAACACTTACTGAAAGCCTGCAATTAATAATTGCAGGCTTTCACGTTCCGCCCTGGGTACGACGTTAAACTGCAACCACCGGATTGTTGGCGACTAACCCGGCACCCCCACTTCAACCCTTGGTTTGCTGTGAGGAGAGTGTGTGGACACCCAGCAGGACTAAAAACAAAACCTGTCAAAGGGCAGATGAGTTCCTCTGTGAACCAACCGCCATTCATACCTGGAGAGGAGATAGGGACCACCAGATACTCCCCCTACTGAAACACAACGATGACTCAACCAAACTCAATCACCATACTGGATCGGTTGAGGCCCGGGTTAACAACGGCTGCGTCCTTCACCAACCTTCCTTGGGGTGAAGTCGAAAGCAGGGAGAGATGTGATGGATAGAGAACGGTGGAAGAGACTTGCTGAGGCATCAGCTGTGCTCCTACGACCTCCATAGGTTATGGAACTGATGATGATGATGATGATGAAGAAGAAATTATTAAAGAATAATAATTCTTTTAAATCATTAACTTTTGCAAGCCTTAGTCAATGGAAGTTGAAGTTGAATGTGGAAGAAGATAGGCTTTTGCTTATTCTGAAAATAAGAATGACTTTTGCCAATAATGTGTACTTTCATACCTTTGTATGTAACTGCATACTTCATATGAAATGATGATCCTCCCTTTTTTTCTTTCCCTTTATTTTACATCCAGTTTCTTTTGTCCAATTGAAATGATAAAAGGTAAATTACACATTTAACAGCATTCTTAACATAGCATGTTATGGTTAGTACTCCTGTCTGTGCCCCTGACCGAGGCATGTCAAAATGAACTGGAGTTTCTTCTTTCCCTTTATTTTACATCCAATTTCTTTTGTCCAATTGCAATGATAAAAGGTAAATTACACATTTAACAGCATTCTTAACATAGCATGTTAGAGTTAGCACTCGTGTCTGTGCCCCTGACCGAGGCATGGCAAGATGAACTGGAGTTGGTCTCCAGGTGCTGCATGGCGGCTGCCCACTGCTCCTAGCTACACAGCTAGGATGGGTTAAATGCAGAGTGTAATTTCCCTACGGGGATCAATAAAGTATCTCAAAATAAAAATATAAAATTAAATCTACTTGACAAGTGCACAGTAGATGAGGTTGTGTGCAGTGAATGTGTGCTGTATTCATATCCAACTTGGCTATTCCATCCCCTGCATTTGGATAATATTCATGGTGCACCTACAAGTATTAGTTTATGGGTTAAATTTGGTTTTTGAATGGCTTATTCAAAATCACATCAATTCTTTTTAGTGGAAAAAATGATAAATGTTTACAAAGGTATGTACAAAGTTGTATATACATTATATGTGTGATCAGTAGAATATAATATATAATAGAATGGAATAGAATAGAATAGAATAGAATAGAATAGAACTTTATTGACCACCCAGATTGGAAGGTGATTTATAGCTGATCAAGACGAGACATACAATCAGCAACAAAAAAAAAAAAATCATAGAGGCAAAGCATAAAACACTGGAGCATGTTGTGGGGCAAATTAAGACACACAAAACCTACAAAAATTATAAGATTACAAATCCCATATGTGAAAAATGAATCCCCTGCCCCGTATATAAAACCCGGGTCAAATGTTAATATTTGCGTTTATCTTCAACTCTACAGTGTACTGGATGCACTGGATTTACCGTTTTAGGACAGTCAAAGTGACTCTAATCTTACTCTGAATACCTTCCCTTGTTTTTTTGTTTTTCTGGCACTTTTCATATAGATTTATTGTAAATGAAAAAGCCTATCCAAGAAGGGACGTCTTTCTGAAGCTGGGAACACTCACCATGAATCATTTGCACATATCAGTAGACCCAAGTCTGTTGTGTTTTCAAAAAAGGATTATCACTTAACCATGCTGTGGCACGTCTCGTGCCATGGAAGGGTTTTCAATTTCAATTTCAATTTCAATTTTATTTGTATAGCCCAATATCACAAATTACAGATTTGCCTCAGTGGGCTTAATTTGCCTCAGTGGGCTTAGGGTTCAGAGATGGAGGACGGACAGGTTTGGTGGAAAAAGAGTTTTTATTTCCCAAACTATTTACAACTGTCTTTGTTTGCAAGCTGCACAGGCCAGTGCTCAGCGGTGCCGAAGTCTTCCTGTGCGTTGGCATCCTTCATGCGGCAGAGCCACTGGAGCGGGGAATGGTCTGAACAGAGGGTGAATGAGCGCCCCAGGAGGTTGAAGTGGAGGGTGCCGACTGCCCATCTGATGGCCAGACACTCATTTTCCACGGGGCTGTTCCTCTGCTGTCTCTCAGCCAGCTTGCGGCTTATGTAAAGCACCAGGTGATCAACTGCCTCCACCTCCTGGGACAAAACAGCCCCCAGCCCTCTGTCCAACACGTCAGTCTGGAAGACAAAATGGAGAGAGAAGCTGGGAGTGTGGAGCAGCAGCTCCTCAAAGAGGGCTTTTTTAGCCCTCTCGATTGTCACCTGACACTGCTCCATCCACTGGACTGGATCTGAGGCGGTCTTTTGGGTGAGGTCAGTCAGGGGACTGGTCAGCTCCGTAAAAGTGGGGATGAACCATCTATAATAGCCAGTCGGTCCCAGGTATGTCTTCACCTCCTTCTTCATCTTAGGCCTTGGGCTGGCTGCAATCACTGCGGTCTTATCTACCTTGGGGCGCACCAACCCATTGCCTAAGTGATACCCCAGATGGTGTACCTCCCGCTGACTGACCGCACACTTTTTCGGGTTGTATGTAAGCCTCACCTACCTCAGAGACTTGAGGACCACCTCTACCTGCTGCATATTCTGGCAGCAGCCCAGCTGCTACTGTGGATGATCACATCATCTAAGTAGGCTGCAGCAGGGGCAGAGTGTGGCCACAGGATGTGGTCCACAAGGCTCGGAAATATGGTTGGAGCCCTCAACAGCTCATATGGAAGTGTCACACACTGGTACAAACCGTCAGGCATAGGGAAATATGTTTTTTCCCTAGGCTCTGGAGACAAGGGAAAAGGAAATCTTCCAGTAACCCTTGGTTAAATCCAGTGTCGTAAAAAAGTGAGCAGAGCCGAGCCGCTCCAGGAGTCCATTGACCAGTGGCATTGGATCAAATGTGGATGCATCATTCACCTAGTTTTCCTATGTCTTTATGCCTCAACCATAATTGTTAAAGGACATCAACTTCCCTGATCATAAGGCACGGGATATGTTAGTATTGTAACGTGCATGGATAAGTAGACATGTTGGTCCTTGACTAACGGGTTGGACCCTTTAGTCGACTGATTAACGTTGTCGCTTGCAGAGTGGGAGACAAAGGTTCGCGTCCCGGCTGTGACGGTCTCCCAGACTACCCCCCGAATTCTCTACATTGGTGTCAGAAGTGGGATGGTTCGACCGTGAGGTCATCGGAAGCACGTGCGCCCAGAGGTGTGAGGGAGCTGATATGCTGAAGCGCAGGGGCGCGCTTCCCGAAGGAGGGGGGTAGTGTAACGTGCATGGATAGGTAGACATGTTGGTCCTTGACTAATGGGTCGGACGCTTTAGTTGACTGGTTAACGTTGTCGCTTGCGGAGTGGGAGGTACGGGTTCACGTCCCAGCTGTGACGGTTCCCGGACTGCCACCCAAATTCGCTACAGTATGTACAATACTGATATTTTGCTGATAACCCGTTGTCCTTTTGGCCAACTCCAGTAGAGTCATACTGTAACTGTGATGTGTGGTGCAGATACAGACGTCTATAAAACATCAAATCCTGTCCTGATTTATAACTAAAAACTATAACGTTTACAAGTGTGTGCATTCACTGAAAGAGATGACCACAAATTAGTTCAAACTAAATGGAGAAAACATATGCATTATTTTGGCTGAACATTTTCATACGTATTTCTTCTTTTATTTGTTCCACAAAAGATTGATCCTTAAAGCATCCTTGTAAAAAGCTGACTATCACACAGTTGTCTCAAGAGAAAAGCTGTTTTTTTTCCAATATCAAGAGGGGGAATTCTGCGCCCTTAAATCATCACAAAAAGTTTTTATACATCCACATTAAGTATTCACTTTAGCCATTCAAAATACGCTGGTAATTGTCACATTGAATAGCTGTGGTGTTCAAAAATGGCCAGAGAAGAACTACAAAATAGAGAGAGAGAGAGAGAGAGAGAGAGAGAGAGAGAGAGAGAGAGAGAGAGAGAGAGAGAGAGAGAGAGAGAGAGAGAGAGAGAGAGAGAGAGAGAGAGAGAGAGAGAGAGAGAGAATTGAATTTTAAACAACTCTTTATTGTACATAAAACAAAATTTCAGCAATGACATATCCATTTCACAACACAAAACATAAGCAACTCCTTTACATTAAACATCCAAAAAGGTCTTTTTTAAAAAGTGGTTCAAGTCACATACCCCCAAAGAGTTCAAAAAATATTATGCAAAAACAGAATTAAATACCAGTTGCCCCTCATTGACTGAGCAAATGGCTGTAGTGAAACACTACCGCACAATAAACTCATCTAAGTTGTACATTAGGGTAAAGAAACTGAAATTCCCTCGAACTCTCGCCTTCACCCTTGCGATGAACAAAAGAAGTAACTCTTCCTCTGAACCAATATTAATTCGACTTTTCCTACTTCTATAAAATCGAAAACTTAGCTTGTCCCACTACAAAATTTTAAAGTTACCACTTTTCCACATCCTTTCTCTTGTACCCAATGCCAAAGATAAAAACAGTTTCATTCCATTCCTATGAATCTTGGTGTAATCATAGACAGTGATCTAAATTTTTAGAGTCACATCAATCATCTCACAAGATCAGCCTTCTACCATATTAAAACATTTAAAAAAAAGTGCTTTCTATCAATATCAGACTGTGAGAAATTAACCCATGCATTTATATCAAGTAGACTAGACTACTGCAATGGACTATTCACCAGCCTCCCAAAATCAGTTTTGTGCTAACTACAGTTAATTCAAAATGTGGCAGCACATGTTCTCACCAGAACTAAAAAGTATGAGCACATTATACCTGTTCTTAGATTTCTGTATTGGCTCCCTGTTAAAACTAGAATTGATTTCAAAATTAGTGCGGGATCTCCCGTCTTTCATTGAGGATATCACTGATGTTTTATGCAAACTGATGAATATTAACAATGCTACTGACTGTTTCATGGTGACTTTGGATGTAGCCTCTCTTTATACTAATAATGACCACCAGGAAGGCCTGTTAGCTTTACAGCATTATTTGTCATTCCGGTCTGATAGCGTACCACCTAACCATTTTTTACTCACTCTGACAGAATGGACTTTACACAATAATGTCTTTCTTTTCCAGGACTCTTTTTACAGACAGCTTAAAGGCACAGCTATGGGTGCGTGTTTTGCGCCAAATTATGCAAACCTTTTCTTGGGTCACTGGGAAGAAACATTCATATACAATCAATTGAATAATAATTTTTGTGATAAGATTGTATTTTCGGGTCACTTTATTGATGACATCCTTTTAATTTGGTCAGGAAGTGAGGGTGAACTCTTACAATTCCATGATTATACCAACGTGACACATTCTAACATCAAGTTGTCAATTGACTATTCCAAAATGTCTGTAAACTTTCTAGACAATCGATTTCTATTGATGGGAGTGGCTCTCTACAAACCACAATATATAGAAAGAGTACAGACAGGAACACTTTACTCAGATCTGACAGTTTCCATGCCAAGGGACTTAAAGACAACATTCCCTTTGGACAGTTTCAGCGTTTGAAACGCATTTGCAGCAATGATTCAGATTTTGACAAACAGGCCAAAGACATGAAATTGAGATTTTGTGAAGGGGGTTATTCCCCAATTTTGATTGATGATGCAGTAAAAAAAGCCCAGTTCCAAAATCGGTCTGACCTCTTAACGAAAAATAAAAAAACTAATATGGTTAAAACCAATCCCAGACCATGCTTCATCACACAATACAGCCACTGTGCCTCCAGGATGAAACAAATAATCAGGTCCAATTGGAAAATGATTAATAGTGATCCACTTCTAAAGGACATTTTCCCAAATCCACCTATGACAGTGTTCAGAAAAGCACCTTCTATAAAAGACAAACTTGTCAGGAGTTACCTGCCAGGCTCAAAGAAAAAACATCGTTGCATAAAGACCTTTGGGGAACTTATAAGTGCGGGTCATGTAAACACTGTGTGGGTGTCATTCAGTGCGAGACATTTCTTGACCTGAAAACCCAAAAAGAATACAAAACCAATGGCTTTATCAATTGTAATTCCGAGTTTGTTGTATATCGCCTACAGTGCCCATGTGGGTGCTTTTACGTAGGTAGGACAAAGAGGAAATTAAAAGAACGTTTTTCTGAACACAAATATGCAATAAGGATCAACAATGAAGATTATCCAATGGCCAAACACTATAGAGAAATACACCATAGCGACCCTTCATCCTTAAGAGTCCAGGGTATTGAGATGATAAAGAAATCTGTACGTGGGGGGGATAGATTGAAAAAGTTACTGCAGCAGGAAACTTTTTGGATCTGGAACGAGGAGATAGACTATAGGCCTTTTTTATAAAAATGTCTAATTTATTGTCTACTGTCTTTCCGAGTCACTGTAAACATGTACCTTTATTGTGCTATAGTTGTGGGAGTGTGTACATTTAATCTGTGTTTTTGTTTTCTTTTTACAAAGAACTGTGTTTGGCACATGACTGCGCTCTAGGATCTGTGTGAGGGGCGGGTCTTAGCAACTGGCTGCTTCAGATCCAATCAAGCAACTACAACCTGTGCTCTGTGCCTGCACAAAAACCATTCACCCCTGTTTTGTCTCACTATGCCCTGAAGAAGGCCCGAGCCGCTATGCGTGGGCATTTTTAGGTCCTTTTTGGATATGTCCAAGTTCCAATAAAGACATTTTAATTACACGGAGTGCCTTGGTCAGATAGATTTGTTCTCTTTTTCTCATCTGATTTCAAAATTATTTTATTTGTATACAAAGCGCTAAATGGCCTTGCACCATACTATATAAAAGACATCTTAATTCCTTACAAACCAGCAAGAACTATCAGGTCCAATGGCAGTGGTCTTTTAACCATCCCTCGTGCTACGTCTAGAGCAGTGGAAGCTGCATTTTCTATTTACGCCCCAAGTAGATGGAACGCCCTGCCTGAAGACCTGAGAGAGGCCCCCACACTGGACACATTTAAAAGCAGGTTAAAAATCTTAATTTTTAAAACAGCCTACAGCTAAATTCATAGTGTGTGTGAGTGTATTATATATTTTGCTATTTTTATATATATTCTGCTCTGTTGTTACTTTTAATCAATCAGTGTTTATGACACTTTTGCTTATTTTACTCTGTTTTTCAAATTGTCTGTACTTTTACAAAAGTTGCCTGTACTTTTTTTGTGAGGGAGGAGATTTTATTGATTTTATTGTGTGAAGCACTTTGTCTTACATTTGTTTGTATGAAAAGTGCTATACAAATAAAATCTGATTGATTGATAGATTGATTGACTGCTCCAGTTGTGAAGCCCAAGTGCCCATTGTAGGTGCTTTCTGTGGTGGACACGGGTCATCATGGGCACTCTGACCAGTCTGCAGCTACACATCCCCATATGCAGCAAGCTGTGATGCACTGTGTGTTGTGACACCTGTCTATCATAGCCAGCATTAACTTTTGAGCTCCAGTAGCGCTTCTGTGGGATGTAACAAAATAATTAATGTTATTCACTTCACCTGTCGGTGGTTTCAATGTTTTGGCTGATCAGTGTATGTATATAGTGTCGGTGCTCTGCAGTTTGGTTCAGTCAGGAAGATTCATCAGGTGAAAGCAGACTTATCAACATCAAAGAGAGTCTATTAACGAGAACAGCGGTATCAATCAACAACCCGCTACATGAGGTCGGCATATTTTTGATGTTTAATCATCTTTTCTCATATACACACATTAGAGCACATACACACACACATAAACACACACACACACACACACACACACACACACAGTGTGTGTGCATGCTTACATGTACACACACATGCACAGAGACGTGACCTACCAAGGAGCCACAGACACATACACAAAAAAGAAATACAGCGATAATACAAAAGCATGCAAATACAGAACGGGATACACACAATGTAAGTGCACACAGAGACAAGAACCTTTATACAGACACATTTTAACATACAAACGGACAAGCTCCTACAAATCTACATATTTCCAAAAAAAAAAAAAACCCAAAAAAAACAAGTGCAGTGGGACGTTTGCTCAGCAAACACTACGATGTGATAAAAAAGTGTTGGTTTGCAATCAGTTATGCTGTTTCAAGTCATTGCCCAAACAATTACTTTTTGCTTTAATGCTGACTCATTTAGACAAGGCAATTGGGCATAATTTGTATGCCTGGTGTTTTATTTTCTTTAATTTTATTTTTTATGAAGTGATATTCTAACGCAGAAGGAAATTAAGAAATGGGAAAGAAACATTTATTTTCCTCTACCTTGCTTGCTTGCTTTTTCTTCCAGCAAAAGAAAATTAAAACTGAAAATTAAGATATTCCATGGTGAGAATGTTAGTAATGACTATTTGTGTTTGTGTTTGCCCATGTGCATGCATGCACGTCTGGATAGTCTGTGCATACCAGTGCCACCGCACGTGTGCGTGTGCGTGTGTGTGTGTGTGTAAAGAATTGTGTGGGTTCATTCACATGGTTGCATCCCTGCACCGTAAGCACCATACCTTATTCCTTTTTTCTTGGCTTTTTTCCCCTTTTTCTCCCAAATTGTACCTGGCCAATTACCCCACTGTTCCAAGCCATCACGGTCCCTGCTCCTCCCCCTCTGCTGATCCGGGGAGGGCTGCAGACTACCACATGCCTCTTCCAATACATGTGGAGTTGCCAGCTGCTTCTTTTCACCTGACAGTGAGGAGTTTTGCCAGGGAGACATAGCACATGGGAGGATCACGCTATTCCCCCCAGTTCCCCCTCCCGCCCCGAACAAGCGCCCTGACTGACCAGAGGAGGCGCTATTGCAGCGAACAGGACACATACCCACATGTGGCTTCCCACCGGCAGATACGGCTAATTGTGTCTGTAGAGACGCCCGACCAAGCCAGAGGTAACACGGGGATTTGAACCAGCGATCCTTGTGTTGTTAGGCAACGGAATAAACTGTCACGCCACCGGACCACAGCTTATTACTGAATAAAGTTAATAGGAGGTCTCCAATCTCAAGAGGTACCTGCACCTGCAGTCATGACGAGGAGTGTTTTGGGGAGATGAGAGCATCGTGGCTAATGTGAAGGAGGCCTGTGTGTGCGAGAGAGTGGTTTGTGTATGCACTCATCTCTTTATCTGCTTGTGGCTGAGAGCATGAAGACACACCCTGCTGCTAATAAATTACCCAGAGCAAAGCGATGTGGGCAGGAACCTGTAGGAGGGAGCTGAAAAGAGGTGGAGTAGAGGATGTAGAGAGGGGGAGAAGAAAGGAGAGATCATTTGGAACGGCAGGGCCTTATCGTACATTGCTTGGGCCCTCTACTTAGTGTCAGTTAGACTCCTACTCGTTCTCCGCTAAGACAAACCTGTACAACAGTACAGCAACTTGAGCATAAACACAACGGATGTGAGGGACACCCTAAAATGTCGTGTAATAATATGAAGTATAAGATAATTTACTGCAAAAGCAATTTAAATTTTACTGAGTGATGTAAAAGCTAATGCATGGCAAGTGCACTCATGTGTCATACACTCAAGTCAGTGCAGTAGATGCAGTGTCCATCTGATTTACACAGATGGCCCCACTGTCTCTAACCCACAACAACACACACACACACACACACACACACGGTAATGCATACAGATAGTATACATGTATACTGTACACATACCACCCGCTGTGTAGGTCTAATAATCATCCAACATTACAACCACAGGGTCCTTCTCATACACTGCAACACTCTCTCCTACCGTTCCGTGGTTTGGTAGTCCTCTGTATCACAAATCATTAAGTTATAATCTGAAATATCAGTGTGTGTGTGTGTGAGAGAGAGTGTGTGTGTGAGAGAGAGAGAGACAGAGCGTGTATAGGCAAGCTTGCATGCATATGTGTTATCTCCTTTGATTTACATAGAACATATAGGTGAATAATTCAAATCCTATGTGTGTGTTGATGCTGGAGATCAGGATGTCCATTGCAAATGTCACCGCTGGCATGCGGACATAGCATGTACAGTACCACAGGAATATGTTTAATGCATATCAATGGGAATTGTGATGAGTATTTATGAGACCGGTTCATCTTAAACATGCATAAGAAAACTCTATGTATGTTACGGTAGAATAAAACATACTCCGGGGTTAATGCAGTATGAGTTATTCTTCCATTTTCACATTTTTTTAACTCCATAAAGCTTTTCTTTTCTGTGTGTTTTCCTCCCCGTGGTGCTACCCAAGGTGCTGGATTTGATTTTAAGTAGCATCTCGATACAGAGGGAAAAAGTAAACAAAAAAGAGACAGCAGCGGAGAAAGAATGAGAAAAGAAGGGGCACAGCAGAGGCTGGGGACGGATGGAAACGAAGCTGTAAGAGAGCACAGAGAAAGAAAAATGTTGATATATTTAAAAAAGGATCAACCAAACAAATTCATACAACTAAGGAAATGGTATTGAAATGTGACAGAATGATAAGATATGAAAGAATGAGACTATTAGAAGACATTGACAAAATAAGTGTTTGGGGGGCTTGTGATATTGTTCTTGATGTGAGGAACAGACTAGAGGACAGAATGAGAACAGCAGGGTCTGGGCATTCTGATTCGATTTAGATTTCATGTATACAGACCAAACTCAGTGATAGCAAATAAAATAAGAACTATCACATTTGTGGGTGTGTGATCACAACTATGTAAACACACACACCACACACACACAAACACACAAACACACACACACACACACACACATTATCATCATCATCATCATCATCATTGGCGGTCACTTGGGGCCAAGTATGACCATCCTCCCTCTGGGTCCCTCTGGGTTCTCAGAGTGGACGTTAGAGGCTGATCCTGGAGCTGCATAATGGGAGGACACCTGTGCTTGACAGCTTTTCATGTGGCGTGGCTGATGCGCCTGCAGCCACCACCCATTCCTTGGCAGGGGGTGGCCAGAGTCCAATGGCATGGTGAACCAATACGATTGGAGCCCACCCTCTCTTACAGCCTTCATCTATCTTCACTGCGTTGTGACCTGGAAACATCTTCTGCCAGTACCACCGTTGAGGTCTTTGTTGGATTGTGCTTCATCTGGAACCTCCCCCTTGACCTGTCCACCTTGGGTGACCTTACCAGGAGCCAAGCCCCAGACAGCATAGCTCTTGGGATAATACATGCAAGCTTCTCCACCACGGCAAGGTGGCGATCCAGGAGAAGTACATACACACACACACACACACACACACACACACACACACACACACACACACACACACACACACACACACACACAGATACAAATACACAAGCTTCCTGAATTGAACTGCTCTGTGTGGTGTTTAGTGATGGATTCTTATATAAAATGTTAAAGAGTGGAGAAATGTGTTGCTCAGCTTAATCTCTCCATCACATTGTTGCTGTTTATTTGTTTGTTTATTTCTTGGTTTGTTTTTGTGGTTTCTGTTTCTCATTCCTCCTCCCTTTCCCTCATCAGCTTTGCCTTTCTTCCCATCTCCTCAATCTCTGGCCTTTTTGAAGTGAAGGTATATGTGAAGTTACCGACAGGGTGGCAGTTTGGTAAATAACATGCAGTTGGTGGGGACTGACTAATCAAACAAAATGTAGATAACCCAGGGCAAATGTAATGCAAACAACTAACAAACCAGTAAACTAACAAGCCAACTGCATAAAAAGTAACAGATAAATATAAGAATAAATGACCAAATGACTGAATAAATAAATAAACAAGCATAAATAATCTAATACTGTAGTCATGTCATATTCAATGACAATGAGAGCAGTGATAATGAGATAGAATGGATGACAGGATTGTTGAAATGTGTGCAGAGATGTCCTGCATGACACTGAGCAGCTCCATTAACTGGAGCACTGAGTAGAAACCTTCTCAATGGCTACCGCAGTGCCTCATATTCGCTCATCTGCACATATTCTGTAAAGGTATTATTCAACAAACACAAAAAACGTTACAAACTTCTGATATTTTTAGTTCAGAAATTTCTCCATGCAAAAGGCTAAAACTTTCTTATTCATTTCTTTACCCCCATTAGTCTTATCCACTACCAGAAATGCTGCCTCTCCCCTCCCTTTCAAACAGTGTATCTTCATTTTTCTATTTATTCACTGTATAATTGTATGAATTTAAGTTTGAGTGCTTTTATCTATCTATCTATCTATCTATCTATCTATCTATCTATCTATCTATCTATCTATCTATCTATCTATCTATCTATCTATCTATCTACTATCTATCTATCTATCTATCTATCTATCTATCTATCTAAGCTAGCTTGCCATTTGTCTATCTAAGCTAGCTAGCTATTTGTCTCTCTGTCTGTCGGAGCTGAGTAAATGTTTCCCAAACTCTATTAAGGAAGATGCATGATGGAGTTGATAGTATTGCCTTTATGCTATCAATCCTTGCCTGTGTTTGTGTGCATATAGTGCCATGCTGTGATTTTTTGTTTTTTATTGCTTGAATGTTCGTAAGTAAAGATGAAACATTTGCACCTTCTACAGCAGCACATTTTCTTCACTTTTGAATGATAAATCGTGAGGTGTCCACAGTAACTTTTGTGTAAATTGAACATGTAACTTGAATCTTTCCAATCAGCTTCTTCTCTGGCTCCATTTCCTACACGCTGATTATCAGCCCTTTTTTTTTAATTCTTCCTTTCTCCATTACACTCTACCTCCGTATATCCCTCACCCCCTCCCATATCTATCTCTTTTTCTGCCTCTTTTCTTCTCTGCTTATTACCCATCCTAATGATCGCCAGTCTTCATAGAGAGAGGCGCTGATGGCAGTGAGCACCGATCGTTATATTAGATCTAATTAAAGATCATTATAATCTATCAGCACAATGGAGACCAGACCAGGCTATGATAGAGAGAGAGGGGGGGAATGGGGTGACAGAGAAAGAGAGAGAGAGAGAGAGAGAGAGAGAGAGAGAGAGAGAGAGAGAGAGAGAGAGAGAGAGAGAGAGAGGGAGAGAGAGAGAGAGAGAGAGAGAGAGAGAGAGAGAGAGAGAGAGAGAGAGAGAGAGAGAGAGAGAAAGAGGGATGGGGGGGGCATAAGTCAAAGACCTTGAATTGAATCTCTCATTATCATTGCCCCATACCCCACATCCTACCACCCCATATTGCCCCATAACTACCCCCTTGAATTCCTAATTAATCACAATGTGATTATAATGCATTACAGTGATTAGACTATAACCCTTGTTCAGGAAGAGGCGTAAAAAGAGGGGAAGAGGGAGAAATAAAGAAAGTGAGGATGAAGAGTCGAGTATTGAATAATGGAAAGTGTTTAGAGCTGATGCTTCTGAGTGTAATCTGTACAAGGGTGGAATGTGAACAATGGCATATAAAAAGAAACCTGGTGTGGGTGTGTGAACCAGAGACTCTGATTCATTGTGTTGTGTTAAATAATAATTATAATTTACATGAGAAGTCAGTGAAAATATCGAATTTTATTGTGTTTTTTTGTGAAGCAATATGATATGTGAAAAGCAATTGCAAAGATAACTTTTTATTATGACATAAAATATAATTCAAAAACGAGAAGAGTTCACTCAGATCCATGCGAGGTGTATCCCCCCTCCTCCAGTGCTTGAGCTTGGCAACATAACAGCTGAGAAGTTAGTTCTTAATTGTGGTAAAAGCAGGTTTTTCAAAGTTTTGGATCACTGCAACCATGAGAGGTCCTTGATCATACAGTCATAACTGTGCTCAAATATTATTAGGCGGAGAGACCCAGTAGCATGTGAGAATTAGCCAGCCAGACAGATACATGCACACACGGACAGAAAAAAACAAAAAAACAAAAAACAAAAAAACAAAACAAAACAAAGAAAACAAAAAACAAACAAACAGTTTTTTTTCCTGCCATTATAAGACTTTTGTGCAGCCCCCAATTTGACTGAATGGGAAATTGTCAGTCTGCAGATGTATAGCCTCCTAGGCGGACCTCGCATGACAATATGAACTTGCACTTTCCAAAGACAAAAGGTTTGCTATGGTGCAATTTTGGTCTGACATTAACCCAGTATTTAATTTCAGAATATAATAAAGCTGGGTAACCGTTTACGCTCACATGACTCACATCTATGGTTGACTCAGATCAGGCAGTGACATGAATATGTATCTTGTTTTGACTGTGACCTAACTTTCTACCTTCTGCATATATATTTTTTTAAAATTTATTTCTACTTTTTCCCCTTATCCAACCCGATTAACCAATGGCATATGGCCGGAACTCGTGTCGAATAACTCCCCTGGCTCACGTTTCACAGGAAGGAGATAGTCGTAACACCAGCTTCCTTCAAACTCGTGTCGGCGGCTCTCGCTAATTTACACGCTGAAGGCTCGCATGGATTGCATTACCTTCAGGCCGCGAAGGAGACGTAGGGAGAATGCTTTCGGTTGCTTGGCTGCAGGCACCCAGATGGGCCAGAGGGGTCGCTGGAGAACGACGAGTCCCCAAACACTACACCAATCTACACCCACTATCTCTCAGGTAAGGGTGCCTAATGAATGCCTTACCCCATGGATTATCTGGCCGTGACTGGTTATGGCAAGTCTGGGATACGAACCTCCCAGCCACATGATGAGCGGATTGCAAGAACGGCGGTTTATTCCGCTCGGCCATCAGAGCGGCCCACTTCCACATATTTTTGAATTATCAAAATTATTTAAATAATTTTTTGATCATGTTGCTACCCGATCTGAATCAACCATAGCTCAGAGTCATGCTTGTGCGAGCATAAATGGTTTGCCAAGCTGGATAGGGAGCTGGAGTTTGTTGCTCCTCCCTACAGTGCTGCACTGCTAAGGCTGGGTGGCAGACTCAGCTCTATCCAGAGATATATCAGATACAGCTTTTCCAGGTCCTGTAGGATCCACCTACCACTGGGTACCGATGATGGGGTGACAGTGAAGTCATCCATAAAGGCTCAGATGGGGGTTGCGGAATGCCAGACTTGGACAGAGAACCTCTGCACGCAGTTTCAGCTGCCTTGACCACCATATCCATGGCAAGGGCGAAGAGCTTAACTGAGATGGTGCACCCAGTTATAATCCCCATTCTCAAGCCAGTGCCAGTCAGATGTTGTATTCCAGAAGTGACTCTGAGCCTGAAGTTCCCATAGTAGTTCAGGATAAGGTCTTTGATCTTACTGGATATATGGCGTCGGTTCAAGGTAGTCTCAACCAGCTTGTGGGGTATTGCGCCATATGCGTTAGCTGGGTGACAACTCTAATGAGTTCTAGGTGCCCTGTAATTCAAGGAATGCCATCTTTATATGCCAAAGTGTCAATGTAGGCATTCTACAGGATGAAGTCTGTCATTCGCTGGATAGGACACTGAAGAAGATCTTCCCTCCACACTGAGAAATAAGATGGATCTGAACTGCTCCAGCTTGTTTGAGTTCTCTTTCTTTGGTATCCAGACTCCTTCTTCCAGCCTCCACTGGTCTGCTACAGTTGCCCTGCACCAAAATCATCCACAGAATCTTCCAGATGATTGTGAGAAGCTCTGGGCAATGCTTGCACACCTTATAGGGTACTTTGCTGGGTCCCACAGTGGAGCTGACTCTGGCTGCAGTAATCACCTCCTGGACTTGATTCCAAGTGAGCGCTCTGGTGTTGAACACCATGGGAGATGATATGTCCAAAAGAGCTCTGAGGGGCCTTAGCTCTTTCTCTATCAGGGTCGCTCAGAGTGTTGTGCAGGAGTGGTCTACCTCTTCCTTAGAGCACACAAGATGACTGCTGTGCTTCTGCCCTAACAGCTGTCTTGTAAATCCAAATGGATCAGCTATAAACACAGTATGCTTCCTCTCTCTCTCTCTCTCTCTCGCTTTTTTTTTTGTTTTGTTAAATTTTTCTATTAAATACAGACTTGTTTTAAAATTCAAATTCTCTCTCTCTCTCTCTCTCTCTCTCTCTCTCCTCTCTCTCTCTCTCTCTCTCTCTCTCTCTCTCTCTCTCTCTCTCTCTCTCTCTCTCTCTCTCTCTCTCTCTCTCTCTCTCTCCTCTCTCTCTCTCTCTCTCTCTCTCTCTCTCCTCATCTCTCTCTCTCTCTCTCTCTCTCTCTCTCTCTCTCTCTCTCTCTCTCTCTCTCTCTCTCTCGTGCCATTCTGCTCTGTGCAGGGTTATGAGCTTCTTTCTGATGATGTAACAGACCTCAGCCAGTGGTAGTTTCTCCTTCTTGGTTGTTACCTTGAACTGTCTTGCCAGAGTCTGAAGCTCTTGTCACAGTGGTGGATCTTGTCTGCCCTTTGGCTCATGGTGCAGTTGGGTCTGGTGGTCGTGCCTAGTAGATGGACACCCTGCCTGAGGACCTGAGAGAGGCCCCCACACTGGACACATTTAAAAGCAGGTTTAAAATCTTACTTTTTAAAACAGCCTACAACTAAATTCATAGTGTGTGTGAGAATGTTTTATATATTTTGCTATTTTTATATATTCTGCTCTGTTGTTACTTTTAATTAATCAGTGTCTATGGCATTTTTATTTAATTTACTAACTCAATTTTAAACTTAGTCTGTGCTTTTATAAAATATGCCTGTACTTTTATTTATTTATTTATTTATTTATTTATTTATTGTGGGGGGATTTTATTGTTTTATTGTGTGAAACACTTTGTGTTACATTTGTTTGTATGAAAAGTGATATACAAATAAAGTCTGATTGATTGATTGACTGATTGATTGATTGACTGATTGATTGACCTCTTAAACAATGAACCTCTCTTCCACAAAACTGACAATGATCATTGTCATTATCAGAAGCCGTCTGTCTGTGTTTGTCTTTCATGTTGATTTGATGGTTCTGGCCACATCTTTGTTGAACTGGCACTACTGTCTGTGCTAGCTTGCTGGAGACCACTTGATCAAACCTGCTGGGAGCCAGTTAACACAGCACTTGGAGGTTCTGGGCTGTGTGGGATGGCTCTGGGACAGGTTCCTGCTGCATCTCATCAGGAGTGGATCCTGTGCGGTTCACTGCTCCCCCCTGCGCCAAGCATTTCATTCGGGTCTGATGGATTTTAAGGCCATGCTCATTCTTGAAGACCTTGTTGCAAATGCATCTTCGAGTTGTCGTCAATCAATCATTTATTGTATAAAAATAAAAAATCACTATTGCAAAAATGTCAGTATTGCAAAGTTTTTTTCAATGGAAAAATGCTCACTGGGAGTACTAAAAGCAATCATACTTTTTTCCAGGTGAATTCTAATTTCTCGATGCACTCTGAATCCAAGGTATATATTGCAGCGAGTTCGGGGGGCAGTCTGGGAAACCGTCACCACAGCCGGGACGCGAACCCGTGTCTCCCACTCCGCAAGCGACAACAATCCAGTCGACTAAAGGGTCCGACCTGTTAATCAAGGACCAACATGTCTACTTATCCATGCACGTTACAATATATTGTGTATTGGCAAGTTATGTAACATTACTGTCATGTCTTTCTTTTGACTAGACATATTTTAATTGGCACTAATCTGCCTTTAGCGTTAGGCATTACTGACGTTAGCCATTAGCCCGTTAGCTAGCAAGTGAAAAACAGTGTTCATCGCTAACCAACAGATACAACCCATTCGACTGCATACCTAACTTACTGTGTTAGTTATGGTAACGGGGATACTTCACTCCTTATGGGTGGGTTGTTTTACAAATAAAGATAAAAAAAACAAACCCTAATGAGTGGGGTGGGTTGTTTTACAAATAAAGATAAAAAAAACAAACCCTAATGAGTGGGACATTTGGACAGTTGCTAAGGGAATATATTTTTATTTTTCTATTTGTGTGTGTGTGTGTATGTATATACACTACCGTTCAAAAGTTTGGGATCACCCAAACAATTTTGTGTTTTCCATGAAAAGTCACACTTATTCACCACCATATGTTGTGAAATGAATAGAAAATAGAGTCAAGACATTGACAAGGTTAGAAATAATGATTTGTATTTGAAATAAGATTTTTTTTACATCAAACTTTGCTTTCGTCAAAGAATCCTCCATTTGCAGCAATTACAGCATTGCAGACCTTTGGCATTCTAGCTGTTAATTTGTTGAGGTAATCTGGAGAAATTGCACCCCACGCTTCCAGAAGCAGCTCCCACAAGTTGGATTGGTTGGATGGGCACTTCTTGCGTACCATACGGTCAAGCTGCTCCCACAACAGCTCAATGGGGTTCAGATCTGGTGACTGCGCTGGCCACTCCATTACCGATAGAATACCAGCTGCCTGCTTCTGCTCTAAATAGTTCTTGCACAATTTGGAGGTGTGTTTAGGGTCATTGTCCTGTTGTAGGATGAAATTGGCTCCAATCAAGCGCTGTCCACTGGGTATGGCATGGCGTTGCAAAATGGAGTGATAGCCTTCCTTATTCAGAATCCCTTTTACCCTGTGCAAATCTCCCACCTTACCAGCACCAAAGCAACCCCAGACCATCACATTACCTCCACCATGCTTAACAGATGGCGTCAGGCATTCTTCCAGCATCTTTTCATTTGTTCTGCGTCTCACAAACGTTCTTCTTTGTGATCCAAACACCTCAAACTTGGATTCATCCGTCCACAACACTTTTTTTCCAGTCTTCCTCTGTCCAATGTCTGTGTTCTTTTGCCCATCTTAATCTTTTTCTTTTATTGGTCAATCTCAGATATGGCTTTTTCTTTGCCACTCTGCCCTGAAGCCCAGAATCCCGCAGCCGCCTCTTCACTGTAGATGTTGACACTGGTGTTTTGCGGGTACTATTTAATGAAGATGCCAGTTGGGGACCTGTGAGGCGTCTGTTTCTCAAACTAGAGACTCTAATGTACTTATCTTCTTGCTCAGTTTTGCAACACGGCCTCCCACTTCTTTTTCTACTCTGGTTAGAGCCTGTTTGTGCTGTCCTCTGAAGGGAGTAGTACACACCGGTGTAGGAAATCTTCAATTTCTTAGCAATTTCTCGCATGGAATAGCCTTCATTTCTAAGAACAAGAATAGACTGTCGAGTTTCAGATGAAAGTTCTCTTTTTCTGGCCATTTTGAGCGTTTAATTGACCCCACAAATGTGATGCTCCAGAAACTCAATCTGCTCAAAGGAAGGTCAGTTTTGTAGCTTCTGTAACGAGCTAAACTGTTTTCAGATGTGTGAACATGATTGCACAAGGGTTTTCTAATCATCAATTAGCCTTCTGAGCCAATGAGCAAACACATTGTACCATTAGAACACTGGAGTGATAGTTGCTTGAAATGGGCCTCTATACACCTATGTAGATATTGCACCAAAAACCAGACATTTGCAGCTAGAATAGTCATTTACCACATTAGCAATGTATAGAGTGTATTTCTTTAAAGTTAAGACTAGTTTAAAGTTATCTTCATTGAAAAGTACAGTGCTTTTCCTTCAAAAATATGGACATTTCAATGTGATCCCAAACTTTTGAACGGTAGTGTATATATATTTTTTTACATTTAATGATAGCTATACACAACAGAATATGCACGTTGGATACATTTTGATTTTGGCAATTTAAATTAACATGGTTATTATTCATATTTATGATATATAATTGGATGTTGTTTACTGAATGTTGCAATTATAGTGTAATGACGTGCGGTCAGGGTAGGCCCTGTGTTAATTCAATCAAAAAACATACAACAAATTCATAACATATCAAAATCTCACTCTAGTTATAAGTATGACGTTATAATGTATTTTTGTAGAGCCGAAGTAACGGAGAAGACCGTAGGTTCACACTTTAGCCGTGTAGGCAACTTTCTTTAATCCACGGTAAATCAGAGAGACAACAAAACCACAGCTCGACTTAGCGGAGGTGGCAAGAATAACCAGAAAACTGGCTGGACAACCATAACTTAACCCTGCGTTAACCTGCCAGGGCAACCATGACTTAACCCTTAGTTCCTGGGTTGAATTCTGTCCCCAATACGTGTCCACCACATGAGCCCCCCCAGAATTCGCCCTAGTAATCGAAGTCAGGCAGGCGCGGGTGGACGACAGGCCGTCCGCGGCGGCTCTGGATAACAGGGGCCGGAGTGTCTGTGGGAGGCATTGACGCGGGCCTGTGGAGGTCGGCCTGAGGAGCAGAAGAGGCAGCTCGGGCCTCCACGGGGGGAGGAGGCGGAGCCGGGGGACGACCGCGACGAGGAGGTTGGGCTAACTCCAACGGCTGCGTCAAGTCCAGGTGTGCGGGTTTAACTCGGTCCACTGAAACATGCTCGGCCGTGCCCCCAAAATCCACCACCAGGTGCTTAGTTCCCCGTTCCAGGACGCGGAAGGGGCCGTCATAAGGGGGTTGCAGAGGGGGGCGGTGTGCGTCGTGACGGATGAACACGTAGTCCGCTGACTGCAGACCTGGGGGCACCTGGGACACCGGAGCGCCGTGTTGGGCGGTAGGGACGGGTTTGAAAGCTCTGACCCCGTCCAGCAAGGAGGCTCGTTGGTCCACAGCTGACCAGGGACGCGTTGCATTGGGCATGAAATCGCCTGGGACTCGCAGCGGCGTGCCGTACACCAGCTCCGCAGAGGAGGCTTGTAGGTCTTCCTTCGGGGCGGTCCGCAGGCCCAGCATGACCCATGGGAGCTTGTCGACCCAGTTGCAGTCCTTGAGAGTAGCCCGAAGCGCAGCCTTCATGGACCGGTGGAAGCGCTCACATAGGCCGTTCGCCTGAGGGTGGTAGGCGGTAGTGCGATGAAGCTTGACGCCCAGAGCCTCACCCACAGCATTCCATAGCTCTGAGGTAAACTGTGGCCCGCGGTCAGATGAAAGGTCGGAAGGCGTACCGAAACGTGAGACCCACGACCCAATAAAAGCCCGGGCCACATCAGCAGACGTCGTGGATGCCAGGGGAACAGCTTCAGGCCAGCGCGTAGTCCTGTCCACCACAGTGAAGAGGTAGGTGAACCCATGGGAGGGGTGTAGGGGACCAACCAGGTCGACGTGGACATGGTCAAATCGTCTCTCCGGCACTGCGAAGCGTTCCAGGGGCGCCTTAATGTGGCGGTGTATCTTAGCCCGCTGACAGGCAACACACGAGTCGGCCCACGCTTTCACGTCTCTCTTAAGTCCCTCCCACACAAACTTAGCAGAGGTCAGGCGCACGGATGGCTTACCGCCTGGATGAGAGAGGCCGTGCACAGCTTCAAATACGGGGCGTCTCCAGCTGTGCGGGACGATGGGCCTGGGCTGTCCTGTGGAGACGTCACACAGGAGGGTGACACCTGTGTCGCTGAAAGGAACGTCCTGCAGGCGGAGCCCCGTGTCGGAGGCCCGGAGACGGAGGATGCTCAGGGTCCGTGGCCTGGTCAGCAGCCATCTGTGCATAGTCAAGGCCTAGGTGGACCGCTCCAATCACTGCCCTAGAGAGGCAGTCAGCTACCTGGTTAGACTTACCAGCGACGTGCTGGATGTCGGTAGTGAATTCCGAAATGTAGGAGAGTTGTCGCTGCTGGCGAGCGGACCATGGCTCGGCCGTCTTGGACATGGCAAACGTGAGGGGCTTGTGGTCCACGTACGCAGTAAACTCGCGGCCCTCTAGCAGGAAACGGAAATGCCGGACGGCGAGCCAGAGACCGAGGAGTTCCCTGTCAAAAGTACTATACTTGCGCTCTCGGGGTGTAAGCTGGCGACTGAAAAAGGCCAAAGGCTGCCAAGCCCCCCCCACCCACTGTTCGTGAACCGCACCAACAGCATAGTCCGATGCATCCGTGGTTATGGAAATAGGCGCTGTAGGTGAAGGATGCGCTAGCAGGGTAGCCTGGGAGAGCGCAGCTTTAGTCTCGGTGAACGCACGGTCCCGCTCTGCTGTCCAGTCGACCGCCTGGTTGGGGGACATGCCTTTCAGCGCCTCGTACCGTGGCCGGATGATAAAGGCGGCTCGAGGAATGAAGCGGTGGTAGAATGTCACCATCCCGATGAACTCCCTGAGCGCACGAGCTGTTTGGGGGCGCGGAAAGGCCGCCACCGCTTCCACCTTTGAGGGCAGGGGGACTGCCCCGTCCCCAGTGATGCGGTGCCCGAGGAAATCAATGGCTGTCAGCCCGAACCGGCACTTCGCCGGGTTGACGATCAGCCCATGCTGGCTGAGGCGTGTGAAGAGGGCATGAAGATGGGACAGGTGTTCTTCCTCGGAGGCGCTGGCGATGAGTATGTCGTCCAAATAGACGAAGATGAAAGGAAGGCCACGGAGCACTGAATCCATCAGCCGCTGAAAGGACTGGGCCGCGTTTTTGAGTCCAAATGGCATTCGTAGGAATTCAAATAGGCCGAATGGGGTTGTCACCGCTCTCTTGGGGATGTCTGAGGGGTGCACGGGAACTTGATGATAACCACGGACCAGGTCGACTTTTGAGAAGACGCATTTGCCAGACAGGTTTGCAGAAAGGTCCTGGATATGCGGGACAGGATAGCGGTCAGGCGTGGTGGCGTCATTTAGTCGCCGGTAGTCCCCGCATGGGCGCCAACCTCCATCAGGCTTAGCGACGATGTGGAGTGGGGACGCCCACGGGCTGTCAGAGCGGCGGATGATCCCCATGCGTTCCAGGTGCTCGAACTCAGACTTGGCAATGGCGAGTGTGGCGGGGTCGAGACGCCTGGCTCTGGCGTAGACCGGGGGCCCCTTCGTAGCAATGTGATGCTCCACCCCATGCTTAGCGGTGGGTGCAGAGAAGGTAGGTTGGGTGAGGTCAGGGAACTCAGCGAGGAGGCGGTTGAACTTGTCTGCCTCTGAGAGAGAGTTGGCTAGACCTGCATAGGCCGCTTCCCTCCGCGTACATGCGGAGGAGGAGAAGGTTAAGGCATCGACCGGACGGCTGTTCTGAATGTCCACTAGCAAACCGTAAGCGCACAAAAAATCAGCTCCGAGGAGGGGAAGCGTTACCTTGGCCATGACGAACTCCCACGTGAAACGTTGTCCACCAAAACACAGTTCTACAGACCGCACGCCATAGGTGTGGATAGGGCTGCCGTCAGCCGTCGCCAACTGGGGGCCCCGCTCCCCGCCCATGATGTCGACGTCAGTAGCAGGGAGCACGCTTCTCTGTGCGCCCGTGTCACAGAGAAATCGACGACCGGAGATGGTGTCGAGGATGAAGAGTAGCCTGCTCGTATCGCCAACACTCATGGCCACTACTGAGTGTTGGCCCTCTCGTTTCCCGTCGGCCTGTAGTTGCAGGGGGAACGGCACCGTTTAGCTTTCGCACCAAATCGAGCGTGGTACATACAGAGTCCAGAGGGCTTGTAGCGGTCTGATGCTGTGGCGCCACCGTCGGGCCACGCCCGCGATGTCGGCGGGGGGCCAGTGAAGGTAGGAGCCAGCACCCCGGCATGGGAGGAACGTTGTGTAGCGACGAAGAATCGGTCAGCCTCCTTTGCCAGCTCACGGGGATCAGTGATGGTGGAGTTAGCGAGCGCAGTCTGGACGTGGGGCGGCATGTTGCGCAGAAACAGCTCCATAAACAGGAAACATGGCTTTTCTTGACCCAGTAGGTTTAACATCCTGCTCATTAGCTCCGATGGTTTGCCATCTCCCACGCCCTGAATTGCGAAGAGGCGACGTGCTCTCTCCGTTGTTGACAGTTCAAAAGTTTCAAGGAGGAGATGTTTAAGTGCGGCGTATTTACCATCGGCCGGTGGGTTGGTTATGAAACCGCTTATCCTGGAAGCCGTAGCGCCCCCCAGCGCTGCCACTACGTAGTAGTACCTGGTCTCGTCTGCTGTTATGTCTCTGAGCGCGAACTGTGCCTCAGCCTGCGCGAACCATGTAGCCGCGGAAGACTCCCAAAACTCCGGCAGTTTAATTGCAACGGCGTTCGTAGCCATAATGTGTGTGGTTTCAGAAAACTTATCCGAAAACCGACGTCGGGGTCACCAGTGTAGAGCCGAAGTAACGGAGAAGACCGTAGGTTCACACTTTAGCCGTGTAGGCAACTTTCTTTAATCCACGGTAAATCAGAGAGACAACAAAACCACAGCTCGACTTAGCGGAGGTGGCAAGAATAACCAGAAAACTGGCTGGACAACCATAACTTAACCCTGCGTTAACCTGCTAGGGCAACCATGACTTAACCCTTAGTTCCTGGGTTGAATTCTGTCCCCAATACGTGTCCACCACATTTTAATGATTTTTCATTCCCTTGTCCTTTTTAAGTCCTTAAACTTCTAAGAGCGAAACGCCGTATAGCGCACAAGCTCACCTACTTTTTCAGTCGGAAGGGTAGGCGCTGCTTTTTTCAGGATTGCATAGTGAATTTTGGAGTTCACACGTGTGTATTACGCAGCTTAAGGCTAAATCAACGGACGAGGAAAGGCACTGCTTATGGCGGGAGTGCGAGCCAATCAGAGCATCAATGTCACGTCACGCCACGTCGCATCACGGAGAGACTGGGGGAGAAAGACAGGCAAATGGACTTCATCTTCAAATGAAGGTAAACCATTGATTTTGTGCTTTTATACTCGTGGCATGGCAATGTTAAATTAAAGTAATCTATAAACGTGTTTTTCATGTAGTGTGTTTGTGTTGGACAAGTTAACATCCATCCATTATCTGAACTGCTTATCCTGCTCTCAGGGTCACGGGGATGCTGGAGCCTATCCCATTAGTCATTGGGCGGTAGGCAGGGAGACACCCTTTAAAGGCCACCGGGCCATCACACACACACACACACACACACACACACACACACACACACACACACAAACATTCATACCAAGGGACAATTTAATTTTGAATTTGATTTTTTTCTCTAAATGTTGACTTTTTTAATAGAATGTTGTCCTGCATCAGACAACCAACACTAAAACAGCTTCCCTATCAGCTGCACACAGTCAACCTGAATGTTGAAACATTGCAAAAAAAAAATTGCGACAAACACAAATTATGTGAAAAACAGGCAGCAAACAATAGAAACTACATTTGCCACACTTCTTGCAACACGTTGCTTCAACTGTTTGCCAAAATGCTACCAGAACTTGCCATAACACTAATTTGCATGGGGAAATGAGAGTTTGCTGCAACAACACCAGAGACTTGCCATAACTGTTTGCCAGAAGGTCTATACTTTTGTAATTGAGGCTTTCTAACAACTGGTTCACCCAGCAGAATGTTGTCTTATGCTACCATAAAGATGGTATTGGGTGCTTTCCCACTTCCATCCATCCAATCCATTATCCAAACCGCTCATCCTGCTCTCAGGGATGCTGGAACCTATCCCAGCAGTCATTGGTCGGCAAGCGGGTAGACACCCTGGACAGGCCGCCAAGCCATCCCTGGGCCGACACACACACACACACACACACACACACACACACACACACACACACACACACACACACACACACACACCTAGGGATGATTTAGTATGGCAGATTCACCTGACCTACATGTCTTTGGACTGGGAGGAAACCGGAGCCCCCGGAGGAAACCCACGCAGACAAATTTGACCGCCAGTTGCCCCAATTCAACGATTACAATTTTGTCTTTACAAGCTACGTCAAGAATCGCTAGCAGAACCAGCAGATTTGAGGGTGGAGGATGACGAAGAGGCGCAAAAAGAAAGATGTCCACCTCTTTGGCTAATTTTACATCAACATACTTTCTGTTAAAAAATGCAATGAGATTGAAAAACACAATTTTCATTGTATTGACTCCATAAACTTGCTTCCAGAATGTGACGTTCACATAACAGGCCTAAGAACAAATGCGCTGTCAGGATAGTCTTGAGCGGTGCGTATTATGACTGGGACTAGCCAGAGAGCTCCCAATATATTATCACAATACTTGGGTCCGAGATCCAACACTGTGATTCATCACTTTTTTTTTCTTTTCATTTTACCACAAATAAGAACAGAAGATAATATCCCATACAGAATTGTTATTAATTTTAATAGACTATATGTTCAAGTAAAATCAAATTGCAGTCATCAAATCAATGTGCATTCATTAAAGAACAAACAAAAGTAACTATCTGAGCATACAAACCAAACAATTCATTTTCAACAAACATGTGGATTGAAAGCATGAACATGTTGGTCTCACCGCCCGCCTCCCCGCCGTCTGGATAGGCTCCAACATCCTGTGATCCTGAGAGCAGGATAATGGATGGATGGATGTTGATTGAAGCATTACAACACTGATAACCACTTTCCAAAGAAAATTTCTAATTTTTGTGTTCTTACTTTAAAAATATGAACTTCACACACAACATGCCTATGAACAAATATGTTGTGTGTGTGTGCGTATATATACACATATATATATATAATGTTTCATTTCATTTCATTATTATTTATTCCGCTCATGGTAATGCACAGCTCCAGACAGAAACAAGCAATTCATAATCAAACACAAATCAATTTTCACATTCCATGATTGAAAAGGAGCAGGGAGAAGAAAAATCTTATTTTACCTGCCCCTTACTCAAACATAAATAAACAACAGAATAGATGGTCTGTCAGTCAGTTACTCAACAACTAATACTTACAGCAACATGGGAAATGAAAAAGAACCACTAGCCATACTCAATAATTCACAATCAACTGAAAACCCATTACCTGACAACTCCATATTGTCTAATTATTATTTCCCTATACATTTTCTTGAAGTAAAATATATGTATACAACCCTTTAGATCATTCTCTAAATAATTCCATAGTTTGACACCACATATACACTCACCGGCCACTTTATTAGGCACACCTGTCCAACTGCTCGTTAACGCAAATTTCTAATCAGCCAATCACATGGCAGCAACTCAATGCATTTAGGCATGTAGACATGGTCAAGACGATCTGCTGCAGTTCAAACCGAGCATCAGAATGGGGAAGAAAGGTGATTTAAGTGACTTTGAACGTGGCATGGTTGTTGGTGCCAGACAGGTTGGTCTGGGTATTTCAGAAACTGCTGATCTACTGGGATTTTCACGTACAACCATCTCTAGGGTTTACAGAGAATGGTCCGAAAAAGAGAAAATATCCAGTGAGCGGCAGTTCTGTGGGCGAAAATGCCTTGTTGATGCCAGAGGTCAGAGGAGAATGGCCAGACTGGTTCGAGCTGATAGAAAGGCAACAGTAACTCAAATAACCACTCATTACAACCGAGGTATGCAGAAGAGCATCTCTGAACGCACAACACGTCGAACCTTGAGGCAGATGGGCTACAGCAGCAGAAGATCACACCGGGTGCCACTCCTGTCAGCTAAGAACAGGAAACTGAGGCTACAATTCGCACAGGCTCACCAAAATTGGACAATAGAAGATTGGAAAAACGTTGCCTGGTCTGATGAGTCTCGATTTCTGCTGCGACATTCGGATGGTAGGGTCAGAATTTGGCGTCAACAACATGAAAGCATGGATCCATCCTGCCTTGTATCAACGGTTCAGGCTGGTGGTGGTGGTGTAATGGTGTGGGGGATATTTTCTTGGCACACTTTGGGCCCCTTAGTACCAATTGAGCATCGTGTCAACGCCACAGCCTACCTGAGTATTGTTGCTGACCATGTCCATCCCTTTATGACCACAGTGTTCCCATCTTCTGATGGCTACTTCCAGCAAGATAACGCGCCATGTCATAAAGCTCGAATCATCTCAGACTGGTTTCTTGAACATGACAATGAGTTCACTGTACTCAAATGGCCTCCACAGTCACCAGATCTCAATCCAATAGAGCACCTTTGGGATGTGGTGGACCGGGAGATTCGCATCATGGATGTGCAGCCGACAAATCTGCAGCAACTGCGTGATGCTATCATGTCAATATGGACCAAACTCTCTGAGGAATGTTTACAGTACCTTGTTGAATCTATGCCACGAAGGATTAAGGCAGTTCTGAAGGCAAAAGGGGGTCCAACCCGGTACTAGCAAGATGTACCTAATAAAGTGGCCGGTGAGTGTATGTTGTGTATACTGATGTTTAAAGTTACATTTCCTTCTATTGTGCTTGTGCTTTGAACTAAAAACAAATAATTTTTGTAAATATTCTGGTAATACTCTGCTTTTTGTCCTGTACGTAACTAAGAATGTCTGTAACTCAACTAAATATTTAAGTTTCATTAATCCTGACTTAATAAACAGTCTGTTGGTGTGTTCTCTTGGATCCACTTGATGGATAATTCTTACTGCTCTTTTCTGTAATATAAACAATGGCTTTATGTTGCTAATGTTGCCCCACACGTCCACACAGTAACTAAAATATGGCAAAATAAGTGAACAGTACAGAATTTGCATTACCTTGTAATGTAACACATACTTTGCTTTGTTCAAAACGGAAATATTCTTAGACGTCTTTGTTTTTACATACGCTATACGATATTTCCATGTCAGTTTGTCATCCACTATTACATCCAAAAATCTAAACTCAGATACACTTTCAATATCAACTCCGTCTATAGACAGTAAAACATTTTCATACTTTTTCTGTTTAGCAAAAACCATAAACTTAGTTTTGCTAAAATTTAATGACAACTTCTTTTCATCAAACCATCTTTTCAGTTTGACCATTTCATTTACAATGTCTGCTAAACTTTTTAAGTCATCTCCTGAACTGAAAAAATTGGTGTCATCTGCAAACAAAACAAACTGCAGTATCTTTGACACTTCACATATGTCATTGATATATAAAATGAAAAGTTTTGGCCCCAACACCAAGCCTTGTGGGACTCCACATTCAATCTTCATGCACACTGATGTATTGCCAGCAAACTGTACAAATTGTTTTCTGTTATCTAAATAACTGCTTAACCAATTTAGAACTACTCCTCTCACACCAAATGGATGTAACTTAGCAATCAATATGTTGTGATCTGTTGTATAGAATGCTTTTTTTAAATCAATAAATACACCTATTGTGTATTTCTTACATTATACTGCTGTTGTTATCCCTTCCATTATTTTAATTAATGCTATAGATGTTGATTGATTTGTCCGAAAGCCATACTGACTCTCACTCAGCAACTTGTTCTTTTCAAGAAAAGCATCTAATTTTTGTACAAACAGTTTTTCAAGCACCTTGGAGAATTGTGAAAGCAAAGACACTGGTCTATTGTCAGTAAAACCTTTGTTGTTTTCATTCTGTCTGAAAAAATACCTGTGCGAAAATAAAGATTAAAGATATAACTTAGAGGTTTGATTATGCAATCAGTATTCTTTTTCACTATAATCATGTCAATCCCATCACTGCCAGTTGATGTCTTGTTTTTGGATTTTGCTACAATGGATCTAATTTTATTTTCACTCACCTCTCCTAGAAACATAGACTGTACCACTTTACTTCCCCCATTCTGGCCACCTTCTACTTGCCCATTATTATGTTTTTAATGGAATTTGCAAAATTAGGCCCAACATTAACAAAAAAAGGAATTAAATTCCTTTACCACTTCATTGATGTTTTTATAACCTTATTATAGTCATTGATGAAATAATTGGGCATATCTATAGACACAGAGTTATTTCCAATTACATTGTTTAATATTTTCCAAGTACCTTTAGTGTTGTTTTGATTTTCTTTTAACATTTTATTATAATATTCTTTCTTGGCTTGTCTCAATATTATCTTCAACTTATTTTTGTAAACCTTATATTGCTTTTCAGCTGTCTTTGTTTTAAATTTTATGAAGTCTCTGTAAAGTTTATTTTTCTTTTTGCATGCATTTTGTATGCCCTTTGTTATCCAAGGTTTTTTTATTACAGCTACGTTTATGTTTGCATGGCATTATTGGACAATGTGAATCATACAGCGATAAGCAGCTCTTTAGAAATGTCTCATATGAAGCATTTACCTCTTCTACATAGACCCCTTTCCACTCTTCTGTTAAGAGGTCATTCCTGAATTTGTGTATTGCTTCATCGGTTCTTACCCTTACATATATACAGTAATTTTCCTCCTTATTTCTCTTTATGTGACAATCATATGCTAGAAATACCGGTAAATTATTGCTTATGTCGTTTATTATTAGGTCACTTTTAACACTATTCTCCATAATACTTACAAAAATATTGTCAATTAATGTTGCACAACTCGAGGTTATTCTACTGGGCTTTGTAATCAAAGGGTATAGCCCTCTGCTATATAATGCATCCAAACAAATCTGATGTTGTTTTATGTTTTGATATATTTAGAAGGTCAATGTTGAAATCCCCACAGATTATAAATGTTTTACTTTCATTTACCCTATTCATTAATTCTTCCATACTATCTTTAAACGTTTCTACATTTGACCCTGGTTTTCTGTACACACAAGTGACAATTATATTTCTCATATGAGTGCATGTGGTTGTGCAAGTGTGTTTGTTAAGTTGCATTCTGAAAAGAAGCTTAACTGTTATTGAAGAACTTGATCAGACAAGGCAACACCACAAAACACGCATCTGATTTAGTAGAGCCTTGGGGTGAATGTACCAGTGTAAGTATTACTGAATGGGAACAAAGGTGCTGTTTGGGTTTATGTGCATGTGTAGTGTGGGGTTGGGCTATATATATATATATATATATATATATATATATATATATATATATATATATATATATATATATATATATATATATATATATATATATATATCATGCATCAAAGTAGAATTTTGTTATTTAATGTGATGGTAAAATACAAATATTCAAAATTGTCAAAAAATCAGGTAACATCAATTGAAAATGTGTTTTAATTTGATACTATATCATGTTTCCATTTCCATGCAGTCCAATATGATAAAAATCGATTGGATTAGGCCAGGGGTGTCAAACTCCAGGCCTCGAGGGCCGCAGTGTCTGCAGGTATTTGTTGCAACCGTGCACTACACCACCTGATTTAACTAATTAGCTCACCTCCTGGATAAAGGAGGGAAAGGAACTAGTTTAATCAGGTGGTGTAGTGCATGGTTGCAACAAATACCTGCAGACACTGCGGCCCTCGAGGCCTGGAGTTTGACACGCCTGGATTAGGCTAACATTGAATTTAAGCAGGTGTCATATTTTTCAATATAGAAGAATGTCCCGTTGAATATCATATTCATTTTTCCCCCATTATCACCCAAACCTAATGGACCATTGTCTTGTTTCTAAGCTATGTCCAAAATGAAGGAGTCTTTGTTAGCCAGTATGCTCTCTATTATAGCAAGCTAATCTGGGTATGAGTTGTATGTATGTGGCAACTCCAGAACAGGGCCACAGGTGTGTGCCACTGCATGCCTTGCCATTCCTTTTAAAGGAGTGAAGAGAATCTCAATTCTTGGGATCCAGACAACATTAGATCCTGTCATGCACTCTCCACAGGCCTGCTTCATCTTTAGCTCTGATTTATTGCCCCAGGAACTGCAAACTCTGACTTTCTGCTGCTGTTTTTGGGGAAGTGTCTATCAACTTCAGTATTTTTCTTACAGTGGGCTTCTTGTTATTGTAGATTTGCGGGAATTCAAAAGGACTCGACAAATCCCCTGAAGATCTGGCCTGCAACTTCTGCCATGTAATCTAAAGCATACTTTGGCTTTTGAATCAGCTGTTTGTGGGAAACTGGGAGAATTTTCTTGAGATTGCCAGGGGTTGGTATTCTATAGTCACACCCATCTGATCCATTAGGTATAAGAGCTCTTCTTTTCATCTCCATTTAACTCTTTCTTCAAGGCAGATCACCCAAGATCCTTCTCTGACTGACTTAAGTACAATAACAGGGACTCAAATAGTTGGCCAAGATGATGGATAGTTCTGATTTCTAGCTTTGGGAGAGAGTCGCTCATGTTCACAAATATTGAATGAAATTTCCCAAGCCATGACTATAACATATCGGAATTCTTGATTTGCATAGTGTTCCCCTTTAATGAGACGGATAATACCTCCTGGCAAACTACGGTATTAACTAACAAAAACAAATACTATTGATTAACAATTACACCCTCATTAGCTTCTCAAAATGTTCTCTGTCATTTAGGCAAAATTCCTAATTAATACATGATATCACTCCTATTGAAATCTAATTATGTACTGAGGGTCATTTTTGGGGGTAATGCATTACAATGCTTTACTTTAATCAAAATCAATTATTTTTTGCTGTAAATAAGTAATATAACGCCTTCTAATTTAAGTAATCAAATAACAGTGATTGAACAAATAGATTATTACTTTTGTTACATATTCTTCAGGATCCTTGATAGGTATTTCTATTATAATATGAGTTTCACTGGGGCATTGGCACATTAAAGTGTTCACATAGAAGCTGATAAGATTACATTACTAAGTAAAACACAACAATTTACTCAGTGGTAAGCTGTACCTGTTCTGTAAAAGGAAGCCTTCACACAGTTGCCTTGAAGTGTCAAATCCATTTAAGAAGGTTCTGATTTTGAGATCACTGCAGTATGAAAAAAGAAAAGTCCGAAGTAGTCTACTCTATTCAGTGGATAATACAGTTGTCTGAAGAGATTCCGTTTTTCATGTACTGGGCTTGAGGGAGCCAATATTATGGGGGGCAGTGGTGAAAAAGTCCAATTGTAGTGTCCGGAATTAATGTTTAGTCAATATGTTCATATTCCAATGGTAGAGGTCCACAATCTAAAATCAAAGTTTAGTGTTATAATGAGGAGCTTTCGTCGGATTGAAATAATCAAGTTTAAAAAAAGGGCCAAGGTGTACGGTAGCCAAATCAGCTGCCCACCATGACACCTGTAATTATTTAATCATTTATATACTTGGCTAAACGTTTTCCCCTGTGTAGTCTCATCAGGTTTCCGTTGAGATGACCAGCTTTACAGCTATCAGTCAGTAACACCACTATATATATATATATATATATTTTTTTTTAATAAACACATCGAATATATATAGCCAACATCCCTCTCATGAAGGAAACATATCATGGTTGAGTCCATCGTCCATCTCTTCTACAGTCGGCACTATGTTGACGTTTGCTCAGCTGCCCATGGCAGTCTGATTTAGTGGATTTTTGTTATTCAAGTCAGGCCAGCGTTAAGCTCGGAATGTGGCTGTCCTTCCATGCCTGTGTAGACTCCATTCTTCAAAAATAAAAAAATATAAAAACTGTTAAACTACATAGTATCTACCGCTATGTTTTTTTACAGTGAGGAATGTTTTTGTCACAATTGAGGTGGCTCAAGTTATTTTGTGCCCCTGTGCAATTTCAGGACAGACGACCAAGAACTGGTATTTTTTGAGGTAGCATTTATTTAAGGAAAAAGTAGAAAAACAATTTAAAAGAAATTGTCCATTGAAATATGTCCATAAAAATAGTGTCCTTTGTGGTTTTCCTATAGGCTACAAAACACTCCAAAAAGTGTCTCTAGATCCGTAGTCCAAAAGGTTCCTATAATCCAATACTGCAAGGACTCCTATACTCCATGTAGGCTACTCATCCCATTTTTTGCCAGTCTGAGGCATCTGGTCTCCTCTTCAGGGAACGCCTTCTCGTTCGTTGGATTAGTCGTCCCTTGACGGGTCGATGTGGGATTCCGGGTAGGCGGCTGCGACAGCCAACCGTGGCCGCACTCATTCTGTCCCAAGGTCCTGCTTGGTCTCCTCATTTAAAGGACTCTCTCAATTTACTACACCTGGGCACAATCAAGAAAATCGGGAAAAGGCATGCAGGGCGTTACTCAGTTACTCAGGCGTATCATTGGTTGAATGTCGATCTGTGAAACACGTGTGAGGAAAAGGCAGACTTTGTCATCAAGTGACGCCCCCCCCCTTTTGAGAGTTGACATCCCGGCAACCTAGGTTAGCATTCTATGAGTGGTACCTTAGTGGTCTTTGCCCTCTAGTGGACCACTGGGACTGTCGAGGCCTTTCCTCAGCCACTTCAGGGCGAGCGGGGGGCACTCCTGGCACTTCTGGTTCTATATCTGGGGGAAGCAGGGGTCTCACCTCTAATGGTTGAGCCACTCTACGTGCAACCCAACGTTGTTTGAACCACTCCCATCCAGCCCAGGGCATGGCCGTGTTTTCCTGGACTGGCTTCTCCCCGATGGGCGTTTGCCACTGTGCCGGACATGCTCACAGGTGATTGCTGTGTATGGTCCACTCAGGGCCCTCCTCTCCTTCGGGGCGGATCCGGTAAGTTGGGTGGCCAGACTGTAGAGTGGCCACCACCACATGGGGTCTAGGGTCCCAACGATCTGCCAGTTTTTCATGTGCTCTCCTATGGAAACAACGAACAAGCACCCGCTCACCAGGTAGTAGGGGTGGGGCAAGTGGCGTGTTGTTCCTGCGCCGTTGGTCGTACACCTGCCGTTGTCTCATTGCTTTCCCCACCTTCTCATAGGCCTCCAAGAGAACCTCGTGGTGATGTAGCACCCACTGGTCCACTGACCTACCTGTACGGGGAAATTTAACTCTAAGGATACATTCAATGGGCAACCGTGCATGTCTACCAAACATTACATAGTGTGGAGTGTACCCCGTTCCACTGTGGACTGTGTTATTATAGGCCTGTAGGATAGCGGGTAATTGTTCCTCCCATTGTTGCCGCTCTTCAATGCTCAATGTATTTAACAGAGTCAATAGTGTCTGGTTCATCCTTTCACAGGCCCCATTCCCTTGTGGCCAGTATGGGCTAGTTCTGGTTTTTGTACCCCCATATAGTTCACAAAGCTGCTTGACCACCGCCGACTCATACGTCGCCCCTCTGTCAATATGGAGACATTCTGGGCAGCCAGAAGTTTGGAAGACATGTTTCCATAGTACCCGAGCTGTGGTGTGGGCCATCTGGTCCTTTGTTGGAACTGCCCATGCATATCTGGAGAATACATCGACCATCACCAATAAGTAGGGACATGCATCACCTGGCCGACCCAGGGACAGGTAATCAATAGCCACAATTTCCATCGGGGCACTGGTGATTACTGGCATCATGGGCGCATGAGTCGAGGGCCAAGGTTTACTCACTACACATTGTTGACATTGGCCAGTCCATTCTTGGATATCTGCTCTCATTTTTGGCCAAAAGAAACTCCGCTGTAATGCAGATAGGGTCTTCTCTGCCCCCATGTGTTATAGTGCTTGGTGGTAGTGTCGCCATAGTTCTTGCCGTTTCCCCTCAGGGACTACAATCTGGATAGGATGTTCCCCTGTCTCTTTACCTAGTGCCTGTCTGACTATCAACCCCTCCTGTTTTTTGAGCAGGCTCCACTCCTGCAGGAAGCTTTTTATGTGCTGGGATACTTCTTGCTGTCTTGAAGCCTCTAGGGGCTGGCCCTGGTCTAACAGTTCTCCCACTGCTCGAAGGGCCTCATCGGCTTGTTGACAAATGCTCCAGGGCCATAGGTTTGGGGAGTCCTTTTCTACTACCATCCCTCCCTCAGCCTGGGCTATGGGTGTCTCTTCACCTTGTTCACAAAGCCTGTCTACTAGGGTCCCTCCAACAGCATGGACCTGGATCTCCTCGCCCTGTTGCTCTGGGAGCCTGGAGAGGATGTCGGCGTTGGTGTTGCGAACTCCCAGACGGTACTTTATGTCAAACTGGAAATTTGCCAACTTTGCAGCCCAACGCTGCTCAATTGCCCCAAGGTTAGCTGTATGCAAATGAACAAGCGGATTATTGTCTGTATACACTGTGAACTTGGAGCCGCACAGGTAAGGTTTAAATTTCTCAGTTACTGCCCATTTTAGTCCCAGCAGTTCCAGCTGGAATGAGCTGTAGTTTTGCTCATTTCACTCTGTCGGGATCAGGCTCCGGCTACCGTAGGCATGGACCCTTTCCAGTCCATCCTGGACTTGAGACAATACTGCCCCCAGCCCACGGAAGCTTGCATCTACGTAGAGTCTAAAGGGGAGAGAGAAGTCCGCATACGCTAAAACAGGGTGTTGCAAAAGGTTACTCTTCAGTGTATCAAAAGCTGTCTGGTCTGACACTGTAGGGACCACTGGACAGGGACACTCGTTTTTCTCGAGCTGGAATTTTGGCATTCAAGGAGCTTATGGAGAGGTGCAGCAATCATGGAAAACTTGGGGATGAATCTCCGGTAATATCCTACAAAGCCAAGGAATGACTTTACCTGACTGACTGTGGTAGGGGTCACCCAGTCCTTTACTGCATTGGCCTTACCAGGGTCTGGTGTGATCTCTTGACTGCCTACCACATGCCCAAGGTAAGACACCTGTTTTTTGAACAGATGACACTTCAAGGGTTGCGGTTTCAATCCGTGGCTCCAGAGACGCTCAAACACCTCGTCCAAATGGGTTAGATGAGTTTCAAAATCTGGGGAATAGACAATCACATCATCAAGGTAAATGAGCAGCAATTCTCCTACCTGGTTCCCCAAACACCTTTGCATTAGACTCTGAAATGTGGCTGGGGCGTTACAGAGTCCAAATGGCATCCGCTCAAACTCAAACAGCCCAAGTGGAGTGGTGAAAGCTGTTTTCTCATGGTCTCTGGGGTTGACTTCCACTTGCCAGTAGCCACTAGCAAGGTCCAAGGTGGAGTACCAGGCAGCCCCTTTTAGGGTGGTTAAGGACTTCTCAATCCGGGGGAGGGGATAGGCATCTTTGTGGGTCACTGCATTGAGCTTTCTATAGTCGACGCAGAAACGCCACGTACCATTCTTCTTTTTTACTAGAACAATAGGCACAGCCCACATACTGGTGCTCTCATGCACCACTCCTCCATCCAGCATCTGTTTCAGAAGGCTGCACAGTTCTTGGTATAGGGCTGTTTTAGGTTGAGGGTAATGTTCTTTTCTCCTCTAATGTCTTCTGGATCGATGGAGTAGATGGTAGCCAGGGGCCGGCCCTGAGGGAGCGCCACAGGATACATGTTAACATTTCATACCCTAACCAGACAATGATTCCCTTCAATATGGACCAAGGCCCGAGCAACCTGCCATTCCGTTTCATCCTGAATCCCTTCCACTAAGCCACACAATTGTTGTTTTGCAGCAGGGCCATGTACCTCAGTCCATACCACCATCTCACTTTCTGGGGGGATAAGGACTGGTGATTGTGGCCGGAGGCGGACGGTACGGTTTACTTCTTCCCCTGTTGCAGCTTCCTGAACTTTGTTGCAGAGGGTAAATCCCTTCTCCCACTCCTTCCGGGCCTCAGATCTCATGATGGTCTGAAACTTAACATGTTGAAGGGGAGTAGCTCCAAAGAGTTCTTGCCAACAGGCAGTGATCACATTCATTCCTAACACTCCCCGATCGCTCCCCAAATAATCATCTCTTACTAGGACCACTGCCCTTTGGGGGATCTTTACCCCTCCTACCTCAAAATCCAAGACAGCATATCCTACATATGGGATCGACAGCCCATTAGCAGCATTCAAAGTCAGTCAGTCAATGTCTTTTGGGTCGTATCATGTCTGGTTTTGAATCCACTTCTGAAAGAAAGATTCACTAAACAAACCTACTTGAGATCCTGTGTCTAATAGACATGGGCTAGTGACACCTCCTATTTCAACTGATACTGATGGGCAGTTTCCAACTAGAGTTGAGGATAATGGTGGGGGTTGGGGCAATGGACAGGGCCCAGCCAGTTGCCCTACAGTGGCTGGGGGGGATATTTTAAAGCCAGTGCATGCTCACCTTGACGACATTTTGTAGCACACATTAGTTTGAACACCTGCTCAGCAGAAGAGGATGGGTAAATCGGAGACAGACAAGCTAGTTGTATAAAAGGCTCATTTCCAAACAATACCAAAAGGCCTATACAGAGATCTCTACCCTTGACCCCATGACCGAAAACAAAAAATCTTAAACCAGATCTGGTATCATTTATATCTATCTGAAACATCCATTACACCTGGAAAAAATAGTTTGTCATACACTATTTAAATCAATAGAGATACCCTAGGTCATTCATTGGATCCCAGTTGGCTAGTCGGAATGTTCCCACATATTTCCACCACATGACATATTTCAACTTCTCAAACAAAATCAAGTTACTGTTTTGGGGCTGCCACTGGAACTTACCTAGTTATTTTGTTATACCTGGAGTGTATTTGCTTAAAGAATGGATGTGGATGAACTGGTGTCGATGTACTATATGGAGTTTCAATAGTATTTTCACTGCTTAGCTCGCAACACGGAATAATCATCTGTGCTAGAAATTTGAGGAATACTTTGAGAAGAACCAGCTTATATCAAAGTAAGCACTATTCACATAAAGCGGAACTGGCATGCTTTATAATGAGAGAGATGGAGGGTTCTGGGATGATGCATGGCTACAGAATGGTGCAGCTGAAATGCATACAGCAAGGTTTCGTAGTCAAAAGAGAAACCATAAGGCAACTTTTATCCATACTGGATCCAGTTGCTGTTGCATATCGGAGCACTCGACTACTTCGTCGATGAAAATATGCATTACTAGACCTAACTTCCTTTGGCATATGGATGGATATGACAAGTTAAAGCCATAAAGACTTTGTATTAGTGGGTGCATTGACGGGTTCTTGAGAAACGTAGCATGGCTGAAGGTGTATTCGACAAATAACAATCCAAAGATGATTATATCATATTTCATTGAGGCAGTGAAAGCCAGACATGGCTGCTCATGTAGAATACAATTTGACCGTGGCACAGAAACATTGCTGTAGAGAAAATGCAACTTTTGTTTTCAGGAGGGAAGGGAATGGTACAAGTGTTTTGTTTGGCTCCAGTAACTACAACCAAAGGACAGTGAGTATCTGGGGTGAACGTGCAATTCTGGATGAATTTTTTTCAAGTCCTTAAGAATGGTGATCAGTTTTTGGGACACTTTCTTGATTGTGCCCTAGTCCAGTTTTGCTTCATGCATTTGGTACAGGTAAGTTGAAAATAATTTGTTCAATTCAATTCAATTCAATTCAATTCAATTCAATTCAATTCAATTCAATTCAATTCAATTCAATTCAATGTATTGTCATTAAAAACAATACGCAGGCACATGTTAACAATGAAATGAGGGCTGTGGCTTCACCAAACAGTGCAAGACAGACACAGACAAACACAGCAAACACAGTATAAGATATACACGAATGAAGACCAAAAGCAAAAAAAAGTTAAAAAAGAGCAAGAGTACAAAATATTTAACAATATCTACAGACATTCAGTGGGTGGTCAGGTTCAGGTTGGCAACAGCTTGTGGAAAGAGGCTGTTTTTAAGCTTGGTAGTGTGGACTCTGAGGCTCCTATAGCGCCTCCCGGAGTGCAGGGGGGAGGACAGTTCATTGTTGGGGTGGGTGGATCTCTGCTGATGCTGAGACCCCTTCGAAGGCAGCGTTTGTGATACATTTCTTTTATAGCTGGGAGCTGGGTACCGGCAATATGCTGGGCCGCCTTGACGACCCACTGCAGAGCTTTCTGGTCTACTGAGGTGCAGTTGATGTACCACACTGAGATGCAGCTGGTCAGGATGCTCTCTATGGTGCAGTGGTAGAAGTTGGTGAGAATTTTGGGGGATAGATAGGCGCTCCTCAGCCTCCTCAGGAAATGTAGGCGTTGTTGGGCCTTTTTCACAAGGGCCTGGGTGTTTAAGGTCCAGGAAAGTTCCACCCTGATGTGGACTCCAAGGAATTTAAAGCTGGAAACATGCTCCACTTCCACCCTATTGATGTGTATGGGGGAGTGGCTGCAGCTTCTAGACGTCCTGAAGTCCACAATCAGCTCCTTCGTCTTCTGCACAGGGCAAGATTGTTGGTAGTACACCATGATGTGAGGTGCTGAATTTCGTCCCTGTAGGCCATCTCGTCATTGTTGGTGATACAGCCAATGACTGTGGTGTCATCTGCAAACTTAACTATAACATTTGAAGGGTGAGTTGGCAGGCAGTCATGGGTAAAGAGGGAGAAAAGGAGGGGGCTCAGAACACAGCCTTGAGGGGCACCTGTGCTGAGGGTCAGGGTGGAGGAGGTGTGGTCACCTAACCTAACAGACTGAGGTCTGTTGGTCAGGAAGTCTAGGGTCCAGTTACAGAGGGAGGAGTTGAGGCCAAGGGAGAGGAGTTTGGTGGTTAGTTTGGCGGGGATGATAGTGTTGAAGGCAGAGCTATAATCTATAAACAGCATCCGGATGTATGTGTTGTTAAGTTCAAGGTGGGTCAGAGCAAAGTGCAGGGCAGTGGCAATGGCATCCTCAGTAGACCTTTTGGGATGGTAGCCGAACTGATGTGGGCCAAATGTTGGGGGGGATAATGTTTTTGATGTGAGCCAGAACCAGTCTCTCAAAGCACTTCATGGCAAAGGGGGTGAGTGCTATGGGTCGGTAGTCATTCAGACATGTGGATGTTGGTTTCTTGGGGACAGGAATGATAGAGGTGGTCTTAAAGCATGTCCGGACTATGGATTGGGACAGTGAGAGGTTAAATATAGTTGTGAAGACCTCAGCCGGCTGGTCGGCACATTCCCGGAGGACCTGACCCGGTATGCCGTCCGGTCCGACAGCCTTCCATGTGTTCACTATGCGCAGTGATTCTCTGACCTCTGCGATTGATAGAGTGAGCACCTGGTTTTCTGGGTGGCTGGAGATTTTTGTGGCTGGGTCAGTATTGTCCTTGTCGAAGCGGGCATAGAAATTATTTAGCTTGTCTGGCAGGGAGGCATCATGGACAGTGGGACCGCTATTGGAGCTTTTGTAGTCTGTGATAGACTGAATGCCTTGCCACATTCACCGGGGATCAGAGTTATTGTGAAAGTGGTCCTCTATTCGTAGGGAATAATTATGTTTGGCTGTTCTGATGCCTTTTTTGATGTTGGATCTGGCTGCGCTGTAGGCCTCACAGTTACCTGACTTGAACGCTGCATCCCGGACTTCAGCAGCTGCCGAACCTCACTGGTCAACCAGGGTTTCTGGTTCGGAAATGTGCAGATTGATTTTTTTTTTGTGACACTCTCAGTGCAAAAGTTAATGTAGGCTAGTATGGCAGATGTCTGTTCATTAATGTCTATATGGGAGCCATGGGTAGCTGAATGTGCAAAAATACTCTAGTCTGTATTGTCAAAACAGTCCTGGAGTTCAGAGACTGCTCCTTCTGGCCAGACAGTGATTGTCTTTACCGCTGACTTGACCCGTTTTATTAGGGGTTTGTAGGCTGGGGCCAGGAACAGGCAGAGGTGGTCAGACTGTCCTAGGTGGGGGCAGGGAATAGCTTTGTATGAGTCCTTAATGTTTGTATAGAGATGGTCCAGGGTGTTTTGTCCCCTAGTGGGGCAGGAGACATGCTGATGGAATTTGGGCAATACAGCCCTGAGGTTAGCCTGATTAAAATCACCACCTATGCTAAAGGCATTTTTGGTCTGTTGTCTGCTGATGGCACATTGTAGCTGCTTAAGTGCTTCCTTAGCATTAGCATGTGGGGGATGTATACAGCGGCGATGGTAATGGCCGTTAGCTCCCTGGGCAGGTAAAAAGGCCTGCACTGAATCATAAGGAGCTCGAGATCAGCAGAGCAATGCCTTTCAACGACCTTTATATTGTTGCACCAAGAGTTATTGACATAAATACTCAAACCTCCTCCACGGATCTTGCCGGAGTCCACTGTCCTGTCGACACGGAAGGCTGTGCGGCCCGCTAGCTCGACTGCCGAGTCGGCTATGTTGCTGTTGAGCCAAGTCTCCGTAAACATCAGCAGACAGCAGTTCTGCAGCCTTTTCTGAGAGGACAGCCTGAGTCTTATCTCGTCCATTTTGTTAGTTAACGATCGGACATTAGCCATGAAGATGCTGGGGAGGGAAACTTTGAAGGGAGCGCTACTTAGCTTAGCATGTAGCTCGCCTCGTTTCCCCCTCTTCTGTTTACGTTACCGACGGGGGGGGGGGCAGCGTTTCCACTGCGAGACTGGTGAGCGGATAATATCGATAGTGAGCGGATAACATCGAAAATAATTTGTTGTACTGTATTTTAGGCCAACTTGCTCCCCAACTTCTGCTGTCTCTGTTTTTCCTTCTTCTGGCTTCTCTCTCTCTCTCTCTCTCTCTCTCTCTCTCTCTCTCTCTCTCTCTCTCTCTCTCTCTCTCTCTCTCTCTCTCTCTCTCTCTCTCTCTCTCTCTCTCTCTCTCTCTCTCTCTCTCTCTCTCTCTCTCTCTCTCTCTCTCTCTCTCTCTCTCCCCTGCCTATTGCTCCCTTTCCATCTGCCCCACCACGTTTTTTTCTAATCCCTTTTCTTTCCAATTGTATCCGACCAATTACCCGACTGTTCCAAGCCGTCGTGGTTGCTGCTCCACCCCGTCTGCTGATGTGGGGAGGGCTGCAGACTACCACGTCTCCTCCGATACATGTGGAGTGGTGTCAGCCGCTTCTTTTCACCCGCCAGTGAGGACTTTCACCAGGGGGACGTAGCACGTGGGAGGATCACGCTATTCCCTCCAACCAGGTGCCCGGACTAACCAGAGGAGGCACTAGTGCAGTGACCAGGACACAATCCCACGTCCGGCTTCCCACCCGCAGATACAGCCAATTATGTCTGTAGGGACGCCCAACCAAGCCGGAGGTAACACAGGAATTTGAAATAGTGATCCCCGGGTTGGTAGGTAATTGAATAGAACGCTACGCTACCTGGACACCCTGTCCCACCATTGTTGTTGAAAGGAATAATGATAATAGAAACATGAGCATTTGCACAGAATATAGCTCCTATTTTGATTCTGAATTTTGGCATGTTTGATCCAATATAGCAACCAACGCAAATACTGCTATTTCAATCAATGCAATTGGTATTCATGCCCCCCCTTCAAACATACATGCATGCGCTTGCACACACACACACACACACACACACACACACACACACACACACACACACACACACACACACACACACACACACACACACACACACACACACATACGTGTCTCAACTGAAATCAAATTAAACAGCCCATAACCATAATCTATTTCTTCAACTTAAAAGGAGGAACTTGGTAACCTTGTCCTGATGTGGAACACTCATCGAATTAGAAATCAGCACAACAGAAATATGCCAAGTGGATGTCCAGCCATCCTCTATGGAGCTGCATATCCGTATGGTGCAAAGGATCACTTATCCCCTGTTGTGAGGAGGACATTCAGAATTATGAGGAAGAATGCCACAATTGAGCCTATCCATTTGATAAAACTGTTTTTGTGCTTTATTTTGATGGAGAATGAGCTGTGACCCCCTAAGAATGTTGAGGGGGGAGGGGACCTACACCTGAAACTGAGGCAGGAAATACTTGATCTGCTTTAGTGTTAACAGCATTCAAAAGGAAAGCAAAGAAGAAAATAGCTGCAAGCAGCCTATACAAGTGTGCAAGCCAAACCACTTACACTGATGTCTTGACTCATGAACAGGAAAAAATAAGAACTCATGAAAAAAAGAAAAAAATTGCCATAAAATGAATGGGACTTTATGGGCGATTCATGTGAAAATTGAAATATCTGTATCTCTGCCATTTTGTAACTGATCTACAAATGTTTTGTGTCACTGTAAGCGACAGACATTACAATTTCCATATCAGAAACCAAGCCATGTGAGCAACTTTTATGTTCATGTGGTCATGCATGTATCTTACGCCATTTCTACAAATTTTATTTGGCCACAGCACCCATGTTTTTCAACTGATTCAGCTGGGTTGTACAAAAATGCATGACTATGCCCCCTTAAGATACAGCAAGTTTGGTTCAAATTGGTTGGGAAAAAAAACCCTTAGGGAAGAAACTGTTCTGCAAATAATTCTAACTTTTGCTGGTCTATCAGCATGTCGAACTGCATAAAAAGCGAGGTACATGTGGCAGAAGCTGAATACTGGAAAATCATTAATTACAATAGGGTTTAGCCCCTTTTGGACTTGCACTCTAATTAAAAGGGTCTACAATATTTAAGTACCGTATAATCTTTTTGTCTCAGTTGTGGATTTCCAAACAAATATCTTTATAGTACATTTATATTCTCTTGAAATAGTACAATTGTTTGGTTATGGGAGGTCCATATGTGAGGATACATTTGTTACTTTGATTTAACATTTCATGATCGCACATTATTGGAGCAATGTGTGGTGGAGTGGTGGAGTGGTGGAGCAATGCGTGGACCAGCTGAGTTAATCTTATTAACGCTGGGCAGGTAATATAGCATTCACACCTGAGAGAACAGGATAAAACAGGCTCTGTAGAGTTCCTTTACATTTCAACCATTTCATTTTCAGTTTATACAGATTACACACTTATTATTACAATCAAAAGCTATGGTACGTAACAAAAAATACTAGACATAGACAACAGCTAGCAATACAAACAATCAGACTAATTGATGAAATAAGACATGAAAACAACACAATAATTAGACCATCACCCTCCATATTATAACCGCAATAACAATAAAATGTTCAACTTTATTATCATGTGTATTGGAATATAATGAAATTCTTTTGAAAGTCCACATGTTAATTAATATGTAGACTTTACCATAGGGAGATAACTTGGATCCCACAGTTGCAAAATCGCTTAATATGGTTTCAGCATCGTCCTCTCCCAACAAAACCTATAACAGGGCTCCCTCCAGACAGAGAAAACCCATTCATGTCTCCTTGGAGAACATGTCTTGTCATGAGCATGTCATGTCCTTTCCAGTGGGAGAAGCAGTAGAGCATTATAAAGCCAACTTGAAACAGATGTTTGACATTGTCTAGCCAACACTAAGATTGATAACCGTGTACAGTACCACAAAATACTAAGGATTGTCTAATCTGTTTAATTCAGGTGAGGCAGCATGTAGACCCAAGATGCATTGTAGGGGACTAAACTCAGTACGACAGCATGTTATGGATGATACTTGGCTACCAATCTCTCAACATCAGGACCAGTCATCCCAAAGAACTTCCCAGTATTTGTCTGATTCCTTGAATCTGTGTGTCAGATACTTGATTACATTTGTCCCTATGATGAAGTCACCCACCTGACCAGGAACAACTAATAACCGCATAGTCACTTTACATCCATATTCTTCAAGCTGCAGATCACAGTCTCTTAGGATGGACTCTCTTTCTTCCATATATGAGTACAACACCTGATTACAGGGTGTCCGGGTGTCGTAGCGGTCTATTTTGTTGCCTACCAATATGGGGATCGGCGGTTCGAATCCCCGTGTTACCTCTGGCTTGGTTGGACGTCCATACAGACACAATTGGCCGTGTCTGCAGGTGGGAAGCTGGATGTGGGTATGTGTGCTGGTCGCTGCGCTGGCACCTCTTCTGGTTGGTTGGGGCGCCTGTTCAGGGGGGAGGGAGAACTGGGGGGAATAGCGTGATCCTCCCACATGCTACGTTTCCCCAGTGAAACTCCTCACTGTCAGGTGTAAAGAAGCGGCTGGCGACTCCACATTTATCAGCCCCCCCTCAGATCAACAGAGGCCAAGGGGATGGAACAGTGACTACAACAGCTCAGAAGATTGGGGAGAAAAAGGGGGGGATCAAACCCCCCCCCCAAAAAAATAACATCCGATTAGTCTTTCTGAACATCACTGTCCAGGGTGCCAGGAGCAGATGAGCTTCTGTTCAACAGCCTCACTCACATAGCATGCTATAGAACCTGTGTCTAACATGGCATTCACTGTTTCACATCCATTGACAATTGACATCTACAGGTGTGTAAACCAAACATTGCAGCTGAACACTGTGCTCTGAAGGATGACTGTCTGGTGACTGGGAAGAATCCCACAGACTGACTCATATACTGACTGTACATCATTACTGAGGGAGTTATCACTCAGGTCCACACTGCTCCTCTCAAAATGTTGGCTGTCTAGTTTCCCTGATGTGAAGGGGAGGCAGGGACAGAATGGGGTGCAGGAGAGGACGTGTTATGGCATTGATGTTTTATGAGGCCTAACTGGTGGCAGGAAACACAGGCAGTGTAGCTAAACATTGGTGATGGTAGAATGAGAACTGCCACTGCAGATGCTGCAACCTTTAGGCACTGAGATTCTTCTTCGCTGAAATGAGTGGTGTGGCCCGGGGAATCAGGTCTTGTAGGGGCAGTTAAACGACTCAATACCTCACTAAGCATCTCAGCCATCTTGTCCATGCTGCTCTGTATTGAAGCAAGTCCCAAGTTTCGCTGGGGTTGACCCACACTCTTGTTGTGGGACCACAACATAACTACATGTTTGCATTTCTCCACCTCCTGCATGTCATCACATACCACAACAACAGCTTGTCTGGCAGAGCATTCTGCTGCAGGTATACTGGGCCTAGACTTCATCTCCCTGTGGTAATTGTCAAACCGTTCTTGGGTCTCTTTAGCCATCCAGCTGTCAGCTAACATGCTTTGAATACAAAATAGTAGAAAGGCTCATTACAATGTCTCACAAACATCATAGCCACCTCTTTGTTGAGGTTCTCCATGCCTTTCCCCTAATGCTGAAGACACTCCTCCACTATATCAGCTGCTTTATTCAGACACATTCAGTAATTGACAGGACTCTCATGAGCTCTGGCAAGCGTGCTGTAGAAAGCAACAAGAGGCATGCAGGAGTACCTCATACAAGTCACTGAAATGTTACTTTAGGTTAGCATAGACTGTGTTAGGTTGCTACTCAACACTAAGTGATGGGTAACTGTGTATCCCTATCCTCACTACATCCCTGACTCTTCTCATCAGCTCGCCCTTAATCTCATTAGAGTGGTCTGCCATGTTAACACTCATCTTTTTCAGATACATTGACATCAGGTCGACCCATTCATGGACAGAGCATTTTTGATTGCCTCACCGTGGAAGATGTGGGTTCTTTGCCATTCCTCTCTGTATTTAATCCATCCTAGCTGTGTAGCTAGGAGCAGTGGGCAGCCACCATGCACTGGCTGTGGACCAACTCCAGTTAGTCTTGCCATGCCCCTTGGTCAGGAGCACAGACAGGAGTATTAACCCTAATATGCATGTCTTTTTGATGGTGGGGGAAACCGAAGCACCCAGAGAAAACCCACCGCAGACACAGGGAGAACATGCAAACTCCACACAGAGGACTATCTGGGATGACCCCCAAGGGTGGACAACCCCAGGGTTCGAACCCAGGACCTGCTTGCTGTGAGGCAACAGCGCTAACCACTGGGCCACAGTGCCACCACCATGTCGCCTTAGGCAGTGTAAACCAGTGGTGATTCCATATGTGGCGGGAGTGTCGGAAAAGCTGAGACGTATATTTTCCAAACATCACCTCTCAGTTGCTTTCAAACCCCAAAACACACTGTGCCAGAAGTTGGCCCATTGCAAGGAGCGGGTCTCCTGGCACAAACAGTGCAATATTGTGTATGCTGTTAAGTGCCAGGAGGCTTGGCGTGACATATAGATTGGGGAAACTAAACAGATGCTGGCCAAGAGAATAGCACAAGACAGGATATCTAACATGTCAGGCCAGGACTCCACAGTCTACACCCATCTAAAGGTCAGTGGCCACTCTTTCAAAGATGAGGCTGTGCACATCCTTGATAGGAAGGAACACTGGTTAGAACGGGGAGTCAAAGAGGCCATCTATGTTAAGAGAGAACGACCATCCTTGAACCAGGGCGGGGAGCTGCTGTGATTGCAAACATTCTCAAATCCTCTGTGAATAATACACATGGCCATTGAAACTCTAGTTAATGGCCACAACCATATTTGCATATGAAACTGGTCATTGGATTTGGTCGTTATGCAACTGTAATGTTCATAAGGGTGGGGATACCTGCAGTCAGTATAGACTAAAAAGATCACTTAGATGAGTGATGAAACTTATCTGTCAATAAACATTGTATCTAGATGAACTGAATCAACCTTTCTACTACCACGTTCTGCTGCTCCTGTTAGGGATCACCACAGCAGATCATCCGTTTCCATCTCGTCCTGTCTTCTGCATCTTCCTCTGTCATATCAGCCACCTGCATGTCCTCCCTCACCACATCCATAAACCTCCTCTTTGGCCTTCCTCTTTTCCTCTTGCCTGGCAGCTCCATATTCAGCATCCTTCTTCCAATATACCCAGCATCTCTCCACTGCTCATGTCCAAACCATCTCAATCTTGCCTCTCTTGCTTTGTCTCTAAGATGAGCTGTGCCTCTAATATAATCATTCCTAATCACATCCTTCTTCATCGCTACCAATGAAACTCTTAGCATCTTCAACTCTGCCACCTCCAGCTCCACCTCCTGTTTTTTCATCAGTGCCACTGTCTCCAAACCATATAACATAGCTGGTCTCACAACCAGTGTTGTAGTACTCACGTCCAGGACTCAGACTCAGGTCCGACTCGAGTCGGACTCGTGACTCGACTTGGTCTTAAGCACCGATGACTCGGACTCGGACTTGGACTTGAGCATTGGCTGCATTCGGACTCGGAAGCTGGAGATGAGGACTCGGACTTGTTAATTGATAAAGACTGTTCCTTGTTTTTGTTAGTTTTTTTTTGTAATAGGCCCTAATAATTTGACATACGATATTGTGATATTGGTGAGGTTAATTGAATAACTTAGTATTAAAAAAAATGTAAAATAAAAATCACAGAGCTATTTTCAGTACATACCACAGCTGAAATCGGCAGCAAGCAAAAGAAAGAAGAAGAAGAAAGAAGTCCACTTTATTTTGTCATTGTACCTTACAATGAATTGTATTGTTCTCTGCATTTAACCCATCCTATTGTATTGGAGCAGTGGGCAGCTGCAGCGCCCGGGTTAAAATTAACTCTCAGGATGTACTACATTTCACCGACCATATTAACTCTGTGGACAACTACATCAAGTTCACCAAGGAGGATTTGAAAAATGACAGGTTAGTCTTCTTAGACTGTGAAATTACAATTCATGATGGGTTTGGTTGTTGACATTTACCACAAACTAACACACACTGATCAGTACTTAAGGTTTGACTCTCATCATCCACTGGAGCACAAACTTTGAGTCATCAGGACGTTGTACCATAGAGCTGGCAACGTCCCCACTGACACAGCGGTCAGGGAAGGGGATAAATCCTACACTAAACAGGCCATGGTTAAGTGTGGTTATCCTAACTGGGTGATAGTCAAATCTAAGAAGATGCCCAAACAGTGCACCAGCCGATCAAAGAGAGGAGCAGGACAACAGCTGTCTAAGCGTTAAACCAGTGGTGATTCTGTATGTGGCCAGAGTGTCAGAATAGCTGAGACGCGTATTTTCCAAACACCACATCTCAGTTGCTTCCAAACCCCAAAACATGCTGTGCCAGAAGTTGGCCCATCGCAAGGATCGGGTCCCCCGGCACAAACAGTGCAATATAGTGTATGCTGTTAAGTGCCAGGAGGCTTGCCGTGACTTGTACATTGGGGAAACCAAACAGACGCTGGCCATGAGGATGGCATAACACAGGAGAGCTAACATCTCAGGCCAAGACTCCGTGGTCTACACCCACCTACAGGCCAGTGGCCACCCTCTCAAGGATGAGGCTGTGCACATCCTTGATAGGGAGGAATGCTGGTTTGAATGGGGAGTGAAAGAGGCCATCTATGTGACTAGGGAATGACCATCCCTTAACCGAGGGCAGGGTGGGGGGGCTAAGAGTACATCTTCCTGTAATTGCAACTATTCCCCCATCCTCTGTGAATAGTATATATTGTCATTGTCACTCTAGTTAATGGTCACGCCTATTTGCCTATGAAACCAATCTCTGGTTTCGGTCATTATGCAACTGTGCTGTTTACAAGGTTGCGGGATACCTGCAGTCAGCTGAGACTGACAAAGTCACTTGGATGAGTGATGAAACGTTTCTCTCAATAGGTGTTGTATCCAGATGAACTGATTCACCTTTCTGTGTATGTATGTACCGATTTGTAAAACGTGCTACTGGCCCTCATTGGATAGTATTAAAATAAATTGTTGAAATAAATAGTACTGGTTTGGGTACTTTTGAGAAAATTATTGGCCGTTGCTAATGACATACTAGGTTATTCATATACTTACTTACATAAGGAACATCTATTCATGCTACAATGTATGAGTCTGTAATTATATTAACCATGATCTATTCATAACCATGCTCTATTCATAACAGAGACTTTATTAAAATGGAGTTAGTACCTTTTAGAAAAACGTTTAACCTGTCAAAACTCCCCTACTGTCCTGTCTGTGAAGATTCATAGTCATCCTGGACCCCCTACTATCATGATTTGCATTTGTATAGCGCACAGCATTTTCATTTACATGTGAAATTCTCCCCTAGACCCAGGGGCTGGGGGGTCAACTGCCAAGCTTCTCTCAGCTTGTAAAACTTCCTATTTTCCTTACTAGAATTTGTCTTGTTATGACGTTGTTTTGATTATTTGTATCAGCTGGTTGATAATCAACGGCAGATACCTGGCTGCTGTTTAATATGGGTCACACTCACATAACTTTTCTTATTTTAGAGTGTTTGGGGTAGGCCAATGAAAACAATTAAAATGAAAGCATTTACGCCTTAATTCCACCATCCTTTATACTAAGCAGGAGCTTATATGCTCTATGCATTTGTGGGCTAAAATGTAAAATTAAATGTAATTGTGGTCTGTTATACTGAGGAAAATTCTCATTAATTCACAGTCGGCGAGTGGGGAGCTTGGGAAGCAATAGTAAATGCATGTGTGTCTATAGAGATAAGCCAGTATACCCCCAGCCCAACGCCCATCAACCATAGTCACAGAGTCAAAGTCACAGAGAAGAAGAAGAAGAGTTAGAGATCATGTGGTCCTGGGCATGAGCAAGACACATGGCGCGCCTGGATGGAGATGATTGTCATGTTAAATTAGATCAGTGGGTGGGTGATCGAAACAAACATGTGCAACATCCAATCAGTGCTATCATATAGTGCAACTCATACAGATGTGAAACTCTTAACCACTTAACCACTAACATTCAATTTGGATTTAAAAATAAATATAGTGCATTTATATATATATATATATATATATATATATATATATATATATATATATATATATATATATATTTGCACTGAAGGAAGTTGTGTAAGTACAGAAGACGTAACACTATAATATTTAATGGTTTCCTTGATGTGTCCAAAAACGTTTGACTGAGTCAATCATAGCGAATTGTTTTTTAAACTGCACGAGCGAGGGTTGCCCCATAATTGATAAGGTTTTTGCACTTTTGATATTCACTTCAAACCAGCAAGCTAGATGAGATTAGAATATCTGCACCCTTCCTAGTGAGCAATGGGGTCCGACAAGGTGGAATACTGTCACCTCCATCCATCCATTATCCAAGCCGCTTATCTGAATTTGGGTTGCAGGGATGCTGGAGCCCATTCCAGCAGTCACTGGGGGGCAGGCAGAGAGACACCCTGGACAGGCCACCAGTCCATCACAGGGCCGACACATTCACACCTAGGGACAATTTAGTAAGGCTGGTTCACCTGATCTACATGTCTTTGGACTGTGGAAGGAAACCGGAGCACCCAGAGGAATCCCACACAGACACGGGGAGAACATGCAAACTCCACACAGCGGATGATCTTGGACGACCCCCAAGGTTGGAGTACCCCGGGTTTCAAACCCAGGACCTTCTTGCTGTGAGGCAACTGTGCTAACCACTGTGCCACTGTGCCACCCATACCCGTTCTCTTCAATCCGTTTATGGATGATCATTTTACAACACTAGGTTAAAACTCATAGTACATGACTGGACCACGACGACATTTAGAAAGCGGCTGTTTTTGCACATAGATAGATAAAAAGCAGATGTTTTGAAATTCGTTCCATGAACAACGTCTATACTGGACAGCAGTTTGCAAACCCTGATTATACAGTTAAAGAGCATTAATTTATTATTTGTATGAATTATACCTGGTGACAATCACTGCTGCCATGATCATTTATGTGCTTCAATTACCACCAACTCTCTGAACACCAACTCTCTAAAGACACTAATAATTTTCATTCTGCGTGTGGCTAATAGTGCTGGTGTTTGTGAATTGGACTTTTTTTGCAATGAGGTGTTGTATAGTAAAATCCATGAGCATCAATATATTATGTTTGTTAGCATGCAAACCACTCCACGGAGTCACGGCCAATAGGGAAACTCTCACTTCCATGTTTACCATGGTCGGTCAAGCAATCGCGTAAGGAACCGTTGTTGGTCACCTGATGCAGTGGCCCTATCATGTCAAATTGATCTCTCAGTCAGTCACACCAAATATGATCACTCAGTTAGTCATGAACATACACGTTTGTAGGGCTGGCCCCACTGACCAGTCCAGATGAACAATAACATTTTATCTCAGAACTTGTATACTGGTGTAATGCAGTAGAAAGATGGGCAACATAATTAGGAATGGCCAAAACACAATTACATGCGTGCGTGCGTGCGTGCGTGTGTGTGTGTGTGTGTGTGTGCCAGTGACTATGTGCTAGGTTTAGAAGTCATGCTGTGGCTGGATGCTTGGCTAGGTTTAATTACACAGATGCAGGCTGCTTACTTTGCACTTGTACAACAAATTTCCAATTTCTTTAAGGTCAGTCATGGCTGTAAAGTCTTGACTTCTACTACCTGCTGTGCGCTCTCTACCTCTCTCTCTGTGTGTGTGTGTGTGTGTGTGTGTGTGTGTGTGTGTGTGTGTGTGTGTGTGTGTGTGTGTGTGTGTGTGTGTGTGTGTAAAACTGAAGAGCATGTGGGAAGAGGGGGTCTGTCCGTGGACTGAAAGAGGGGCATAACATCAGGGGGCGTAACTTGAAGTTGTTGAAATCACACAGAAACACACAAGAGGTCAAGATTAGATGTTGTCAGCTAGATGGCAGATCGTGTAGAGACAACGGTAAGTCTATTTTCCCAAGATAACCATTTAAATTGAAGTGTATAAGTCATTTTTCATGCAGTCTACTACCACCCACTACCACTACTACTACTACTACTACTACTACTACTGCTATATTCGGCTGCTCCTGTTGGAGGGGGGGTGACACAGCGGATCGCCCGTTTCCATTTCTTCCTGTCCTCTGCATCTTCCTCTGTGACACCAGCCACCTGCATGTCCTCTCTCACCACATCCATAAACCTCCTCTTTGGCCTTTCTTCTTTTCCTCTTCCCTGGCAGCTCCATATTCATCATCCTTCACCCAATATACCCAGCATCTCTCCTCCACACATGTCCAAGCCATTTCAAAAACGCTAAACTGCAACCGCAGGCTGTAGAGGGGTAGCGCCTTACCTCAGCAAGGGCCCTTTGGCTAAGGACGACATCCCTACTGATAGATCTGATCCTCCTGCATGCCTGTATGGTATTTCCCATGGTGCCCAGTCCAGCCAACACATTGGGATAGGAGAAGGGAACTCTGATTTCAAATCCACCCGCTGCCTTGTGGGTTGATGCCTCTTTAGACAAAGGCTAGGAGAAGGTAACTCTGAATTCAATATCCCCGGGCACAGTCTACCCAGCTGTCAGTACCTGGAAAGGGTAAACCATTCCCCAGGCGCTACACGATGGCTGCCCACTGCTCCTAGCTACACAGCTAGGATGGGTTAAACGCAGAGAGTGAACTTCATTGTATGTATGCACAAATGACAAATAAAGTGTATTCTATTCTATTCTTGCCTCTCTTGCTTTTTCTCCAAACCGTCCAACCTTTCATTCCTCTTCTCTCCAGTGCATACTTAAACCTCTCTGGGCTCTCCTCAACCTGCACCCTATTCTTGCTACAGATCACAATGCCATCCGCAAACATCATAGTCCACGGTGACTCCTGCTTGATCTCGTCCGTCAACCTGTCCATAACTATTGCAAACTAGAAAGGGCCCAGAGCCGATCCTTGATGTAATTCCACCTCCACCTTGAACCCATCTGTCATTCCAACCGCACACCTCACCATTGTTACACTTCCCTCATACAGATTCTGCACCACTCCTACATATTTCTCTGCAACTCCCGGCTTCCTCATACAATACCACACCTCTTCTCTCAGCACCCTGTCACATGCTTTCTCTAAATCTGCAAAGACACAATGTACTGGCCTTCTCTATACTTCTCAATCAACATTCTCAAAGCAAACATCACATCTGTAGTGCTCTTTCCTGGCATGAAACCATACTGCTGCTCGCTAATCATCACCTCTCCTCTTAACCTAGCTTTGATTACTCTTTCCCATATCTTCATGCTGTGGCTGATCAACTGTATACCTCTGTAGTTGCTAAAGTTCTGCACATCACTCTTATTCTTGAAAATCTGCACCAGTATGATTATTCTCCACTCCTCAGACATCCTCTCACTTTCCAAGGTTGTGTTAAACAATCTAGTTAAAAACCTCACTGTCATCTCTCCTAAACATCTCCATGCCTCCACAGGTATGTCATCTGGACCAACTGCCTTTCCACTCTTCATCCTCTTCATAGCTGCCCTCACTTTCTCCTTGCAAATCCATCACACTTCCTGATTCACTATGCCCATATCATCCAACCTTCTCTCTCTCATGTAAAAATAAGTAATTTTTCATAAAGTAGTAACACATTACATTACAGTCATTTAGCTGACCCTTTTATCCAAAGCGACTTACAATAAGTGCATTTAACGTAGGAAATCAGGAGAACTACTAGTCATCAGAGGTCATAAGTGCATCTAAACAAGCATCTAAGAGCAAAACCAGTGCTAAAGTAAAAGTGCAAGAAAGATAATTTTTTCTTTTAATGAGCGAATACAATAAGTGCTAAGAACAAGTAACAGGGTAGTAGTTCTTAAAGAGGTGAGTTTTCAACCTGCACTGAAAGATGGGCAGCGACGCCGCTGTCTTGACATCAGTGGGAAGTTCATTCCACCACTGTGGGGCCAGGACAGAAAAGAGCCGTGACCGGGTCGATCGGCAGCAGGGGCCTCTGAGCGACGGGGCAACCAGGCGTCCCGAGGCAGCGGAGTGAAGTGGTCGTACAGGGGTGTATGGCTTGACCATGGCCTTGAGATAGGAAGTAGATGTTTCACTGCCCTGTAGGCTAACACCAGAGTCTTAAACTGGATGCGAGCAGCTACTTGGAGCCAGTGTAGGGACATGAGAAGGGTAGTTGTGTGGGAGAACTTAGGGCGGTTGAACACCAGACGAGCTGCAGCTTTCTGAACAAGCTCCAGAGGTATGATGGCCGACGCCGCGGCGCCAGCAAGGAGGGAGTTGCCGTAGTCCAGCCGGGAGATGACCAGAGCCTGGATGAGCACCTGTGCCATCTCGTCGGTGAGGAATGGGCAAATCCTCCTGATGTTATAGAGGAGAAATATGCAGGAGCGAGCAACCGATGCAACATTTTCAGCAAACGACAGTTGGTCATCCAGGATCACACCCATATTCGTCACACTTCGAGTTGGCGTCACCACAGTGTTGTCAATGGTGATGGCCAGGTCTCGGTGCGGGCAACCTTTCCCCGGGAGGAACATCAGCTCTGTCTTGTCAAGGTTGAGCTTCAGGTGGTGTCGTCAAGCACGCAGCAATGCATGTCTCTACTTGTGTGTCAGAGGGAAGAAAGGACAAGATCAGCTGGGTGCCATCGGCATAACAATGGTAAGAGAAGTCATGCAAGTGAATAACAGAACCCATGGATGTTGTTTACAGGGAGAAAATATTTGCATATTGGCATTGTTACCACAGTTGACAATGTATTAACACTTAGCCTACCTTGCTTGGTGTTGTTATTAAAGTAAGCAATAATTTTATGTTCTGGCGGGATAATAACTATTGGTGGGCAAAAAGAGCAAAATAAGCTAATCATGAATTCATCGTAACATTGCCTAGGTACACATGTCGAACTGAAATGTAAAACAAAATTCGTTTAGCTGTAACTTTACCTAATGAAATAATACGGGATGAATTTGGATAGATGATGTTAGTGGTTGGCTGAACTGAGGTTTAAGATGTGTGGTATTAACTGTAGTTAAGGTTACAACATTAGGGCAATTTGGGAGCTCTATCTGTGACATGCAATTTCTGTGCTTGTTTTTACATATCCCACACATAAAAAGTGAAAATTAACTTTGGGCTTGTCAATATGTCTCACTGAATGTCCCACAGATGCTAGCAACACAAATAGATGGCCCGTGGAGAGTTCACCTGCCATTATTAAAAAGTAAAATGTGTGTTGTATACAATGATGTGCGGTGAGGTCAGTGGCTGGGTAGGTAGTGGGCATTCACAAATCCAAATTACATCCTTTTGTGTTCTCATGTTTTATAACAATCTGATCCTTCTTCATTCTTTCAACTGCCAAAATATTACAGAATATTGTGCCCCCCTGGCTGAACTACAGTCCAAATGAAAACCTAAACAAGAATATTTTCAAAATATATACATGAAGTATATTTTTCTTGTTTTATATGGTTTTTGACAGCTGTGAAATAAATAAGTAACATCGTTTCCTTTCCTTAGAGCTCCCAAACCATTCTGGATTTTATTGCAGTCACTACAAACAGCAGTTATGAGGTACTATTTGTAAATATTGTAGAAACCTTTCCTGAAAAGAAGAACAGTGATGTTCAGTGTTCTGGAAAAGGCTGAGGAAACTTTAAGATGTGTCACCAACAACTGGTCTTTCTCTGCAATGATGATTAAGAGCTGCACATAGTTTCTCCAATTTGATGAGCCGGTATTTTCCTTGTTTCCCCTGAAGGCTAATTCCTGTTTCCCTGAGTAGCACGTATCAAGTCCTTCATAATCTCACGATTTTCCCTCACCTTCACGTTGTGCATGGAGAGTTGCTGTTTGTTAGCCTCGTTTAAAGCTGGGTTGATCAGAGTGCAGTTTCCAAATGTTTTCAATGCTATTTGATGTTGAATGTGTGAACTGGATTGCTCGTGCTTGACTAGTGCTACAGGCAGGTTGTTCAGGTCACAGTAGCCGGCACCTATCCATACATTGTCCCACTCTCTGGAAAGCAGCAAACAAGGGAACAAGGGGCAGCTTGCTGGTGGTAGCATCAGAGTCGCATAGCCGCTCTTTCCTTATGTACCACTCCAGCTGGAATGATCAGATGATTTTCTGCCCTTTACACTGGTGGAGGTCAAGGAGAGCTGGTGTAGGCATGCCTTGCTTGACGACAGGTAATTTTTGCTGGTAATCCAGTTTATTGAAACTCTGAAGACATACAATGGTTGACATCACTGATTTCACTCTGAAGTGTAGCTAAACTGCTCAAATTCAAATGAGCTAACTTGCTTTATTGATAGCACAAATATCTATGACACTCCCAGCTTCTCACAGGACAATGTGCCCCAGGAGGTCAAAAGAAAAGGTATAGGGATAACATCCAAGTAAACATAAAAAAATGCCACATAGACCCTAAGACCTGGGAGGACACAGCAACCAACAGGGCAACCTGGAGAAAACTTGTCCGGGAAGAAGCTGCACTATATAATAATGATCTCCGCCGTGCTGCAGTAGACAAGCGCAGACTCAGAAAGGAGTAGTTTCCACCAAAAAGGCCCAAACCAATCCCACAACTACCACTGCCCACCCCTGCCCACACTGCACCAAAATATGCGGCTCCAGGATTGGCCTCTTCACCCACCTGAAGACCCACAAGGACCAAGAAGGAGGACAGCCATACTCGACCCCGAGTGACCACCAATGATCTATGACATTGTGGCAATTTAGCACCTTAATGGCTCTGATTGGCTCGCACTCCCGCCATAAGCAGTGCCTTTCCTCATCCGTTGATTTCACCTTAAGCTACGCAGTATGCATGTGAAAACTCCGAAATACACAATGGTTAAAGGCAATCCTGAAAAAAGCAGAACTTACCCTTCCCATTGAAAAAGGTAGGTGATATTGTGTGCTATACAGCGTGGCACTCTTAGAAGTCTGAGGACTTAAAAAGGACAAGGACATAAAAATATTATTAAACATATATACATTAAAAATACAGCATATTTGTAACTAAAGTGAGATTTTGGTATGTTGTTATGAAACTGGTGTATGGTTATTTTGATTAAATTATCACAGGGTAGATAGACACTGCCTACCCTGCCTACCCTGACCGCACATCATTGGTTGTACATAAATGTCACCTAATTGATTTTTTTTGTAAAAGTTTACCATGGTGTTTTATCTGTAATTTTTGTGCCGCTGTGGTGCCTTTGAATCAAGGTTGGATTACGGACTGGATATGCCAGGTGAGTGCCCCGGGGCCCCAGACCACGAGGGACCCCACAAGGTCAACAGTATTGTGTTCGCGTAAAGTAGGGATCCCCAATCATACCCTACAAGGGACACTTGTTCCATGCAGGGCCCAAGCTAGTCTCTATTGACGTGGGAGCCCCAAGCTACAGTCTCTACTGTTGCAAGGCCCCAAGCTACAAAGTCTCTGTTGATGCAGGGCCCCAAGCTACAGTCTCTACTGATGCAGGGCCTCAAGCTTCATTGTTTCATTGTGTATAGTTAAAATAAATGCTTGCTAGAATACCCATACTGAAAAATAATTAAACAGATAGTTTTACTAAAATATGCCCATATTTCACTAAATTATTTGCTTTCATGTTGGTAAGCCGTTGTAAGTGGGAAGAAGGCTTCTTAATATGTTTGCGATGCTGTGAGCTGCTATTCTCATCTCTGTTTGTTTTGTGATTCAAAATTGTGTTGTACTTTGTAGTCGCCATCCGAATTCCATGCAGATTGGCATATCATCGACAATCATGCTGGGTATTTGCATTAGTTTTACATTTAACAATGTTTAGTACTGTTTGCATAGCCTATCTGATGGGGGGGGGGTAATGGACGTGTGTGCCCTGGGGCCCCTTGATGGGTTAATCCGGCAAGGTTTTGAATGCATGAATGATGATTTATTTCAAACATGTGAATAAGCAGGATATAACATACAGACAAGACATTGCTAATAATCTGAAGTGATAAATATATCCACACATCAAACTCAGCGAACAAATCTCTGTATGCATCAGATTATTTGTTACATGTTCAAGATTCAAGATTCTTTATTTGTTACGTCTCATTATACAAGTACAAGAGAATAACATTCTTGTGTGTTCGAAAAGGAGTAGGAGGAAGTATATATCCTTTTTTCCTACCTCTTGTCATCTAATTTTAAGTGAATTCAGTTGCTATACATTTCAAATTAAATTATATTTTTTTAATGACATATTTATTTATTTATTTTGAATGACAATCTACATTTGCCCTTTGTCTGTTTGGGCCAAAGTGATGATTCAAGTCAAGGTTCTAGTGCTAAAATTATTTTTAACATAATATATTAATTATTTCTAAAACACTGGACTATTTTTTGTTTTGTTTTAGGTGATAAGTGTTTATTTTAATTTCACATTTATCTTGCAGTGGTGGTAAATTGTCTTACTGTGGTGGCTGACCACTGCTAAATGAATACCGAGGAAAAACTGCTACCAGACATTTTCACATCCATCCATACATTATCCAAACCGCTTTTCCTGCTCTCAGGGTTGCGGCTATGCTGGAGCCTATCCCAGCAGTCAATGGGCGGCGGGCGGGGAGACACCCTGGACAGGCTGCCAGGCCATCACAGTGTTGACGTGCAGGCGCGCGCGCACACACACACACACACACATGTAGGGAAAATTTAGTATTGCCGATTCACCTGACCTAAATGTCTTTAGACTGTGGGAGGAAACCGGAGCACCCGAAGGAAACCCACACAGACACGGAGAGAACATGCAAAATTTAACATAAAAAAGGGAAAAAAAATCTGAACCTACATTTACCACATGAACCCTTCTGTTCTTTTGTCATCAGGTGTGGTGAACTGGAAAACATTTCCATAGGAGCATAGAAGGGCCTACAGAACCCTGTAGAGGTGAAGACTACAAGGGATGTGGACAGACAGGAACACTGCACACATTCTACTCTGAAAATCATCTTGCAAGATACTGCACCGTTGACATTTTTTATTTGGCTGGAGGAACTTTCAGAAAAAAAAATCATTCTGTTCTCTGAAGCTAGTTCTTACATTTGCCTCATTCACAGTCATTTACATATACTTTGGCTAATTACCCTTTTGAGCTTGTGTGCATAATTTTGACAACATAGCAGGAAGAGCATGAGTGTTAAGTATTACAAATTTTGACATTGACAAATTGTACACTCATTCATTATGTGCAGTAAATTTCTCATTATAGCCCACAGGTACATTTACACTGCAAACGCCAGTAACTTCAATGTGTGACTGTGCTAGCAATGAATATTTATCTTCTTTAAAGAAGAAGACGTACCCTGCTGTCCACAGTGGGCATACTCATCCAGATACTCATGGTCATTTGGACACTTAATCCAAACAACACTTCCAGTTATTTAGTGCTTTGCAATGGGGAAACTCCACTCACACTGCTCTGCACAGTTTTTCCTTTCTTCTTTTGCACCTGCTGAGAAGAATTTTAGGTGTGCGGACACTTCAACTCACCAGTACTCAATGTGGTGAAATGACATACAGAACAAAAGAAAAAAAAAAGAGCCCAGCTAGATTTGCATTGATTAATCATGAAGTCATCATATTGCTTAAGCAGCTGGTGAGCTGGAAAAAAAACTTTTAAAACTGTCTCCCTTTGTTTAATGATTTGATGAATAATTACCACCATTTTAAATAGAGAAAAAAATATTACAGAAATAATGATTTGATGAATAATTACCACCACTGCACATAGAGTAAAAGATATTATAAATTGTATCAATTTAATGTTGTGATACAACTATCATTTGCAAAAATCCCTTCTTTAATCACTTGCTGTTTTAATCTGTCAATTAATGGTTATACTCTTCATTATTTATGCAAATTCTGTTTTAAATGCTCATTGGACATCATATGTTAGTCTGTGTTTTAAATACTTTGTAATCAAAGTTAATTTTTCCTTCACAATTTTTTTTCCTTTTAGTAGCTAATCAAAATAGATTTGAACACATAGAAGAAAACAAGAACACCCCAATGAGAAAGCCAGAATGACCTCGGAAGGTCTGAAACCTTAAGAAAGAAGGGGTCATAACGTAAAGTGGGTGTAACTTGTAGTCAAAAGGGGGCTTTTATTTCTCTTTTTTTCCCCCTTTTTCCCCCCAAACGAATTTGGCCTATTATCCCACTCTTTACATTTGGAGTCGCCAGCCGCTTCTTTTCACTTGACTGAGGAGTTTCGCCAGGAGGACATAGCATGTGGGAGGATCACATTATTCCCCCCCCCCCCCGAGTTCCCCCTCACCCCCATACAGACGCTCCAACCGACCAGAGGAGGTGCTAGTGCAGTGACCGGGACACGTACCCACATCCGGCTTCCCACTTGCAGACACGGCCAATTGTGTCTGTAGGGACGCCCGACCAAGCGGTGATCCCTGTGTTGGTAGGCAACAGAATAGACCACCACGCCACGCAGATGTCTGTCAGAAGGGGGCTTAACTTGAACTTGTAACTTACCCTCTACTGAAATGGGGAGGGTGGCTATTGATTGTCAGGGCAAAAATAGAGAGCTTTCTTTCTGATTTGTTAACATATATGGCCCAAATCAAGGAACAGAAAGAGTGGATTTTTTTCACCCTGCTAAAAAATGAGCTGACAAATTACCTTCAGGATCCATTTATCATTGGTGGGGATTTCAACAGCACTCTAGACATTACTGTGGACAGGATAAGAGAGGAACCCTGTCCACAGTCATCTCGGAGTGTTATCAGTATTATCACACACTAGGGCTGGGCGTTATGGCCTATAAATAATGTTGCTGTATTTTTAGGCTATATCGTGGTACACGACATATATCTCGATATTTTGAAATCTCCTGTAAAGCACTTCATAAATCCTCGATTTAACCCTTTAATGCATACAATCATGCCAGAATGATGATTCTAGTAGTCCTGCAACATAGGTTTGCATTAAAAAAATCTTGTATTGGTTTCTATTTGAACAATTTTAAACTTGCATGGAAAAAGGGGGAAATCACAGCCATGTTAAATTTAACAAAACAGTATTTATTCAAATCAGACAACTGCACATATAGGCTTTTAACAGCTGTTAAATGAAAATAAATAATGGCATGGGTATGCAGACATGTAGAGAGGGTGTTCTTAATTTTCAGTGGGTGGCATTCCAAATTTGTAGTACTGCTACCTTTTGTGGCAATGGCTTTGCTGCATATTTTGCAGATAATTGTTGTTCAACATCTCTCTTGCGATATACAAACCACTGCCAGATGATGGATCCAGTGCTGATTCTTTTCGGAACCAATTTATCCGCCTCCACCTTCTATTACCATTTCTGAACTCAACACATATAAACTCGCTTTGGCACGTCGCTTATTTCACTTTCTCAAGGCTCTTTCCCTGTTCCCTCTAGATACAAAAACACATGCCTCACCTATATAGGGTAGACCGGGGCTTCTTGTCACACGGGTAAGTTGTCATATTGTTAATATTTTTACCGTCAGAGGATGCTACATAAAAGTTGAATACTACTTTTGTGCATCTACTTGGTCTGATGTCATATCCTGTCCGGGAAAAGCGAAGCACACTATTAACTGAGGTGAGCGCTGCTATACCATTTTTTCCATTCTAAAGTAAAAAAAATAATTTGAAATGTTTTGTAATAATATTCTAGTTAAAAATATTCACAATTATTCATTTGTACTTGTAGAGGAGAGAATTAAGTGTATTGTTATAATTTTGCTAATGTCCTGCTTTAAGCTAACTTTAAGCTACAGCAAACATTAGCAAACATTAGCAAACGGCAGTTTGGGGCAACTTGTCTCAGTAATTTTGGGGTGAGTTATCTCATTACATTACAGTCATTTAGCCAACGCTTTTATCCAAAGTGACTTACAATAAGTGCATTTAACATAGGGAATCAGAAGAACTACTAGTCATCAGAGGTCGTAAGTGCATCTTCTCTCTAAACAAGCATCTAAGAGCAAAACCGGTGTCAAAGTAAAAGCGTAAGAAAGATTTACTTATTATTTTTTTTAAATGAGTGAATACAATAAGTGCTAAGAGCAAGTAACAGGGTAATAGTTCTTGAAGAGGTGCATTTTAACCTGCGCTGAAAGATGGGCAGTGACTCCGCTGTCCTGACATCAGTGGGGAGTTTATTCCACCACTGTGGGGCCAGGACAGAAAAGAGCCATGACCGGGTCGATCGGCAGCAGGGGCCTCTGAGCGACGGGGCAACCAGGCGTCCCGAGGCAGCAGAGCGAAGTGGTCAGACGGGGGTGTAGGGCTTGACCATGGCCTTGAGATAGGAAGTAGCTGTTCCCTTCACTGCCCTGTTGGCTAGCAACAGAGTCTTAAACTGGATGCGAGCAGCTACTGGGAGCCAGTGTAGGGACATGAGAAGGGTAGTTGTGTGGGAGAACTTAGGGCAGTTGAACACCAGATGAGCTGCAGCTTTCTGAACAAGCTCCAGAGGTCTGATGGCCGACGCTGGGGCGCCAGCAAGGAGGGAGTTGCCGTAGTCCAGCTGGGAGATGACCAGAGCCTGGATGAGCACCTGTGCCATCTCATCGGTGAGGAATGGGCGAATCCTCCTGATGTTATAGAAGAGAAATATGCAGTTGCGAGCAACCGATGCAACATTTGCAGCAAATGACAGTACGTTATCCAGGATCACACCCATATTCCTCGCAGTCCGAGTTGGCGTCACCACGGTGTTGTCAATGGTGATGGCCAGGTCTCGGTACTTGCAACCTTTCCCCGGGAGGAACATCAGCTGTCTTGTCAATCAGATTGAGCTTCAGGTGGTGTGTTGCCATCCACTCCAAGATTTCAGTCAAGCATGCATCAATGTGTGTCTCTACTTGTGTGTCAGAGGGAGGGAAGGACAAGATCAGCCTGGTGTCATCGGCATAACGATGGTAAGAGAAGTCACACGAGCAAATAACAGAACCCAGGGATGTCATGTACAGGGAAAAAAGGAGAGGACCCAGAACCGCACCATATGTGACAACTTGCTCCAAAATTACATGTGACACATGTGACAACTTGCTCCAAGATCACTGAGACAAGTTGCCAGTATACAGACAAAGAGTCTGCTTGTCAACTGTTGTCAAATGTAAATTTGAATTTGGTGAATGTGTTTTTAAAGAAAGAACAAACGGAAGGCAGGAAAGAAGGAAGAGAGAAGAGATGGTCAGGAATTATAAAATAAAAACAGAAAATGGCAGCACACCACCTGATGTGATGCTAAGGGCAGTGAGGCAGGTGAAGTTGGCAAATAAATCAATCAAGGTTACAGCAAAGGATTATAACATTAACTACTGTATGCTGGCTTGATACTCTAAGATATTCATCACAGCTGAAACAGAAAGTCAGACAGCCATCCCAACGACAGTGGTTGGGTATAAATCTCCACGGCAGGATTTTAGCCTAGACTTGGAGCTTGAGCAGTTGCTACCTTGTGACATCACCTGACATCTATTTTGTTTTGTCACCAACTGAGGTGAGAAAGCTGTGGCACGGGAGCTGCAGTTTCCATCGGGCTGGGCTGAAAAATAAAAAGCCAGCAGCGAGTGGTTTACACGCTACTTAAAGTGGCACCCTACACACTCTCTCAGAAAGCCAGCAGCAACTAGCCTTGCCAGGGCAAGTGCCTTTAACAAGGAGAATGGTCAAGTCTTTGACAATCTGGAGAAGGTGCTAGGTAGACATTCACTGGGACATCTGGAATATGGCTGAAACTGGTGTGACGACTGTGCAGAAACCAGACTGATTGGTGGCCAGGCATGGGTTTAAACAGGTAGGGTCACTGACATCTGGTGAAAGGGGTACCCTAGTGACGCTAGCATGTGCAATCTCAGCAACAGGGAACAATATTCCCCTCTACTTCATAGTCCCTCGGGTGAACTTCCGTGATCACTTCCTCAACAATGGACCACCTGGCAGCAAAGGAGGAGCAAACCCCTCTGGTTGGATGAAGGAAACAACATTGTGGATTTCCTCAACCATTTTCTTGAACATGCCAAGTGTTCAAAGAAAAAAACATGTTTATGCCTTCTGGACAGCCACAGCGCCAATCTTTCCATTGATAGACTAAATTTTGCCAAATAAAATGGCATCCTTCCCACCCCACTGCTCACGCATAGGCTGCAAACTTTGGAGAGAACAGTTTATGGGCCACTGAAGAGGCCATAAACTCAGTGTCTGATTCTTGGATAAGCAACAACCCAGGGAAAACAATACTAATCTATGACATCCCTGGGATTGTGGCAACTGCATATCCTCTGGCTGCAACCACACTAAATATTCAGGCAGGCTTTCGGGTGACAGGGTTTCAACCTTACAACAGGGATGTGTTCTTGGAGACAGAATTTGCACCATCCTTTGTCTCCGATCGCCTCTTTAAGGACCCAGCCCTTCCAGGCCTCAGCACCAACCCAACACTACCAGGCCCCAGAACCAACCCAGTCTTGCCAGGCCCCAGCACTAAACCAGCCCTGCCCATTTGCACCACCTCACACTTGCCTAGTAATGCCAGCTCCAACCAACAATCAACTCCAGAAGACATTTGGCCATACCTGTAAAATTATATAAGGTGATAGGCAGCCTACTCATGACTCTCTGACTGGTAGTAAGTCGATGTCACCGTGGGGCATTGGTAAGAATGCACAGAGAGAGATGGTCTTCCTTTATGACTTTTAATAAATCTTCACGCACTGAACAGTTGTCTCGTTGTACATAGTTTGTATAATGAGTTGTATTTATATTTGTGTTATGAGTTGTGGTTCAGGAATAACAGAAATAAACAAATTTATTCACATTACAGTAGTTGCGCTATGAAATACACTACTACAGCAATAGAACAGAAATAATTAGATCCTTGTAAGTAAATCACCAAATTTAGTTAGGCTACAACCAATCAAATAACATTAGCCACTCCTACACATTAGTCTAACAGTAGCTAACAAATGTGTTCTCTGAACTCGAACAAAATATAAACTAAACTAGTTTATATTCTACTCTACCTAACTGCACATGTTCTTCATAGGCAGCGCCATTGTTATTCCCACGCAGGTCTAATAACTGTAGCTAGCATTAGCTTATTTTAGCTAGGTTCATTCACATCTACGTCACACAAATCAACAGAAATACTATGGTACTTGCCTCTCGATGGACGCACACTTCGACAAACGATGTCCAAACAAATGCTCATTCACCATTTCTCGTTACTAATTCTTAGCTAGTTGTAGAACTTTGGCTAATAACCACTGGTCGGCACTCCTATGTCTTCTCCAAACTTCACCGGAGCAACTGAGGACATGACGTGACGTGTTAGCTACAGGGGATGATTGACAACCTAGCTAACCAATAGCAAACAGGCTACTTCACCATTAACCAATAGAAACATAGACTTGGCGGGACTTTAGGAATGAACATGAAATAGAGACCTATTCTAAACTAAAATACTACTCGTAATATCCAAGAGATATTAACAAACTACCCAATGACTGCTGGGATAGGCTCCGGCATCCCTGTGACCCTGAGAGCAGGATAAGCGGTTTGGATAATCGATGGATGGATGGATGGATGGATGGATGGATGGATGGATGGATAGATAGATAGATAGATAGATAGATAGATAGATAGATAGATAGATAGATAGATAGATAGATAGATAGATAGATAGATAGATAGATAGATAGATAGATAGATAGATAGATAGATAGATAGATAGATAGATATATAGATAGATAGATAGATAGATGGATAGATGGATAGATGGATAGATGGATGGATGGATGGATGGATGGATGGATGGATGGATGCATGCATGCGGCACGGTGGCACAGTGGTTAGCGCGGTCGCCTCACAGCAAGAAGGTCCTGGGTTCGAGCCCTGGTGTAGTCCAACCTTGGTGGGTCATCCCAGGTCGTCCTTTGTGTGGAGTTTGCATGTTCTCCCCGTATCTGCATGGGTTTCCCCCGGGGTATGAATGTGTGTGTGTGTGTGTGTGTGTGTGTGTGTGTGTGTGTGTGTGTGTGTGTGTGTGTGTGTGTGTGTGTGTGTGTGTGTGTGTGTGTGTGTGTGTGTGTGTGTCGGCCCTGTGATGGCCTGGCGGCCTGTCCAAGTTGTCTTCCCACCTGCCGCCCAATGGCAGCTGGAATAGGCTCCAGCATCCCCACGACCCTGAGAGCAGGATAAGTGGTTCAGGTAATGGGTGGATGGATGGATGGATTTTTAACAACATGGTGTATTGATGTGGCACAGTGGCAGCACGGCCCTGCAATGGCCTGGTGGCCTGTCCAGAGAGTCTCCACACCTGTCACAGCCCTGCGATGGCCTGGCAGCCTGTCCAGGGTATCTCTCCACCTACTGCCCAATGACTGCTGGGATAAGCTCCAGCATCTCTGTGATCCTGAGAGCAGGATAAGCGGTTTGGATCATGGATGGATGTGGCATGGTAGTGCAGTAGTTAGCACGGTCGCCTTACAGCAAGAAGGTCCTGGGTTTGAGCCCCGGGGTAGTCCAACCTTGGGGGTAATTCCGGATCGTCCTCTGTGTGGAGTTTGCTTGTTCGCCCCGTGTCTGCATGGGTTTCCTCTGGGTTCCTCCCACAGTCCAAAGACATGTAGGTCAGGTAAATCGGCCATACTAAATTGTCCCTAGGTGTGTGTGTCGGCCGTGTGATGGCCCGGTGGCCTGTCCCGGGTGTTACCCCGCCTGCCGCCCAATGGCTGCTGGGATAGGCTCCAGCATCCCAACGACCCTGAGAGTAGGATAAGTGGTTTGGATAATGGATGGAATGGATGGATGATGTACTGATCCCAAGATATATAAAAGAGTGTGAAAAGTGTGACAAGATGCCCCTGTCTCCCCTACGTCAAGCACACTTGCCCAGAAGAGTGGTCTGGACGGGCGGGCAAGTGTGCGCGACGTGTGTGGGAGGTTTTTTTTTTTTTGTGTGTGTGTCTGTGAGAGGGAGAGAGCCATACCCCAAACTGCAACCTAATGCCGACCTGCGACAGGCAGCAATGTGCTGCAAGGCATTTAGACTGTCGGGAATGTATAAGAATATGAATGGAGCGCTTCATAGGAGAGATCAGAAACAAAATTCCAAAGCCGACAGCTTAAAAAAAAGACAATACATGACTATTTGTACTCAATGTTCACAATATGGTCATTTACTACATGCCACACAGAATAAGCCACAATACATTGAGTATATTCAATATATCACCCACTCTGATCACACACACCTAGATCTGTTAGACACATGAAGAGTCAAACATCCACAATCCAGACAGACAATACCCATGGGTGAAGGTCAGCATAGTAGGATGAGTGCAGCCATACAAGATAGGCTCTAAATTTCCCAACATCTTAGTTCCAGATTAGTTCACAGTAACATAAGTCCAGTTGGCTTCACTGAGCATCACTTTGTCAGCATAGAGTTGATAATTTCTCCCGGTGAAAGGATTAAGTCCTTCTGGCTTTTTAACAACAAGCTCTTGCAAGACAGTACTTTCTGTCAGAGCTTTGAACACTTTTGGCAACAGAGGGAAATCAAAAACGCTGATTTATTTCTTTGAGGCTGTGGTGGGAGGTTGGTAAGGCACAAATTTGTGTTTTTACCAGCAGTGCACCTCCCATTACACTGCTAAGATCAAGGCAGCAGTTCAGGAACTTGAAGCTAACATTAGGAATATTGAGATGCAGATCCCAATATGGGTCATCTGCTACAGGAGAAGAGGTTGGAGTTGAGCTCCTTCCTACAGGGGAGAGTTAAGAGAGTTCTTGTTAGGTCTTTTATCCTCCACCTAATGGACATGGTAGCCCTGAGCTCATTCTTTTTCAATCTGGAGAGACTGATGGCTCAGAGGAAGCAGATGACCTGCCTTTGGCTTCCAGGAGGCAGAGTGATCACCAGTCCAGGCGAATTGAGGAGCTATACGATGGACTTCTATGCTGACCTCTTTGGGGCAGATAATCCATCATGGAGTGCTGTGGGGAGCTCCTTGAAGGGCTTCCTCAGCTCAACCTGGAAGAAAAAGCTGCTCTGGACTGTGAGCTGACTCTGGAGGGGTTGACAGATTCTGTCAACCAGATGGCATCAGGATGGGCACCAGGGAGTGATGGTCTCTCCACTGACTTTTATAAATGTTTCTGAAATACTCTCAGACCTGATTTACATGGTGTTTTGTTAGAGTGTTTCAAAACAGGATCTCTTCCTGTCTCCAGCCAAGTGAGCAGTGCCTTCCCTGCTGCCCAAAAAAAAAAAAAAAAGACTTGGTATTACTTAAGAAATGGATGCCAGTTGCCCTCCTCTGTACAGAACAAACTTAATTTCCAGAGCATTATCAAACAAACTTAAGTACACCTTGGAAATAATTGTACATACAGATCAAACATATTGCGTACCTGGCAGGACAATCATGGACAATATTTTCCTTCTACGAGATGTTATTAATGTGTGTAAATTTTACAATGTTAATTTTGTTATTGTCTCTTTTGACAAAAAGAACGCTTTTGATGGGGTGGACTACTGTTATTTGTTTTCTGCACTTAGTGCTGATTGTTTTCTGGCTTGGTTTGGTTTATTGTATAGTAGTGCTCAATGTAATGTGAAGATGGGGCAATAGGTGTTTTTCACATGACGTCAGAGAACTTCCGTTCTGACTCCTTAAAGAGTATGCTAGCTTCCGGATGGACTATGGAGTTTACACAGACGCTTACAAACCTGCATGAAATATGGCTAGATGATGTACCATAGATTGCTGAAACATTTGCATTAACCAAATGGTCCAAACTCGATAAAGGCTACAAATTCTTCATCAAACGGTACCCGTTTTATTATGCTAAATAACTTATGTTAAAGGCAATAACTTTAAATCCAAGTCAGAAAAAAAAGTGAGATCTTGAGATAAAGAGAGAGAGAGAGAGAGAGAGAGAGAGAGAGAGAGAGAGAGAGAGAGAGAGAGAGAGAGAGAGAGAGAGAGAGAGAGAGAGAGAGAGAGAGAGAGAGAGAGAGAGAGAGAGAGAGAGAGAGAGAGAGAGAGAGAGATCGTGAATTCAACTAAATAACTTATGGAGAGATCGCACCATCTCAACCAATCTGAAAATGAAGATGCTACAAACAGTCGTATGGCCAGACATGATATACGGAAGTGAAGGCTTGACTTTGCCTAAAATAGATGAAAAGAAAATCAATGCTGCCGAAATGTGGTTTTGCCGCCGTTTGCTGAGAATAGGTTCCATAGAAAAACAAACAAATGAAAGTGTGCTACAGCAACTTGGAACAAATACCATTCAGAGATGAAAACTGAAATATTTCAGCCATGCTGTGTCATAAGACCTGCAGTATTATGAAAAATAGATAGATAGATAGATAGATAGATAGATAGATAGATAGATAGATAGATAGATAGATAGATAGATAGATAGATAGATAGATAGATAGATAGATAGATAGATAGATAGATAGATAGATAGATAGATAGATAGATAGATAGATAGATAGATAGATAGATAGACAGATAGATAGTCAGAAAAAAATAAATTTAAAGAAAAACGGACAGACAGACAGACAGACAAACTCATAGTCATAATCATATGACTATGATTAGCTAGTCTTAACGTTACCTTTCAAAATTACATCAGGTTGAGCATTCCTGAATTTTCTGAAGTCGTCTCTACATCCACGAGTCATCTACGGCACAAACAGAAGTGAAGATAACCTGCTTCATGGAAAGGCGGAAGTTAATTGACATCATTGTGAAAAGGGCCTATACCTGTTCAATGAGGGATAAGATAAGGTTGTCCTATTTCAGGTCAACTATATAGTTTAGCTATTGAGCCCTTGCTGTGCAGGTTGAGAAGTCGGCTCAGTGGTCTCTCGTTGCCTGGTTTCTCCAATCTAGATCATCTTCCAGTTGTTTCTGCTTATGCTGATGATGTCAATATTTTGTCTCCAGCCAGTAGGATGTTTCATGTTTGCAGAATACCCTGTCTCTATATGAAAAGGTCTCATCAACATATGTGAACTGGGCAAAGAGTAAAACCTTTTTGGTAGGACAGTGGAGGGATCAGGCAGGCAGTGTCCAGACTGCCTGGAGAGCCTGAATGGGAGGAGGAGGGGTTGAAAGTGCTGGGAGTTTTGGGGGGCATTAAGGTCTTTCAAGTAAAGAACTAGGAGAGAGTTAAGGAGAAAATGTGCACTCAGTTGTCTAAATAGAAATTGTTGCTATCCCAGTTGTCAAATAGGGAACAGTTTTAGTTGCCAACAACTTGATCGCCTCAACTCTGACATAAACTCACTTCTCTGACAGCACCAAGAGACATGAGAGAGGACATTCAGAGAGCCATCCTGGACTTTTTTTCTTTTTTGGCCAGCACTGGGACTGGGCAACAGCTCTCTGCTTACCTGTGGCTGAAGGGGGGCAGGGACTGATCAAGATCCACTCAAAAATCACCTTATTTAGACTTTGGGCTGCACAAAGACTGCGATAAAATTGTCACCCAAGCTGGCTAGATAAAGCTTGACTGCTGCAGAGGAGAGCTGGGTGATCGGGCTATGGTAAACAGCTTTTCCTCTTAGAACCTGAGGACATGGACCTCACTGGACTGACACATTGTTACAACTCTGTACTTCAGGCATGGCAGATTTTTGAGATCATGCATGCCACAAATGAGATTTCAGGCACCTTCTTTTTTTCTTCTTAACAACCTCAAAAAGACTCAAACACTACAATCTGTTTTCCTATGAGCCAATCTGAGAGAGGCTGGCTGCACCAAACTGGGCCATCTGATGAAGATGACAGCAACATTTGTGGATACCCTGAGAGAGAAAAAAACACCTCTATCAGGCAGATCAATAGAGTTGTGGAGGAAGTCTGTGCTGCCCTGCCACAATCCCCAAGAACATTTGCAGAAAAATGTACTCTGTGTGATCAGTGGAGTGAAGAGTGTGATTACAGTTTCCCGTTTCTGTCTATCACCCCAGCTGTGAGGGAGGTGATAGTCAGGAAGAGTTCAGTTGCTGTCTTTCACAACCCCCCACCTGGATAAGTTTGAGGATGCGGGGAAAAAAAGCTGTCTACCAAATCTACATTAAGGTTCTGAACCTACGCTCTGTGCCAGGGATGAAGGAGTCAAGGTAGACCGAGTTTTTTTTTAAATTTTATTTCTTCTTCCCAGGGGTTTCTGTGAAAGGCACATGGTGGTCCCTGTACAAACTGTCTGTTGAAAAGCAGACAGCAGACCTCCATGTTGCACACAGGGTAATAGCTACAAACAGATACAGAACACAACTGGATCCAGTGCAAGGGGAGGAGTGTATTTTTTGTTCTCAGATTGAGACCCTGGTACATTTATTTGTTCAGTGTCCTTGGCTGTCAGTACTGTTTTAGCTTTTATAAAGGGGGTTTCAGAATTCTGGGGAGTTTTTTTTTTTCATTTGTTGTTTTTTGTTGCTGTTGTTGTTGTTGTTTTTTGTTTGTTTGTTTTTGGCCAGAGATATTATGCTAAAAAGAAGATTGTACACACATTGGTGAACTTTTTATCTGGTTCTGTTAAGTTGGCCATCTAGCTGAAATGCAGGAATCGGACTCTTAGAACTGGCAGTGTGGAGCCAGTTCTGGAGGGACTGCTGAAGGCCCGGGTAAGGGTGGGACACTCTTACTACAAGATGATGGACAATATGCAAGCCTTCAGTCACATTTGGGCTGTTCGGGGGGTGGGAGTGTTATGTTCTGTGGGGGGGGGGGAGTTACAGGGCTGATTTTAAACTTCTGATCAGAGAAACATGTTTTTGTATTTGGTTTACAGGTTTTGTTGCATTTTAAGTATGCTCATTTTTGCCCTCAAGTAATGATGTGACAATGATCTGGTTTCTCCTTGCAAAGGTTCAGTAAAGAGATTATAAAAAAACTTCTCTCTCTCTCTCTCTCTCTCTCTCTGCACTGCACTGCATGCGGGAAGGTTGGGTACGTCAGCGTGAGTGAGGGCGTTGAATGAGCTTGAGCGTGTTTTTTGGATTAATTCACTTGTTCTCTACTGCTTTCACTTTTCTTTTCTTTTCTTTTCTTCTCTACATGGTAATGTGAGGGAAGTTTAATTTTACTTCGTCGTTGGTTGTTGGAAAGTGACTGGAGTGGCTGGTGGGAGGTTGGTGGTGTGCAATATGGCGTCCCTCCCCGGTGAGGGCTCGCCTCCCCTGTCTATCAGACACGGGGTTAGAGTGGTGGTGGACCCGCGGTACACTGTGGAACAGGTTCTCCTGGCTGCAGGAGAACAGGTCGGTTATGAGAACATCACCTACGGCTCTCGGATGAACAAAGCCGTGGTGGCTTTTCTCCGAGAGGAGCGTTTAGTCCACCTGTTGGTCGAGAGGGGCCTGGTGCTAGACGATTTGTTTGTAGCTGTCTCGCCATTGTTTGTGCCGTCGACACGTGTTACCGTGTCAGGCGTACCTCCGTTTATCCCGAACGAGCTCATTGAGAAAGAACTGGGTCGTTTCGGGAAGTTTGCTGGCGGGTTCAGAACAGTCCGTCTGGGTTGTGGCGACGCCAGACTGCAGCATGTTAACTCCCTGCGGAGACAGGCCTTCATGTATTTGAATGATCCCTCAGAACATCTACAAGTGTCATTTAAGGTAAAATACGAACACGGCTTCTACACTTTGTACGCGAGTTCTGGCTGCATGAAGTGTTTTGAGTGCGGCGATGTCGGACACAAACGCTCATCCTGCCCGCACAGGGAGCCCACAGCGGGCAGCAGTACAGGCGAGCCACAGCCTGGCGGCGCCGCTGAGGGCGGTAGCCCGCAAACTGCGCAGCAGGCGGCAGGAGATACCGTAACCGGTGATCCGCAACCTGGTACGGAAGGAAATGTAACAACTGAAAAGGACAGCAATACTGTAAATGATGGTAATTTGAGTGGTACTGAAGCACAGGATGCGGATGTAAGCAGAGACGAAGGACAGACAGAACCAGCGGGAGACAGTCACCCAGCCGAGGCTGAGAGTCAGGTTCCTGCAGGTGAGTCACACTGTGAAAACGCTGGAAATGAAGATGAGGACATGTTAGAGGATGATAGCCTATCTCAGTTTGCTGATATTGTGTCGCAAGATGATCAGCAGTCATACTCATTGAAAGAGATTAATGATTTCCTTGACGAAACCTATGGCAGACAGTCTGTGGATGTAACAGATTTCTTCTCGGATGTGGACAGGTTTGTTAGTTCTGTTATGAAAATTAGAAAAACAGCTGGATATGAAGAGCTCAGTAAGCAGAAGAGGTTTCGTCTGAAGAAGATTCTGACGAAACTCAGGAAAGAAAAGCGAGGGAAGGTTTCTTTACATGTACAAAACTGAAATATATGTGACACACAAAAGGTGTTTTTTCTCTCTTGGAAAGGTTTCACTGTCTTACCTTTCCTTTTCTCTCTTCTTTTAATGGACGGTTTGCGAGTAGGGAGTCTAAATATTAACGGAGGTCGGGATAGAGTTAAGCGAGGTGTGGTAGCTGAGCTGATTAGAGCTAAGAACATAGATGTGCTCTTCCTACAGGAAACACACAGCTCCGCAGACAACGAGATAGAGTGGGGAATGAGTTGGGCAGGCCAGGCTTTTTTGAGCCATGGTACCAACTTTAGTGCAGGTGTAGCTGTTCTCTTTTCGCAGCGCCTCCTTTTGACAAATGTTTTGACATGTGAAGTGGAGCAGGGCAGGATCCAGGTAGTTCAGGCAACAATCCAAGAAATACCCTTTGTGTTTATAAATGTATATGCTTATAATACAGGCACTGGTCGCTTGAGATTGTTTAGCAAACTGAGGGATAAACTCAAACAATTTAATAGTGGCTCAATCATAGTGGTGGGAGGAGACTGGAATTGCACTACACACCCTACAGTTGACAGAAACTCAGAAGAGCCCCATCCACCGTCAGCTTCTTTTCTGTCCACTGTGGTTGCAGAAAACGACCTTACGGATGTTTGGAGGACACTTAATCCAACAGTTAGGCAGTACACATGGGTAAAAGCTGCGGAGGGTAGTGTGAGGGCAGCCAGGTTGGACAGGATTTACCTCAATCAGACATACAACAACAGGTTGATTAAGTCCACGATATCACCTGTGGGATTTTCAGATCACCATTTAGTAGTGGCAGATTTTTCTTTACAAGTTCAATTTCGACACTGTTCCCACTGGCACTTCGATGTGCGGCTAACGCAGGATAAAGCCTTCTGTCAGTTCTTCTCTGACTTCTGGAGTCATTGGGGGCTGAGGAAGAAGGATTTTGAGAGCTTAGCTCGATGGTGGGGGGTAGGAAAAACACAAATTAGGATTTTCTGTCAGCAATACAAACAACACACTCTCGGTGTGGAGAAACTTTGTCTTGATGAATTAGAGAGAGAAATTAGGATATTAGAAGGCGAAGTAATTATTGGACATGATGGTGACAGCAGCACTTTGGAAAGTAGGAGGAATGCTTTAGGTAGGTTCCTACATGAGAGGGCAAAGGGCGCTTTAATCAGGACCCGACTTGCCACCATCAAAGACATAGATGCTCCAACTTCTTTTTTCTTTAAACTCGAGAAGAAAATTAGAAAGAATAATGTGATGATGCACCTCAAACTTCCCAGTGGGGCAACAACAACTGATCCATCAGAGATGAGGAAGTTGGCCATAGACTTCTACAGCAGCCTGTTCAGTGCGGAGACCTGTGACTCTGGCTGTGTGGGGGAGATACTGGAGGGACTGCCTCAGCTGGGTGAAACACAGGTGACTTCGCTGGAGTCCCCCGTCTCCTTTGATGAGATGTCTGCGGCGGTTCAGCAGCTCAGCTGTGGCAAAGCCTCTGGAGTTGATGGACTTCCTTCAGAGTTCTACAAGACGTTTTGGACCCAAATTGGACGAGACTTACACGATGTTTTTAGAGAATGTTTGAACTCTGGAACTCTACCTTTGAGTTGTAGACGGGCTGTCCTGACACTGCTACCAAAAAAGGGAGATCTTGGCCTACTAAAAAACTGGAGGCCAGTTTCATTGTTGTGTACTGACTATAAGATCATTGCAAAATGCTTTTCGAATAGACTCAAACAGTGTATGGACACGGTTGTACATTACAGCCAGACGTACTGTGTTCCTGACCGTACAATTAAGGATAATCTTTTTTTGATACGTGACATTATTGCCATATCTAAGCTCCAGGAGCTGGATGTTGGCCTGCTTTCCTTAGATCAAGAGAAGGCTTTTGACAGGATAGATCATTGCTATCTGTTCCAAACACTTAAAGGTTTTGGTTTTGGGGATAAATTTGTTAACTGGATCAAGTTGTTGTATTCCGGCGCCAGTGTTCTGTTGAAGGTAGGAGGTGGACTCAGCCGACCTGTCTCTGTTAGGAGGGGTATCAGACAGGGTTGTCCCTTATCTGGGATGCTGTACTCCCTGGCCATTGAACCACTTTTATTTCAGCTCAGGCAGGGGCTCCCAGGGCTAACCTTTTCAGGGAAGATCACCACTGCAGTTAGCTTATCAGCATACGCTGATGATGTCACGGTTTTCATAACAACCCAAAACGATGTACATTTTCTCAAACAGAAATTGGCCTTATACGAACAAGCTTCCTCTGCAAAGGTTAATTGGTCAAAATCCGAGGGCCTCTTGCTGGGGGAGTGGAACAATAGAGAAAAGCCGACATTAACAGCGGGGCTGCAGTGGAATACAGACGGGATAAAATGCCTAGGTGTCTTTCTAGGCAGTGACCGCTTCCTGAGCAAAAACTGGGAGGGTTTAACCGAGAAGGTCAGTGCCCGATTGTCTAGGTGGACTTGGATCCAGCCTCAGTTGTCCTATAGGGGGAGGGTCTTGATTGTTAACAACTTGATTGCCTCGATGTTCTGGCACCGGTTTACAGTTTTAGAACCTCCGGACACGCTCATACGGGAAGTACAGAAGACGCTAGTGGACTTCTTCTGGGGAGGCTTTCACTGGACCAAGTCTGCTGTGCTGTTCCTACCAATGCTGGAAGGAGGCCAGGGCCTGATTGACCTCCGCAGTCGCATCATGGCCTTTCGCCTTCAAACTGTGCAGCGCCTTTTATACCATGACCAGCGACTTTGGAGTGAAACGGCGTCTGTGTTGCTTCAGAGGGTCATGAACCTGAACTATGACAAACACCTGTTCTTTCTGGACCTGGCTGGCATGGATTTCACGACAACACCCTTCTATCAATCTGTTCTCCGCGCTTGGAGAACGGTCTTGCGCACCAACAGGGACTACTCCCAGCTCTATGGCAGTGTCGGGGAGGAGCAACTGTTCCATAACCCACTGATACACTGCAGGATGCTCAGCTCGGCAAGTGTACAGAGATCCCTCATAAGAGCTGGACTTACGAAATTAGCGTGTCTCAGATCAGGAGCACAGTGGAAGACGGCGGGCATTTTGAGCCAAGAGACTGGCTTTAAATCTCTTCGTTTGATGGAGAGATTGTTGGGAGAAGTGATCAGTGCACTTCCTGGCTTCTTCAGGGAGGTACTAGGAGCAGAGTGTGGAGAGGATCAGCCAGCTATGCTGCCTGTCTTTCCATCTTTGTCAGTCCGTGCGGCAGTGGAAGAGCAGGAAGAAGTGAAGGGGGCCATTCTGTCCTTTAAAACGCCGGAACTACATGACCTCTCAAGCACGTCACAGAAGGCCTTGTACGCAGTCACTGTAAAGGTTCTCAACAGAACATCACTAGCCGGCGTGCAGGAGTCGAGGTGGTTGAGTTTGTTGGCACCAGGCTCATCCCCCAGGGGCAGCTGGAGGTCCTTGTACAAACCCCCCATTGAGAAACGCACTGCGGATCTACAGTGGAGGGTGGTACACGGGGCTGTGGCTACGAACAGACATGTGGCACACTTTGATCCTAGGGTAGGGAGTCAATGCTCTTTCTGCAATGATGAGGAAACCCTACAGCACTTATGGCTTAGATGTCCCAGGTTGGGCCCTCTTTTCTCTGTACTGCAGCGATGGCTCAGAGGTTTAGGAGAGGTTCTTGCGGACAGCCTGTTTGTCTTTGGTCCGAGGTACATGGCAGCACAGTGCAGACGTATCACCTTGGTTAATTTTTTGATAGGACAGGCGAAAATGAGCATTTGGCTTAGCAGAAGGAACAAGATGAACGGCACAGGGTCCACAGACACCATGCTCATGTTCAGGGGTCTAGTGGCTGCTCGGCTGAAAATAGAGTTCATGTTCTTCAACCTTAGTTCAAACCTAGAAGGATTTATTTCTATGTGGGGACATGGGGATGTGCTGTGCACAGTGGAAGACCAAGTGCTTATTCTTAATCTTTGAAAAAAGGGGAAATAGGGGGAAGGTGTATCCTTTGTTTTTACTGTGTATGGCGATTGTTGTGTTTTTCCACTATGTATATGAGTTTTTGTGTTGATGTTATCTTGATGTGACTGAAGAATTGGAACATTAAAGGCTTGGTTAAAGCTCTCTCTCTCTCTCTCTCTCTCTCTCTCTCTCTCTCTCTCTCTCTCTCTCTCTCTCTCTCTCTGTCTCTCTTTCTCTCTCCCTTTCTCTCTCCCTATCTCTCTTGCTCCCCAATCTATCTGTATTTTTCTTCCTCCGCCTCTCAATCTTTTTTTCAGTGTGTTTATGTCCAAATGGTTCCATTTAGATATATTTGCAAATGTTTGGTTGTATACTTGTATATTTAATCATGGAGAGTTATATGTGCAATAAAATACTGTAATTGTATCCTTGTGGGTAAGGCGCTAAACTGCAACCACAGGCTGTAGAGGGGTAGCACCTTACCTCAGCAAGGGCCCTTTGGCTAAGCACGACATCCCTACTGATAAATCTGGCCCTCCTGCATGCCTGTATGGTACTTCCCATGGTGCCCAGTCCAGTCAACACATTTGAGATAGGGGAAGGAAACACTCTGACAACAAAACCGCCTGCTGCCTTGTAGGTTGATGTCTCTTTAGGCAAAGGCTCAGAGAAGGTAACCCTGATTTCAAATCCCTGGGCACAGTCTACCCAGCTGTCAGTACCTGGAATGGGTAAACCATGGCAGCTCCGCTCAGTCAACTCGGCAGCGGTTCCAGCAACCAGCAGCTCTGTTTGTCAACTCTGCAGCAGTTCTGGCAAAACGTAACAGGATTCTTATGCGGCTGTCTCAGCTATGCTGTGCCACCGAACAACAGAAAATCTTGCCAAAGGACACTATAGAGCACCAAATAGTGTTGTCAAGGGTGCAGCCTCACATTTGAATATGTTGATAGTGAATCATAGATTTGAAGACCATGCTACCACATATTGGGCAGCTGATGTGCCACAACATATGGCAGTGGTGAGAAATATGCAAAGACCGTACACTGCTACCATGTCCGGGACAGCTGATGATCACCAAACTGTAATAAAACACAGAGAAATTAGCCTTTCATCCTTGGTGCATGGAATGTACGGACAACCAATGATAGTGCTGAGTCTGTAAGACCTGAACATGCAACAGCCATCATTTGCAGATAACTTGAGAAAGCACACATTGACATATGTGCACTTAGCAAAGTAAGGCAACCAGGCACAGACAACGTAGTTGTGGCGAAAATAAAGTGGTGGTGAAAATAAAGAAGCTGGAGTAGGTTTTGCCATCACCAATAAACTAGTTGCTCAAGGAATGAACCCAAAACCAATTAATGACAGACTCATGACACTAAGAATCCAACTAAAGCGTGGCAACCACCTAACACTCATTGATGTCTCCGCACCTACAATGCAATAAAACACTGGAAGAGAAAGAACAGTTTTATAAAAAAAACTTGGAGATTGCTTAGACACGGCAAAGGATGACAACATCATAATCTTCGGAGATCTCAATGCTCGTGTTGGAAGAGATTGGAAATCCTGACCATCTGTGATTGGAAAACATGGAGTGGGAAAAATGAATTCAAATGGGCTCCCGCTTCTAGAGTTTTGTACCAGATTTCAACTATCTGTCATGGGTACAATGTTCCAACTGTAAAATAGTCTGAAGAATACATGGCAACATTTGTGCTCGAAGCATTGGCAACAACTCAACCATGTGCTAGCCAAAAAGGAATATAAACAACACATCACAATGACTAAAGTAAACTTAACAACTGACTGCTTCACAAATCACAAACTACTTGTTTGCAAATGCTGATTCTCTATCAAACCAAAAAAAAGTGGTATGAAATCACATACGAAGTTCGATACCAACATGGACAGCAAAAGAAAAGTAAAGCTCAAACTTTTTTTTTGAATGAAAACCTGCCTGAGTGCAATGACGATTGGGAAGAATTTGAGCTGCTCCTTCAGGAGGCAGCTGACCACACCTTTGGGGAAAAAAAGAGAGTGTCAAATGACCGGTCCGATGATCAGGATGAGGAAATTCAAAAGCTGCTGAGGGACAAGAAACTTAACAGGAACACTCTCAGAGATTGCATCAGAACACTGAAAAACAGGTGGTTTCAGAAGAAAGCTGAAGAATCAGAGCAAGATTCACAAGAAAATAACCATTGGGAATTCTATGCCACATTAAATGAAGTTTACGGACCGTAAACCAAGAATACACATCCTGTAAGATCAAAGGATGGGGTCCTACTTACAGCATCGGAGGAAATCAAAGATAGATGGGTAGAACACTTCAGTGAACTTCTAAATCAACCTACAGAAGTAGATATTAACATTGTGGAGGCTATCGAACAACATACAATAAATGATTCATTAGATGACCCGATCACCAAGGATGAGCTGGACCAAGCTCTCAAAAATACCAAACTAGGGAAAAGTCCTGGTCCAGATGGAGTACTACCTGAAGTCCTTGTGAATGGAAGTGACCATTTAAGAGCCTTTCTATTCTCAATCCTTACTATCTTCTGGACAACAAAAAACATCCCATCTGCCTTGACTGATCAAAATATAATGATACTCTTCAAAAAAAGGTGATAGAAGTCAGTGTGGTAATTACAGAGGGATCTCCCTTCTAAGTGTTGTTGGAAAGGTGTTTGCTGATATTATTTTGCAGAGACTTAAAAATCTGGCAGAAAAGATCTATCCACAATCTCAATCTGGATATTGTAGTGGTAGAAGCACTATTGATGGCCTCTTCACTCTTAGACAACTAATGGAGAAATCAAGAGAGCAGCAAAGAAACATGTACATAGCTTTTGTGGACTTCACTAAAGCCTTCGACACTGTGAACTGGGACCTCCTCTATACCATCTTGGGCAGGCTCGGTTGTCCAATGAAATTCATCAGAATTATTAAGACATTATATATGAATGTACATGCAAGACTTATTGTCGATGGTGAACTTACAGAACCTTTTGATTACAACAGCGGCATTAAACAAGGATGCAAACTGGCACCTACACTTTATGGCACATATGTAGCTGTTCTACTCTGGCTTGCATACAAGAAGATCAAACACACTCACAGCATTAAAGTGAGGTTTCATTATGATGGTGACTTATTTGATCTATGAAAACTGAAGAGTAGGACCAAAGTCCTCACAAAATACATCAGAGAGGTACAATACGCAGGTGACATAGCATTCTTCAGTGACACTTTCATTGGTTTACAAATTATTCTCACTGCTCACAATGACCAAGCCAAAAAGATGGGTTTATGCATCATCGCCACAAAAACTGAAACTATGCATTGAATGAGAAGCCGATTTTTTCATTGATGGCACTAAATTAAAGAATGTCAATCGTTTCAAGTACCTTGGCAGCTACGTAACTAATGACTGATTAATGAAGGAAGAATTAACAGCTTGTATTCAAGCAACATCCTGTACTTTTGGAAGACTACGTCATCGAGTTTTTGACTCTCGCAACCTCACCACTACCACCAAAGTAAAAGTCTACAATCAAGGCCTTAATGCCTCTACTAATGTACCGTAGTGAAACTTGGTCTTTATGTCATCATGAAGTCAGGCAACTCCATGCAATTCAACAGCACCATCTAAGAAAAAAATTAAAGATAAGATGGTACTATTACATCAGCAATGAAGAAGGTATCACTAGAGCATGTGTGGAAGACTTAGAACTCAAACTAGTTAGAAGTTAGTTGTGCTGGCTAGGCCATGCATCCAGAATGGATGATGAAAGACCTGTGAAAACCCTATTGTATGGTGAATTAACTGAAGGAACATGTCCTGTTGGACGTCCTAAACTGAGATATAAAGATACTTGCAAAAGTGCTCTGAAATGTGGTGATGTACTTGACCAATGGAAATCAAAGATAGAGAACCGAACAGAATGGAGACAACTGATTCGTCAAACCCATGACAAAGTAAATGAGAAGAGAGTCAGAGAATATGAGAAAGAGAGAGAAAAGAGGAGAAGGAAAAAGGATCCATCAGAGACAATTTCATGAACTTTAATCATTATCATCTTGTGTACATACTATCTTTTTATTAACTTGTGTTTTACTTGTTTCCGGTGAAGGTGTGTATATATATATGTGCTGTATGAACCCAGCCACTGGGGATGCACAAGCAAGTGCATTCTTAGTGCCGATCCCAAGCCTGGATAAACAGGCAGTGTTGCATAAGGAAGGACATCTGGTGTTAAACCTTTTCCAAATCATATATGCGGACCATAAATGAGATTTCCATACCGGATCAGCCAACACCAGGGTTACCCACAACCACCAACAGTACTGTTGGCCAGCAGGGTGCCGGTGGAAACTATGCTACTGTTGGGTGAAGGAGTAGAGAGGGAAGGCATGTATAGAGGCAGTGGGACAAGAGAAAGGGTAGGCGTGTAGAGGTGAGAGTCGAAACTGTAGCAGAGTTGGCACTATGACTGGTAAGGGGATAGAGCTGGCTGATATAAAGGAGAGAAGTAAAGCAGATATACTGTGTGTGTGCAAGGGACCAGGTAAAAGGGACATAGCGCCAGGAGCATTGGAGGTGAGTTCATGCTGTGGGATCAGCCACAGCATGCAGTTATGGGAGAGAGGAGAGGGGATGATTAGTGAGCAGCAGTATGGTTTCATGCCATGAAAGAGCACGACAGATGCAGTGTTTGCTTTGAGAGTTTTGATGGAAAAGTATAGAGAAATTCAGAAGAAGTTACATTATATATTTGTGGATTTGGAAAAAGCATATGGCATGGTTCAGAGAGGAGGTGTGGTATTGTATGAAGAAGTCAGGAGTGGCAGAGAAATATCTCGGAGTGGTGTAGGAAGGTAGTGTGGCAGTGGTGACGTGTGCGGTAGGAATGACGGATGAGTTCAAGGCGGAGGTGGGGTTACATCAAGGATCAGTTCTGAGCCCTTTTTTTGTTTGCAGTGGTGATAGACAGGTTGATGGATGCGATCAGCCAGGAGTCTCCATGGACTATGATGTTCACAGATGACATTGTGATCTGTAATGAGAGTACTGAGCAGGATGAAGAGAGCCTGGGGAGATCCTTACGAACACAGGCACCAAAAGTTAATAATTCGCTCTGCGATTAGACAATACAAACAATTCCCATCCCTCTTCTCCACGTTTTGTTCCCAGCCTCCTTCATGAATGCTAGAACGAGCCACAGAGCATTCACATCATTCTTTCTTCTCTGTTACTGCTTCTCTCCTTCTGTCCCTCTCCTTTCTCTTGCTCCATGTATCTTTACCATGGGAGGATAGGTCACGCCATCGTATTCCTTGTTTCTCGCCCCAGGAGTTTACAGTCATGACTTTTATCTGTTGTTTTTTCATCACCTTCCATCTTTCCTCTCTCTCTCTCTCTCTCTCACTCTCTCTCTCCCTCCCCATTCCTTCACGCTTTCTCTCCTTCTTTATGTAGATTTGGTTGGGTTTCAAACTCTATTTCTCTGTCCCTGCTCTCCAAACGTAGCAGCAAACTCAGACGAAGCAATGTGAAAGACAAGATGAGGAAAGACAAAGTTATCTATGTTTGTCAATTAGCAGAGTTCTAATGTGAGTCACAGCCCCCTAGGTAACATGTTTAATGAACAAAGGGCTACGGGCAGAAAAGGATAAACACACACACACACACACACACACACACACACACACACACACACACACACACACACACACACACATATACACTCACTGGCCACTTTATTAGGTACACCTTGCTAGTACCGGGTTGCCTTAATCCTTCGTGGCATAGATTCAACAAGGTACTGGAAACATTCCTCAGAGAGTTTGGTCCATATTGACATGATAGCATCACGCAGTTGCTGCAGATTTGTCGGCTGCACATCCATGATGCGAATCTCCCGGTCCACCACATCCCAAAGGTGCTCTATTGGATTGAGATCTGGTGACTGTGGAGGCCATTTGAGTACAGTGAACTCATTGTCATGTTCAAGAAACCAGTCTGAGATGATTCGAGCTTTATGACATGGCACGTTATCCTGCTGGAAGTAGCCATCAGAAGATGGGAACACTGTGGTCATAAAGGGATGGACATGGTCAGCAACAATACTCGGGTAGGCTGTGGCGTTGACACAATGCTAAGGGGTACTAAGGGGCCCAAAGTGTGCCAAGAAAATATCCCCCACATCATTACACCACCACCACCAGCCTGAACCATTGATACAAGGCAGGATGGATCCATGCTTTCATGTTGTTGATGCCAAATTCTGACCCTACCATCCAAATGTCGCAGCAGAAATCGAGACTCATCAGACCAGGCAACGTTTTTCCAATCTTCTATTGTCCAATTTTGGTGAGCCTGTGTGAATTGTAGCCTCAGTTTCCTTTTCTTAGCTGACAGGAGTGGCACCCGGTGTGGTCTTCTGCTGCTGTAGCCCATCTGCCTCAAGGTTCGACGTGTTGTGCGTTCAGAGATGCTCTTCTGCATACCTCGGTTGTAATGAGTGGTTATTTGAGTTACTGTTGCCTTTCTATCAGCTCGAACCAGTCTGGCCATTCTCCTCTGACCTCTGGCATCAACAAGGCATTTTCGCCCACAGAACTGCCGCTCACTGGATATTTTCTCTTTTTCAGACCATTCTCTGTAAACCCTAGAGATGGTTGTGCGTGAAAATCCCAGTAGATCAGCAGTTTCTGAAATACTCAGACCAGCCCGTCTGGCACCAACAACCATGCCACGTTCAAAGTCACTTAAATCACCTTTCTTCCCCATTCTGATGCTTGGTTTGAACTGCAGCAGATCATCTTGACCATGTCTACATGCCTAAATGCATTGAGTTGCTGCCATGTGATTGGCTGATTAGAAATTTGCGTTAACGAGCAGTTGGACAGTTGTGCCTAATAAAGTGCCCGGTGAGTGTATATATACATGCACAAGCAAACATTTACAAAGATATCAGCGACACACTCATGCAAACTAAACCCTGTTCAAACATATTCATTCATACATGCAGACAATCACACTTGCACATGCATGTAAATGATAACATTCAAGACCACAGGTGGTTGGATGGTAAAAAGGCTTGTTTTGATAGTTTCAGTTTCCGTTGCCCCCCCATTTCTCCCAATTTTACTTTGTCAATTACCCCACTCTTCCGATCTGTCCCAGTCACTGCTCAACCCCCTCTGCCGATCCGGGGAGGGTTGCAGACTACCACATGTCTCCTCTGATACATGTGGAGTCGCCAGCCACTTCTTTTCACCTGACAGTGAGGAGTTTAACAAGGGGGTTGTAGCGTGTGGGAGGATCATGCTATTCCACCAAGTCCCCCCCCCGAACAGGCGCCCTGACCGACCAGAGAAGGTGCAGGTGCAGCGGCCAGGACACATAGTACCTACATCCAGCTTCCCACCCGCAGACACGGCCAATTGTGTCTGTAGGGACGCCCGACCAAGCCGGAGACAACACGGGGATTCGAACTGGCGAGCCCTGTGTTGGTAGGCAATGGAATAAGCCGCCACACTACCCAGACGCCCCCAGTTTCCATTGTAAAACAAGATGGACAAATAGCAAACAATCTGTTTCTGTGTGTTTTGTGAGTGTACATTTGATAAGTCAGAACCAGGCTTGGTAATTACCAGTCGCTCAGTGAAGCCTTTTAAGAGCATTTCTGCTTTCCATCCTGTGTATGATCCAACAATGTAAACAAGTTTGCTCAAAAGACAAAACAAAAAAGGCACAACTTTAACACAATATTTTATTCAAACTCTCAAATGTAATGCTTGTTATATTGGAAATTAAGTTGAGTGATTAGTGCAAGGAGGAGGGTTGCCAGTGATGCTAGATACTAAAGGGGGCAAGACCCCCCCTTCCTTTTTCATCCCGGTATCTCTGCCAGTAGTAGGGGGCATGGTTGTTATGTTGAAACTCAGCTTCACTTGCTGATTCTTAAACACATGCACAAAGATGAATCAAGACAGATATAGAGAATGGGCGTTCAAGAGGAAATGACTAGGAGGAAACCGAAAAAGACAAAGAGGATGAACTCTAATGTTGACAGAGGAAAAGACAGGACAGAGAGGATAATAAGGTGATAAACAGAACAAGAGTCAGATATTGAGTTTGAATTGGAAAATGGGGGGCGGGGGGCTTGTCACCCACACATAGAATATATATCTGTGTTTTTACAAATCAGCCATTAAAGGGTAAATATATGACAGAGCTAATAGGCTACTGACGCTCCCATCGCACATGATGGATGGAATTAAAGTAAATTCTTCTGTGTGTTGAAATCAGTTATGGGATGCCAGTACAAAGAGGCATGCCGAATTGCATGGAAGGTTCTAACAGTGGGCCTTCTCTTGTGTGTGTGTGTGTGCGTGTGTGTGTGTGTGTGTGTGTGTGTGTGTGTGTGTGTGTGTGTGTGTGTGTGTGTGTGTGTGTGTGTGTGTGTGTGTACATACACACAGGGTGTTGTGATGCGTCTAGTGCAGCAGTGTGTAGTTGGAGGGATGGTGCATGTGTTCTTCCAACCCGCTTGTGTCCCTCCTGCCCTTAGCTTGCTGCCGCTGGCTAGCCTTTGTGGCGAATAGGGAAGCATCCTAGCGTGTAAGCCTTCCCTTGCCAGTACATAGCCTCTCCTTCACCAAGACTCCTGCCAGGCCTCCCCGTGGCCACACATGGTAACTGGGGTCTTGCGGCCCGAGGCTAACTTGGCAGGGGATCTCGGAGCAGCAGTGGGCCCCAGAGATATGGTGTGCAGGCCCACCCTGGTGGACACGCCCTGGCACCTATCAACCACTGCCCCGCTGCCTTGTGGGTGAGTCTGGAAGACATAAGGCTAAGGGAGCTTACCCCAACAGAAAAGCAAGCTGTGGCGGCACGCTTCGAGGCGGTTTCTGAAAAACTGGATTTCCGGCAGCCCCCTGCAGTTGTGTGGAGGTGCCGGTCGTCTAGGGATCCCCCTTGCCATCGGAACCATCTCCTCTACAATCAAGTCATGTGGCGTTGGGAGAAGCGCACCCCCCATGCCACTTTAAAAACCATCTCTGCGCAGGTATCTTCTGCTATCTGAGTCTTCAAAGGACCCACAAATAGAAGAAGATGGTCATCATCGGGCACGATGGACAACCAGCAAGCAAGCAAGCAAGTGTGTGAATATGTTGTTATCATGTAATTTTCTTCTTTCAGAATTCAAACCTTCTTCCATGAATGATGTTTTCCATTCCTTGCACAGAATTTCATCTCTCCCTACAGAGAGAAGCCCACCCATATCCTAACTCACATGGGTAATCCTGTCACATGTCCCTATGTATGCCCTCATTTTTGTGTACATTTATGTTTGTTTGTACATATATATTTGTCAGGTCCTATGATCCCACGGGTGTAGCTGTTGGGAATGAAGCTCCTGTTAGGGTCATTGGGATGTACTGATTTCTGCAAGTGAAACAAGTTCTTAGACGAACATTTGATCTTGCGTTAATCCAAACCTGGACCAGAGGTGATTTAAAAAAAAAAGTACACTGGAAGCATGGCTTCCCCTACAATTTGATTAAAAAATGTGGCAATGAAATATTTGATGGGCGGCACAGTGAGCAGTGGCTAGTGTGGTCCCCTCACAGCAAGAAGGTCCTGGGTTCGAGCCCCAGGGTAGTCCGACCTTGGGGGTCATCCCAGGTTGGCCATACTAAATTGTCCCTAGGTGCGAATGTGTCGGCCCTGGGATGGACTGGTGGCCTGTCCAGGGTGTCTCGCTGTCTGCCGTCCAATGACTGCTGGGATAGGCTCCAGAATCCTGTGACACATTTTGGGATAAGCGGTTTGGATAATGGAGGGATGGATGGATAGAAATATTTGACAATGCGTGTATCACTCATTACTCATGCTGCAATTCAATATTTTAGCAACCAAAAAGTTTGAAATATCAACACTACCTCGCAGCATTATTGTGTCCGCTGCAATCTGTTTTCGGTGGAGCGTCGTCCATATGAATTTGTCAGTGGGGGCATACTGAAGGCGATTTTCAATGGGATCCTACAGGTGAGTCAAGACCAAGGTCAAAGTTTATTGGTCAATAAGACATTTGAAACTGCCAATCATCACACAGCGAAGCCTGGCTACTCTGAGTGATGATTAGCAGATCTCTCAAAGGTTCATCATGGTGAATTATTAAACTAAATGGTGTTGGAAAATGAAGTAGATGTGACAAACTGTTTTTATCATTTATGCAGTTTTCCAACTCATGAGAGAAAATATACTAAAACTTGTGTAATCAAAATGTCTGACTAGTCTGGCAGTCAGGTGAGTGTCGGCTGCTTTATATGATCAGTGTGTGTGTGTGTGTGTGGATATATATATATATATATATATATATATATATATATATATATATATATATATATATATACATATATATATATATATACAGTGCATCCGGAAAGTATTTACACCCCTTCACTTTCTCCACATTTTGTTATGTTATGCTCTGTAAGGTTAGATGGGGAGCGTCACTGCACAGCTATTTTCAGGTCTTTCCAGAGATGTTCGATGGGGTTTAAGTGTGGGCTCTGGCTGGGCCACTCAAGGACATTCACAGACTTGTCCCGAAGCCAATCCTTCGTTGTCTTGGCTGTGTGCTTAGGGTCGTTGTCGTGTTGAAAGGTAAACCTTCGCCACAGTCTGAGGTCCTGAGTGCTCTGGAGCAGGTTTTCATCAAAGATCTCTCTGTACTTTGCTCCATTCGTCTTTCCCTCGATCCTGACTAGTCTCCCAGTTCCTGCCGCTGAAGAACATCCCCACAGCATGATGCTGCCACCACCATGCTTCACTGTAGGGATGGTATTAGCAAGGTGATGAGAGGTGCCTGGTTTCCTCCAGACGTGACGTTTGTCATTCAGGCCAAAGAGTTCAATCTTGGTTTCATTAGACCAGAGAATCTTGTTTCTCATGGTCTGAGAGTCCTTTAGGTGCTTTCTGGCAAACTCTAAGTGGGTTGTCATGTGCCTTTTACTGAGCAGAGGCTTCCGTCTGGCCACTCTACCATAAAGGCCTGATTGGTGGAGTGCTGCAGAGATGGTTGTCCTTCTGGAGGGTTGTCCCATCTCCACAGAGGAACGCTGGAGCGCTGTCAGAGTGACCATCAGGTTCTTGGTCACCTCCCTGACCAAGGCCCTTCTCCCCCAATTGCTCAGTTTGGCTGGGCGGCCAGCTCTAGGAAGAGTCCTGGTGGATCCAAACTTCTTCCATTTACGAATGATGGAGTCCACTGTGCTCTTCGGGACCTTCAAAGCTGTAGACATTTTTTTGTACCCTTCCCCATATCTGTGCCTTGATACAATCCTGTCTCGGAGGTCCACAGACAATTCCTTTGACTTCATGGCTTGGTTTCTGCTCTGACATGCATACTACAGGTGGACTCCAATCAAGATATAGAAACATCTCAAGGATGATCAGTGGAAACAGCATGAACCTGAGCTCAATTTTGAGAGTCATAGCAAAGGGTGTGAATACTTATATACATGCAATATTCCAGTTTTTTATTTTTAATAAATTTGCAAAAATTTCTACAAAACCTTTTTCACTTTGTCATTATGGGGTATTGTGTGTAGATTGATGAAAAAAAAGAAGAATTTAATCAATTTTGGAATAAGGCTGTAACATAACAAAATGTGGGGAAAGTGAAGGGGTGTGAATACTTTCCGGATGCACTTTTTCTATATATTTTTTTCAGAAGCCATCAATGGTGTTGACAAAAGTGCTCTACAAATGAGGAGTGAAATATCTGTAATGTAGGAAAATATTTTAATACATAGCAGTATAAGCTTGTTTCATGTGTCACGCTCTAGCAGCTGATGAGTATTGCTAAAAGCTTGTATTGCTAAAAGTTGTTTCCTACATTATATATATATATATAAAGAAACACTCGATGGTAGGGAAAGTGCTCAGAAAATAAGGAGCAAAATAATCCAGTGAGTCAAGTAAATTGTTTATGAGACAGTACAAGCCTGTTTCATGCCATAAGCAATCATCAGCTGTCAATAAAGCTACTCGGGAAAGAACATACCATTTGCTGCCTTGTCATGCACAACACGTGCACAACGTCCAATGGAGAAGGGAGAGTTATGACATTTTTTTTAACACTTTTATTATATGAACAAAAGAACAAAATCTGGCCATAACAATAACAAATTAGCAAATAGTACAAATCAGACTGAGCTATTACAATTTGTTTAGTATTTCACAAAACAACAAAAAATAAGGAAAATAATAATAATAAAAAAAACAAAAAGACAGAAAGAGGTCTAATCAGAAACCAATATATCTATGTTTTTGTAAATATGCAAAGCTTGTTTGGTTTGTATACATTTCATTGCATTCTTAAATTTATTCATTTATTCATGAAGACTAAGAATAATATATATATATATATATATATATATATATATATATATATATGTGTGTGTGTGTGTGTGTGTGTGTGTGTGTGTGTGTGTGTGTGTGTGTGTATGTATATATATTTTATAGCCGCCTGATTTTACTATAGTCTGCCATCATTTTCTACCAAGCACCAACTGACTTATTCACCATGTCTACATAACAGTAGTGTCCAGACACTGAGTAATGCTCAGAATCATCAGGACAATTTGAGGAGTTTTTTTTTTTTCCCCCATGGGGAACAAGATGGAAATGTACTGTCAATTCATTGCTGGAGTCTGATCTGATCCCATTTGTGTGGAAGAGTTTGCATGGATTTCCTCCAGATCCTTTAGTTTCCCGCCAGAGTCCAACGACATGCATGCTACATGCTACAGTAGGAGAACTGGAGCCTTGTTGCCTGCAGGTGTGAATGGTGTTTGAGCAAATGCATGCATGGCCCCTGTGATGGGCTGAAAACTTATTCATGGTGTCTTCCTGCACTCATCCTAGTGCATGCTGGGATTGGCTCCAGTCCCATGCAACTGGAATCAGGAACATGTTATTTGGAATCAGGAACACTTTGTCGTTTCACTTCATGCACTTGCGTACATGAAATTAAATGTCGTTTCCTCCAGCCCACAGTAGTACAATACAGACAAAAACAAACATCCAAAAACTACAAGAACATGCATGTCCAAACTAACACATATATCAAAACTAAACAAAAAAATCACTGTCCAAGGGAACGAACGCCAGCCAGGATGAATGTCGGAACTGCCGGTCTGCATAGGTTAGTAGTTAGCTTAGCCCTTCCGCGTCCTGTCAGACCGCCCTCGGCGTTTCCTCCTCGGGCGCAACTCCAGGCAGGGGCCATGGTCCCCAGGCCCACTGGACGGAGCAGACCAAGCTCTCCCAGCCGATCCAGTGCCAGCTCTCCCTATATTTCCTATATGTCTGTATAGACATATAGGATAAGTACAATGGATGGATGAATTTCTGCTTTGTTTTCCATCAGTCCTGCAGCTGCCTTTGATGGCTAGATGTGTTTGCTTTGACAACCTTTTCCTCTTACTGTCTCATAATGAATTGCGAAATTATGAGGAAAGAAGAGCAGGCAAAAAAACTCAATGCATGCTTTGAACCCGTAATTAAAAGATTCACTCCTGACAGTGCCATTGAAATTATTTTTTGAATTACAGCTGATGCAGAATTAAAAAGGAAATGACATATTGCAAGTGTTAACCCAACAATATGCTCATGTTTTGACTTCATTAATGATCATCACAGCAAGAAAATGAAAAATATGTGAGCATGCCTTGAGTCTAATTGCGAGGAGCTTCAGCAATTTTTGAGTGTCAAAGTAATGGTGTGCTTAAAAAGAGTCTTGATCAGATGTCAAAACAGTTACTTTAACAGCAGCCTGGCAACAGATTTTGATGTTGTGCCCAAGGAAGTAGTAAAGTAAACTTTAAAGCTCAGTTAGTTACAAAGCACTAAATGCAGCGTATGTAATTTACTGTACATGGAGCTGTTAATAGCATGCATTAATGGAGTTTAAGAGGCTATTGTGAATCTCTGGCTTTGCAGTTGAAGCCCTAAAGGCTCTTATATGAACACTGTATGTATGTATCTATGGATATGTGAACAATTTAATTTTATTCTTCAACCTGGATCTTTTGTATTTGACCATTTGTTTGCTTTTAGCTTGGAGGATCCAGGGGTGGGATATGGGCAGATTGGGGAGGGAGGTAGGGTTCTCTGTAATACTGCTTTTGTTTTTTTGTGTCTTCTATTTGGTAACTATCCATGTTAGAAAATGATAAAGAAGAACAGTAAATGCAACAGATGAGTAGATAATATTTATCATTTGGTGTCAATACTACCATGGCCTCAAACTGAAAACACCCCCTGCTAATGTTAACAATGTGTTCTACCCACCAAGCTATATAGGTCCATGTGTAGAAGAATGAATAAACATGATAAAAAGAAGACAAACTGAATAAAGGTATTTACAAGGAAATACAAGAGGGAAAAAAATACAAAGAAACCTGACCCCATGGCAGTTTCTCATGGCTTTCACCGATAATGATGCATACATGTAACATTGTAACATTGTAAACCCTTACTACCATGAGATCTTCAACAGCAATATTTTTTCGCCTTTTCGCCAGCTGTTTCAAGAGAGTTTTGTACAACTAGTTGCTCTGATCTGGTAGTCCAGCTGGTTGATGAAATGGTATGTTTCCAATATAAAGCTCTCAGTGAGCACCTCCATATTACTCCATTTTAAACAGTACTTGGCCAACGCTCTACAAGGTATGTCAGTTGCACATAAGCGGGGAAACATTTTAACAAGTTACATCCGACTTTTAAGCAAGTAGCTTGGTATAGATAAGGAACACCCTTGCCATTGTGATTTCCCCCATTTTTCTGATGTGTTGAGTTGTCTTATACTAATATTAAATTGCCTTACGCTAACATAACAGCTGTTTCTGTTGATCATTTAACCTAGTTTAGTATGTTGACCATCTCAAATTATTAACAAAGTGGAAAGCAATTGCAATGTAAAATTTAATATACAACTGTTGTGAGGGTCCGTGCTCAATTGATTTGGTTTGTTTCAAATATCAAATTCTAGCTCATAATGAGAAAATGAGATAATTGTGCCTTATAATGAAGATAGAGCTGGTAACCATTTTAAATGTCAATCGGGGGATGGCATACCAGAAGTAGGACATAATTTAACGTTGCCTGCTGTCCACTATCGCTTAGGTATCTTCTTGTGACAACATAGTTTGGAGTACGGGAGTATGTGATACTGTCAGCTCTCATATTGCTGGCTTATAGAGGCATAATTGTCACTATTAAAATCCAAAGTGCCCTGAAGCAAAATAACCAACTGAATGTTTAAAAAGTGAAACTCAATGGTTTCCTAATTATTACGATAATTAAAGTGCATATAATACTCATTGACTTCTGCCTCTAATTGGATGATATCAAAATGTCATATCAAATGCTCTTATGTGAAGCAATAAAAATTAGCGAGTAAGTGAATAGTAACAGTATTTATGCATTTAATTTTGCTAAACTAATGAAAATAAAGGTAGGTTAATAAGGCTGGTCACTAGTTGCCTACATATGTATATTCCAATCTCTCTCTCTCTCTCTCATATTGCATATTGAGTGTTTGTAATTTGACGCATGTTGAGTGTTTGTAATTTGACAAGTATTGCTTATATGTTTAGAAAGATTTCAAGCCTGTTTTAGTTAATTTTTTTCTGTTAAATAAAGACTTGTTTTAAAAATCAAATCATCTCTCTCTCCCTCTCTCCCTCTCTCTCTCTCTCTCTCTCTCTCTCTCTCTCTCTCTCTCTCTCTCTCTCTCTCTCTCTCTCTCTCAGGCCTTCAGAGTCCAGTGTTGGTGTGATCCGCTGGCCTCTGTATTTGCTGGGTGAGAAAAACATGGCTGGCATTGTGTCCTTTCACACTTTCCTCTTCAGTGCCAGACTTTGCAATGTGTGTGTGTGTGTGTGTGTGTGTGTGTGTGTGTGTGTGTGTGTGTGAGAGAGAGAGACTCCTTTCACTCATCGGCAAGCAGCTTACTCCTATGAGCTGCTCCTCTGGCTGCAATCCCAACCACACCACAGCTCTCTCCTTTTCTCTCGCTCCATCTCTCTCTCTCTCTTTTTTTCTCCATCTCTCTCTCACTCTCTCTCTTCACTTACCTCCTAATCAACCTCACGCGTCTTTCAATCTCCTCTCTCCAAACCAGCTTTGTAAGTCCATCTATCATTTCTTTTGACTTTCATTTCACTCTAGTCACTTTCCAAACTTATTTGAGCCCCTTTTTCATTTATTTTATTTATTTCTCTCCCTCTCGGTTCAGACCATACCCCAGTGAAACCTGTTTGTAAAAGGTTAATCTGCGTTTGACAAAGGAATGTCCCTCTGCTTCTTTAGGTGTCTTGGAAAAGCGCTTTGAAAAATGCATAGGAAGGATTAAGGTAAGACCTGCACCCAGGACTAGCTCTTTCTATCTCTGTGCTAGACTTCTCAGCCGTCAAACACTGACGCACCGATGCACACACACTACATTGTGCACACACACTACACTCGCTGGCTCTCTCTGCTCTACTTAGTGGAACTCAAAGAGAACTTTTTTTGGCTCCAGATAACTTAAGGTGTTTTTGAAAGCATACGTGTGTGTGTGTGTGTGTGTGTGTGTGTGTGTGTGTGTGTGTGTGTGTGTGTGTGTGTGTGTGTGTGTGTGTGAGTGAGTGCTTGCATGCATGTGTGTGTGTGTGTGTGTGTGTGGTACCATACAGTCTCCATGGGGAGCTGCTGTTCCCCATCTGTTATTGTCACCCAGAAAACTCATCAGGTCTAATAAGTATCTTCATCACACACAAAAGTATATATGCTCCCATACACACACAAGAGAAAAAATAAATAAATACACACACACTTTCAGCCAGCACACTCCTCACTCTGTCACCTGCCATTCGTGCAGTAGGTGAAGGACTTCAGTTTGGTGTGTTTGTATGCAGGATGAAGGTGTGTGTGTGTGTGTGTGTGTGTGTGTGTGTGTGTGTGTGTGTGTGTGTGCATATGAGGATCCAGTAGTTCCATCCCTCGTGTGTTTGTGTGATGGACAGTCCAGTCCCTCACAAGACAGATAGCTTTAAATGTGTTTTATACGAAAATCAATTGGCCTGAAAACATAGCTGACACATGACACTCAGGGCAACGATTTTAAGCCTATTTCTACCCATCAAAGGGCAGTATTATCAATCTCTTCTGCAAATGTTTCAGACATTCGCTGGGATGATAGGGGGAAAATGCTACCCAAAGCAAAAAAGGACAACTGTCACATGGCCGAAAATCATTGCAGATGGGACTGGAGGACAAAGCATTCTGAAATCACATGAAAGGTCACAAGTTTGAGGAAGATTGCTTTGATATGTGGTCTGTATAACAGGCTTTAGAGTTGCAAGTGACAGGAAGCTATTTATTTATGAAGATTTTTTTGGCATTTTCTGCTTTATTCGACAGCGGTAGCAGAGAGACACAGGAAAGGCAGGGGGGAGAGGGGGTGACATGCAGGAAAGGGCCCGGGCCGGATTCAAACCCAGGCCGCTGCGGTAAGGACTCCAGGGTGCTCCAGACAGGAAGCCATCTAAACGTGGCCTTTTTAATCTCTGTGCTTTTACTGTGATCTTCTGTTTAGAAAAAAAAACACAGAGATTACACAATCTTAATTCTGTGTTGGCTCCGCAGACTAAAACAATGCAAGCAAACCTGGTGATAGTGAAGACATCCAAATCCCTGTGCACCCAGAGCCAACCGGAGAGACACTGGAAAACCCATAGCGGGGCTGAGTGTGGGAATCCTGCCCTGATCGGCTCCTCTCAGCCTCCCGTGTACGAGGATTCTCAGGGATAAGCTGGAGAGGAGAGGGACTTTGAGGTTTTCGAGCTTCCATTGTTTTGTTTTTCCTTTTTTTTCTACCCTCCTCATACCAGATATGTCTGGAACGTAGAGAATTCCGGATTTGTGTTTGGGCTGAACTAATTGAGACGACCCCCCCCCCCTTCCCCAGCCAAAAAACAAAAAAAACCTCCTTGCCCCAACTCCAGGATAGTTTTGGCTTATGGACACACACACACACACACACACAGACATAAATATGCTCCCCTTTGTCTTTTTCTGTGCCAAGCCTAATCATGCCTTACCAGCTGCAAAGAGAGAGAGAGAGAGAGAGAGAGAGAGAGAGAGAGAGAGAGAGAGAGAGAGAGAGAGAGAGAGAGAGAGAGAGAGAGAGAGAGAGAGAGAGAGAGAGAGATCTCCCTCAATTCAGTTCCAATTCACTTTTCAATTTCAAGGTGCTTTATTGGCACCGCTCTGCCTGAGTGATGCCAAAGCAATTAAAAAAACGGGATGCTTCCACAGCAAAAAAAAAAAACAACAAAAAAACAAAACAAAAAAAAACAGCAATAAGAACAATAAAAATAAGGGAATTTTTCTTTTTTTTCATTTTGATTTTGATATACTTTAATGATCCGGGCGACCCCAGATGGGGATGGAAATGTGCTGACAAGCGAGGAGAGTGTGCTGAGAAGGTGGAAGGAGTACTTTGAGGGGCTGATGAATGAAGAAAATAAGAGAGAGAGAAGTTTGTATGATGTGAGAATAGTGAATCAGGAAGTGCAGTGGATTAGCAAGGAGGAAGTGAGGGCAGCGATGAAGAGGATGAAGAGTGGAAAGGCAGTTGGTCCTGATGACATACCTGTGGAGGCATGGAGATATTTAGGGGAGATGGCAGTGGAGTTTTTAACTAGATTGTTTAACACAATCTTGGAAAGTGAGAGGATGCCTGAGGAGTGGAGAAGAAGCATACTGGGACCGATTTTCAAGAAGAAGGGTGATGTGCAGAACTGCAGCACCTACAGAGGTATAAAGTTGATCAGCCACAGCATGAAGATATGGGAAAGAGTAATAGAAGCTAGGTTAAGAGGAGAGGTGACGATTACCAAGCAGCAGTATGGTTTCATGCCACGAAAGAGCACCACAGATGTGATGTTTGCTTTGAGAATGTTGATTGAGAAGTATAGAGAAGGCCAGAAGGAGTGACATTGTGTCTTTGTAGATTTAGAGAAAGCATATGACAGGGTGCCGAGAGGGGAGGTGTGGTATTGTATGAGGAAGTTGGGAGTTGCAGAGAAGTAAGTAGGAGTTGTGCAGGATACGTATGAGGGAAGTGTGACAATGGTGAGGTGTGCGGTTGGAATGACAGATGGGTTCAAGGTGGAGGTGGAAGTACATCAAGGATCGGCTCTGAGCCCTTTCTTGTTTGCAATGGTGATGGACAGGTTGACCGATATCAGGCAGGAGTCTCCGTGGACTATGATGTTTGCAGATGACATTGTGATCTGTAGCGAGAGTAGGGTGCAGGCGGAGGAGAGACTGGAGAGGTGGAGCTATGCTCTGGAGAGAAGAGGAATGAAAGTCAGTAGGAGCAAGACAGAATACCTATGTGTTAATGAGAGGGAGGACAGTGGAATGGTCAGGATGCAAGAAGAAGTGACGAAGGCATATGAACTTAAATACTTGGGGTCAACTGTCCAAAGTAACAGGGAGTGCATAAGAGAGGTGAAGAAGAGAGTGCAGGCAGGGTGGAGTGGGTGGAGAAGAGTGTCAGGAGTGATTTGAGACAGAAGGGTACCAGCAAGAGTTAAAGGGAAAGTTTACAAGATGGTTGTGAGACCAACTATGTTATATGACCTGCAGACAGTGGCACTGATGAAAAGACAGGAGGTGGAGCTGGAGGTGGCAGAGTTGAAGATGCTAAGATTTTCACTGGGAGTGACGAAGAAGGACAGGATTAGGAATGATTATATCAGAGGGACAGCTCAGGTTGGATGGTTTGGCCACAAAGCAAGAGAGGCAAGACTGAGATGGCTTGGACATGTGTGGAGGAGAGATGCTGGGTACATTGGGAGAAGGATGCTGAATATGGAGCTGCCAGGGAAGAGGAGAAGAGGAAGGCCAAAGAGGAGGTTTATGGATGTGGTGAGGGAAGACATGCAGGTGGCTGGTGTGACAGAGGAAGATGCAGAGGATAGGAAGAAATGGAAACGGGTGATCCGCTGTGGCGACCCCTAACGGGAGTAGCCGGAAGAAGAAGAAGAAGAAGATACTATAATGATCCCCATAGGGAAATTATACTCTGCATTTAATCCATCCTAGCTGTGTGGCTAGGAGGAGTGGGCAGCTTACCTTGCAGCACCCAGGGACCAACTCCAGTTGTTCTTGCCATTGCCTCGGTCAGGGGCACATACAGGGTTATTAACCCTAACATGTGTGTCTTTTTGATGGTGGGGGAAACCGGAGCACCCGGAGAAAACCCACCGCAGACACGGGGAGAA